>NC_083110.1:75709020-76023190 GCF_949774975.1 Lagenorhynchus albirostris
TCCAGGGCTGTGGCTCTCTCTAAGCAGATGGCAAAAGACTTGACTTTGTCCAACAGCTAATTTGATTGAAGTCAAGTCATTAGATTTTGAGAGTTGGTGGATTCTATCCAGTTTAGACGACCGAGCAGAGATTTGGGGCAAGTTGGGTATAATCCTGCACTCCTAGGGTTGCTGAATGCCAAGAATGAGGGGCGGGACGCGTCTTGGAAACATGTGCTGGGCCCACCTGCCGGCACAAGCTCTTACCACACATGAGCTGTGCAAGGCTTTATAGCAGAATTTGTTGATTTATATTTTATATTAAGTCTCCAGAGGTACATGTGTCATGGTTGCATAACTTTGGAGAGTGGAGAGAATGAGGGAAGAAATAATTATGACTTGGAACAAGAATAAAAACAAATGCTTTTGAAAACTATGCTATTTTATAATCTACCTCCATTGCTGTTGGATGGAGACGTATGACTGAGTTCCTGCAGCAAGAATGCATTCATGCATCTCTTCTAGGTGAAGAGAACCTCCTCTGTGTGATTCTCGCTCTCTCTCCCCATCTGTTGGATAAATGGAGAAGACTCAGGGTTCTTCTTCCTGCCTCCACACTAGAACTAGAAAGAAATTTTACCTGAACTAGAAAGAAACTCCTATTGGGTCAGACCATTCAGATCTTGGGGGCTGTTTGTTTTAGCAGCTAACATTACTCATCCTCATACAAGCTGCCTCAAGCACACAGTATAAAAAATAGATTTATCAATTCCCTTCAATCCCTCAGTTAATCCTTTGTGTATCTCACATATGCTACTGCCCATGATCAGGCTGATGGCTGCGTGACCCACAGATTAATAAAGCTGCTTCCACGTCACCTTTAATCACCATGACACTCTGAGTTAGACTTTTGCCTTGAATAAGATGACTCGTAGATTAGAAGCATTTTGGCTTTACAAATACGTAAACGTTTTACTAAGATTGCATCTGTGTCCAGAACGAGGGTCGGCGCATAAGCTTACCATTTCAAGAAGGACATTTTTACTCAAATATGTTAGGACTCACTGAGACATGGCCGTGTGTCTCTGGCAGTGGTTTTCCTGGCTGTAACTTAGCCAGTGCTTAGTCTTTAACCATCTTTTGTATAACGGACTGAGACGGTTGGCTGGAGATCACAGGCCTTTCCCCATTCCCACCCCTTCAATGGACTCCTTTCCAAACCTCTCCCCGCATAACTATTTGACACGTCATTCTTCACTGTGTTGGGAGAATTTTCTTCTGATGGTCTTGATGATATTACGTGCTTCCTTGCAGCTGAAGAGATCTCAAAGAGCATGGAATGAACTCAGAATATAGATTCCTTTTCTGCATTTTAACAGCAGCATGAAGGATGTTCATGCAATTGAATCTCATCAACGTATATGACTCATTGTTGGAGACCTTGCCCCCACTTACCTCTGGCGTCACTGTTCACCTCACTTCCTGTACCCCTCGCTTCCCAGCCTCTAACAATTCTCAAGCCCTTAGGACTCATTGGATGAGCTAAGCCTGTTCCTACCTCCATGCTTTGTATGCCTTACTTTCTTTGTCTGGAATACTGTACCATCTTCCGAGTA
The DNA here is from genome assembly GCF_949774975.1 of Lagenorhynchus albirostris. NCBI lineage: Eukaryota > Metazoa > Chordata > Mammalia > Artiodactyla > Delphinidae > Lagenorhynchus > Lagenorhynchus albirostris. The sequence continues at coordinate 75,710,616 of NC_083110.1, forward strand.
GAAACCCAGTTCATCTTGGAAGTCTCAGCTCAAGTATCGGTTGATCTTTTCTACCCAGATCCCCTGCGCCACCCACAGGAGAGCTGATCTTCTCTTTTGCTGGACGCTTTGTCACAGCACGTGGGACTCTGGACCACTCTAGTTTGTCTACGCATCTGTTTCTCTCTACCCTGTCCTCTAGGATAGGATGGTGGTGTTAAATGTCATTGCCGTATTATTCATATCGTATCGTTACTATTGCTGTCAGTTACATTGCAGACATATCCATGGTACCTCGCTTATGCCGTGCCTGGTGCGTGGCATCCTGGATCCAGGCTCAGCCCTAGACATTGAGAGTCCTTTCATTCTTTTGCTGGGCAACTGGCGTGTCATCTTCTAAGTGTCTTCCTCTGATGGGAAGTGGTAGATGCTGCCGCTGCTTGAGTTTGTGGCCACCTGTAACTAACTGTGCACAGAGCTGCTCATGTGTCAGCATTTGGGTGGTTCTCCCATAAACCACCTGGCCCACTTGATGCCAGAAGAAGTGACAGAACCCAACTGTGCTATCATTCTTGATGCACTTAGTTCCCTTAAGCCACTCAAATAATAACCTGTGGTCCAGAGTTGTGCAGGCTAATGACATGGCATGTACATAAGTATTTCCTTCTGTGCTTTTTATTTATTTATTTTTTTTGCGGTACGCGGGCCTCTCACTGTTGTGGCCTCTCCCGCTGCGGAGCACAGGTTCCGGACGCGCAGGCCCAGTGGCCATGGCTCACGGGCCCAGTCGCTCCGTGGCATGAGAGATCCTCCCAGACCGGTGCACGAACCCGTGTCCCCTGCATCGGCAGGCGGACTCTCAACCACTGCGCCACCAGGGAAGCCCCCTTCTGTGCTTTTTAGATTTTTTCCTTTTAATTTCATCAAGAGCCCCCTTGTTCCTACATCATCAGAGTACAGAGAGGCACTGTCTCACCTGCTCCCGGGCAGTCGTCTCAGTACCTGAGTGTCCTCTTGCACCACCCTCTTCTAGACCAATGCCTGGTCTTTGCCGTCTCTCCTGATATAACCACATCCTCTTCAAGACGTTTGGTTGTGAGGCTTCAGGTCCAATTCATTCAGCTCATTTTTATCGATAGCAATACCAGTAACAACTACCAATCACTAAGTGCTGACTGTGGTCCAGCTGCTGTGGGAAGGGCCTGGCACACGGTTTTTCATCTCATCCTCAAGGACCCAGTGCTCATGTCCTAGGCACTATTATCTCACTTTGCCATATAAAGGGACTGGAACCCAGAAAGGTCAATCAGCATTGAAGGCTGCAGTTAATCCAGGCCCACACGGTGTTCCCTCTATGCTGCCATTGACTTCGTTTCCAGTCTGGACACTCTAGGGGCAGCCCCAGGGCCTGCATCTGTATATCCCCCATAAAGCCCAGCTCACGGGCTGTCACCTGAAAGAGAGAATGACCCAAACCAAACTCCACATTCTCAGTGTCCAAAGTACTAAGGTTTTAAATGCGACTGAGCATGAGTGGGGGTGCTGTTTTCTTTTAAGCCCTTGTGTTAATCAGCATTCTCCAGAGAAGTGTTCCCATCTATCTATCTGTCTGGGCTTACTTTAATGAATGGGCCCTACACTTATGGAGACTGACAAGTGCAAAACCTGCAAGGTTGGTCAGCAGGGTGGAGAGCCAGGAAGAGCCCATGTTTACAGTTCAAGTCTGAAGGCAGAATTCTGCTTGCTTGGGGGAGGGGGAGGCCAGCCATTGTTCTGTTCAGATCTAGAGCTGATTGGATGAGACCCACCCACATTATGGAGGGCGTTCTGCTTTACACAGTCCATTGATCTAATCTCATCCAAAAACATCCTCACAGAACCATCTAGAATAATGTCTGACCACATATCTGGGCACCACGGCCCAGCCAAGTTGACACATTGTCAGCCATCACAGCCCCCTTGCTCTGTTTTGAGGACCACAGACGAGGAGACCTTTGATCTTTCACACAGTACAGTGTAATCACCAAGCGGGAGGGTCTGGAGCCTGCGTGAGAACCCCAGTTCCTCCATTTCTTACCACGAGGCCTCGGGGAAGTAGATTAACCTCACTATTAACTGGAAATAATAATTGCTGGGAAGAATAACCCCCAGCTGATGGGGAGATTAAATGGCAAAGTGTGTGCGGAAGTGCTTTGAAAGCGTTAAAGTGATGTATAAAGCTAAGCGGTCTGTACCGCTGATCGCTTCCTTCTCGGACCCGGACTTCCACCTTGAGCCCATCCGCGTGGCGTTTCCAGCCGGGCCTTTCCCATGGCACGGCCGTCTTGGATACCGAGGCAGCGTTCCTTTAGTGGACGTGATGTTGGGCAGATTGGGCCATGTTCTCAAAGCAAACGGGACATGGGCAGCCAGGGTGGCTTGGTGTCTGGTTGGGTCATGTGGGGCAGGACCGGGGGTGAGCCCACCCTCAGAAACGGCCCTTCAGACATTGTTATTTAGGAGCAGAGGTTGTGGACCTGCCACGGAGACCCCAACTGGTGGTTCACACTATTCTTCTTTTTCCTAAAAAATCCTTGGCTGGAGCGTTTCTGAGCGCTCTGTATGTATTAACTCATTCCATCTATGAAGTCGGCAGTGTTCTTCCCATTTACAGCTGGGGCCTGAGCCACAGGGAGATTGAGTGATCTGCCAGGGCCACACACTGGTAGGTGGTGGGACGGCCAGCACAAGAACCTGTGTCCCTAACCACTGTTCTAGGTCGGCTCCCAGGGGCTGGCATGTGGCAGGGGACCATCACAGGTGACAAGAACCTTAGGGGGTTCTTAGGAGCTTAGGATCTGTTGTGTAAATTCTCACCACAGAGTGGTCCCCTGACTCCCCTAGGTGGCCTCGGGCAGGCCCGTTCTCCTTCCAGGACCTTGCTTTGCCCATCTGTACAATGGGAGCCCTCCGTGTGCTGCCCGCACTGGCCTGGAGAGTTGCTCCTCCCCGGAGGGTATCCTCCTTGACCGCGGGCTCCAGGTCCTGCTCGGAGGCTGTGTCATCCCTTGTCCTAGTCTCACTCAGTAGGGGCAGATCTACACACGGGATAGAGATCTGAGAGTTGCCTGCATGTGATAAGGATGGATATTTGCTCTGCCTCAATCTCTCTGCTCCAACCGTTCCAGGAAGTTCCGTGCTCGTCAGCAGGGTAAGGCAGGAGGGCTGGGTGCTTGTGTGTGAGCCCACATGGGTTCCCCATTCGCCTTGGCTGTCCATGGACATGGCAGCATCGCTGCCTATTTCAGCGTCCAGTGAGCCACTTGGAAAACAGACCCTAGTGCAAGAAGGAATTGGGGACTGGGAGAAGGGATGACAGAGGATTCCAGTCTTGGAGTTACTGTTGTGAGTGGGGAGATGGTGGGAGTGTCGGTGTGAGCACAGTGTGTTCTCCAGGGTCCACGGCCAGCTGGACGGGAAGGTGGCTGTCCCAGATGGGCACTGTGCTTGGACAGTCGGCTGGATTAGGAAAAGGGAAAACCGACGTCAGCTCGGGAAGTAGGGAAGGAAGGAGTTGTCAGCTCCCCGTCACTCTGACGTACCGGGCGGGTGTGTGCCGGGCACTTCCCAAGCATCATCTCATTCGTTCCTCTCAATAGCCCTCCAACAGCTCCCATTTTGCAGTTATGGAAACTAAGTCCCAGAGCCACGCTTGTTCAAGATCACACAGACAGCCAATTGTAGAGCTGAGATACCAGCCATCTCCAGAGCCCTGTCATTCCTCCCAGGCTCTCTGAATGAGACCAAACAAGGGAAGCCCCTCAGGAGGACCACTGGGCCTTCACATACCTGCCCTGCCGCTCCCGGGTGGCTGGGGAGGGACCACAGAGTGGGCCTGGCCTTGGTGGTCTCTCCCAGGCTTGAGTGCAGAGCTGATGAACTCTGTATTCATCTTCTATAACTGACATCTCCCTTGCCAGTTAGGACCCCTTGGCCTTCCCAGCAAAACTGCCTGGCTGGGGCCTTGCTGGCTTTTCCGCAGGCCCAGAGCTCTGCACCATTAGTGAGGAATTATCACCATCCAGAGAGGAGACCCCATCAGCAGAGAGCTAATGACCCCAAAGACGAACTCGGGAGCTTCATGATAAATCCCCTCCTGGATGAACTCAGCTCCCCCAGAGCCCGGCCCCTCATCAGAGCTTCTCAGGCAGGACCAGCCTCCCTCTAGGCAACGTCTCAGAAGACTGATGCCAGCAAAAGAGGGAGCAAAGCAGGGCTGAGCACTGGAATGAGAACATAGAAGTTTTCTAGTTTACTTATTAGAACAATATGTAATTGGATAGAAGGAGCAGGTCTCAAAAATTTGTCTTACCATAATGACTATAATTTTTTAAAGATTGAAAATGAATCTGACTAGAAAATACCATTAAACTACCAAGTTGCTTAAAATTTAAAGGGTAATTCACATATAATGCTTTTATTTAATAGCCCAATTTACAAAATGTCTAAAATTAATGCGGATCTTTTCAGGACAAAATCAGCCGTAACTGCACCAACTAATTTTTGCTCATTTGAACTGAATTATTAATAAGAGAGAAATATACCATATGTTCCCCAAAGAGCTGGATACATTTATTTCAAATAAAAGCACTGTGTTTGGTGGAATATAAGAGGTTTAAATGCTTTCAGAGAAATGGGTTACTTATATACAGATTTAATAGAGTATAAATCAGGCAACGTAATTAAGGACGCAGCTGCTTCCAAACCCAAAGCTCGGCAGCCTTTGCCTTTCCAGTTCCTTTATCACCTGCAGTGGTTTTCATCAGCCATCATTTGTTCTCATGGAATAATACTAGTGAATCAATGGTTTTGCAGTTTATACTGTACTGAAAGGGAATTTTATGGCAAGTTTAGATTAACCTTGGTTGTATCTATTGACTTCATCTATTTCTCCTCTAAAAAATATTTGTCAAGTGTCCCTAACCGCTTCTACTCTCCCTCCCTTCCTTCCTTCCTTCCTCCCTCCCTCCCTCCCTCCCTCCCTTCCTCCCTTCCTTCCTTCCTCCCTTCTTTCCTCCCTCCCTCCCTCCCTCCCTCCCTTCCTTCCTTCCTCCCTCCCTCCCTCCCTCCCTCTTTCCTCCCTCCCTTCCTTCCAATTACCCCTCATCCTGCAAACTCAGGACCTGGGATTCAGGTTCGATATGACTGGCCCCAGCCTATACCATGGAGTGGGGTCATGCTTCATTGTTTGTGCCCTGAGAGAAAAGGGTTTCCCCACCACTGCTGATGAGTTGGGCAACCTTCATCGTGGCCTGGGGGGGGGGCTGATTAGAAGACACTGGTCTCTACAGCCTCTTGCTTTGGGGGACTGGTTGCTTCCAGAATTAGTCAGAGCATCTCACAGCAGACCATCAGGGAAGAGCCAGCAGATGCTCAAGTTAAACCGTCACCAACACAGAGAGAGGCTCGAGATGGGCTTTCTGATCCTTAAAACAGTCCCAGTTGTACAGCACCTGCTAACACATCTCTCTGTATTATAGCTCATGAGTTGAATTCATCAGATTGCAAAGACCTCTGGAATAGCTCACTCCATCCAAGGGTTGTCAGCATGGGGACGATTCGAGGGAGCACATTTGGTGCCTGCCGGTCCCTGGGGCTCTGCATGCAGATTTCTGAGCCCATCGTGTCTCAAAGGCACCGGCGGGTGGACAGGGCCTTGCATTCTGGAAACTTCCAGTCTACTTGTTTGTGCTGTCCCTGCTTTAATTTCTGTCTCTGCTCCTGGATTCCGTGTGAGCCCCACACGGGCAGGTGCTGGGTCTGGTTGATTAACTGTACTATTCCAGTGCTCGTTACAGGGTCCAGCCCCATGGTAGGTACACACACCCCACGCACCGTGAATAAACCAAACAAAGTAACAAATGAAAGAATGAATGAGATTTCTGAATGGCTGACTTCTGACGTGCTGGCCAGTCTTCCGGCCTCTGGCGCGCCTTGGCTGGCTTTGGCACTGCCATTATGGCGAGCAGAGTTTAACTCAGGAGGATGTGTTTGTTTCCTTGCAGGCCTGTGAGCAGATAGATGCTGGTGACTGCGGGCGCTGAGAATCTGTCGTGTGTGTGTTTCAGCAACGTGCGCAGGCAGCCGGTCTCAAACCCCAAAGCAATTGCATGTTAAATCGTATCTCAGAGTGAGTTTTTTGTTTTAATGGAAGCAGTTATCCAACTAGCAGGCTTCAAATAGAAATAGCAGCTCTCTCTACATAATGGGTGAGGGGTACTTTAATTAATAGCACCTCTTGGATATTAACGATGGTGGCTTTGGTTTCTGGCCATCTGATGACTACTTGAGCTATTGTTTTGGGGATGCAGGGACACGCAAACCTGCTTGAGTCAGCTTGGACACAATGGGCATCTCAGAGGTGTTGTAATTCGTGGATTTGCTAAGCCTTGCGCCTGTGCCTCACTTATATCTGAGGGCAAGCGCTCTACCCTGCGGGGTTGGGGGGAATAAAAACCTCTCCATTGTCTGTTTTATTATGGTGCAAGCTCAGGGTAGAATTTCCAGCTGCCGACGGAGCTGCAGCACAGCTTCTGTTTATGGATGGACGCTGCTTTGTGGCAACGTGGCCATGCCCGCGGCAGCTGGTGTGGTCTTCACTGGCCTCCCAGCCTCCATGACTGCCTATTGGCCTGGCTCAGACGGGCCCAGAAGCCATTTTTCTAAGACTGGGGGCTGACCCTGCAGCTGATGGGGAGAAAGCCCTCACCTCCCACCCCGAAGCAGCAGTGATTGGAGGTGGCAGGGGACAGGGCTGCCACTTAAAAGATGACGTTCACGTTGCCCACCAGGTCATGTGTTGAGGGCTAAGGGTGTGCGGTGAGGGAGACCCTCAAGGCGCTCGCTCTCTGGGGAGGGGGCAGGCATGGAAGCACACAGTGATGACATGGGCGTGGCATATGCGCTACAGGGAGGCCGGGTCTGGGTTCTCCTGCACGAGGCTCTGGCACCAGCCAGTGTCATCCGGGTCCAGAGGCCAGAGAAGGCAGCCTCTCCAGCAGCCAGGAGAGGCCCTGGTCCTCCCAGCAGGCCTCCCCGTGGAGTCTCTGCTCTTCCGCTGGTGTGACAGGGCCCAGGGACAAGGGTGCCCTCCCAGCAGGGTCTCCACAAGAGGAGTTCCAAACCTTCCCGTGGCTGGGCTCCTGCCACCCCACCTGCCACGCCGCCAGCCGTAACGGGACGGGATGGGAGAAGGTCGTGCTGCTTCAAGTGCATCCTTCTTCCTAGCTGGGCCAGGGCCTCTGCCTTGGATTTGGACTTGGGTCCTGTCGAGACCTTGCAAATCCGACCGGGTTACTTGCCCATCCCACCTGACACACACTTGTGTAAACCCTCCAGTGCTTTTCTCATGGTGGCGGGGTAAATCCAGGAGTGGGTTCTCTCGGGGCCTCCCCAGCCTTTCTCCCACCCCCACCCCCTCCACTCCAGTGCTGGGTCTCCTTTCTCTTGTGAGTTCCCTCATGCTGTCCCCTCTGTTGGGAATGCCTTTGACTCCCCTAAGTGCTGGGCCCTGCCAGTCCTACGCTTCAGGTCTCAGCTCCTCACTCCATCAGGGAGCCTCCGATTTCCCTGCCGGGGCCATTTCCCGCACAGCGAGGTCTGTGCATGTCCCCTTCTCAGAGACCATCCTTATTTCCCTACTGAGTCCTTCTCCAGGGAGAGGAGACACGAGATGCTCCCCCTTAGATGCACGTATTTGGGATTTGGGAAATGCGGAGAACTGGAATTTCCTGTCCTTTGCTCTCTGCTTCTGGGAAGCTGGATCAGGCCGTGACGACTTCATCTCTCCATGATACTGGACAAACCGTGAGCCCTGTGAGGTTTTGATCCCTGTCGGACTGTCCAGGACGCACATTCATTGTTGAATGAGCAGATAAACGCAGAGTGCGTGTATGTGGGGTGGGGTTGGAACGCCCAGGCTCAGGGGTAGGACCTCAGCCCTTCCTGTGCCCCACAGTGCTGCCTGGAGGACCAGTCCCTGTGGCACTGTGTTTTCTCTGCCACCTGCTCTCCCGGATGCACAAGGGAGGCTGACTCCATCTCCTACCGAGAGCAGGTAATTAACACTCTCTGGTACTCTAGCTTCTCACCCGGGTATTTCAACCCCTGGACAGAGCTGTCTGTTTAAATAATTAATTATAATCTAACTACCTGAAGCAGAAGAGGAAGCTGTGGGCTCCCAACGGGGCAAGTCCTTTAACCCTGGAACTTTGATCTCTGCTCCAAAGGTCAGCCATCAACCCCTCATCCTGCAGCCTGCCTGGTGCTTAATTACCCAATTAAAGCATCGTTTTATAGCCGGGTGGTTTAAGGGACTGTGCAAGAAGAGTGTGGGCTGCCAGGGCCTCAGCCTTTGGTCATGGCCCGGTGCTTCTAATGCACGAATTAAATATCTGTCTCTTCTAAAAGTCAGTGTGTGATTTATTGCAAAATTGGTGGAAACAGCCCTTGGGGGGTTGTGTTCAAAATCTGGTTTAAAAGAGTGGCTGCTGGCTGTGACTCTTTGATTTCCTCTATCCTATTGAATGTCATTAGGCCTCTTTCATGTAAAATAAATGTTTGAATCCAGCTCATAGGGGGCTTATTTATTCATTTTGTTCCCTTCACTGCACACTGTCGTTATTTCTCTGTTGATTCTCTTCTCTGGGAAAATAGAAACTAAGCCCTTCCCTTCCAGGCACATATTTGGATTCAGACACTACGGAGGCCCCGCCTGTGTTTGCTCCCCTGTCCCCTCCCCCGCCCCATTCGGAAGCTGTTAGGTTGTGAATTTCAGTCCTGGTAAATCACGTGTAACCCCAGGATAGGAAGGACCTGGGTGTTACTTTATTTGTGATTTGCTGTTATTTATATATTGGGAAGCAGCCTTTCCCCAAAAGGAGCAGAGTATCCAGAAAAACATGAAAGGGGCACTTGATCCATCTTATAGCCAACATGAAGGAAGCCCCTGCTACCATTTTCAAATGAGGAGGGAAGCATAGGTTTCATCATAAATCATACCCTTATTAAAATATCCTGGAGGACCTAGATTTTAACTTCTCCTCGGCTACCTGACCCTCCTCTGACCTTTAATTTTTAGTAAGAGGTACCAGAGAAGGCCATTCATCTAACAGGTTACTGTGGGTGTGGGGAATGGACCCACTTAAGACAGAGCATGAGAAAGAGAGCTTGCAAAAGGACGGCTAAGAAGGTACTGCCTTGTAGGCAGTGAGGTTCCTAACATTGGGGGGTAATCAAGTTGATTTCACTTGGAGGAAATGGGGTGGATCAGAGATTCAAGTTATGGAAGGAAATTTGGGTCGGCTGAAATGAGCCTTCCACCTACCTCTCCTCTGTGCATCTAAGCGCCTAAGACCCAAATATTTAACGTTTATAAACTGCAAAACTTTTGTCAGCTTTGTTTTCCCAAAGGACTAAAAAGCCAAACTGGATCCAGAGACTTCTCCCCCGGCGCCTCAACTATTCCAGTCATGTGCGCTTGGCAGAATGAAATCCACTCAACAATCCAGGATTCTACCGCTTACATGCTGCTCTCACATTCAGTTCTTTTTTTTTCTTTTTGAAGTCCGCATCACACCCCTTGCCATGTCTGTTTTAGAGTTAGAAAACCAAGGCTCAGAGAAGTTAAACAAGCTGCCCACGGTCACAACACATGCAAGGGGCAGAACAGGATTTGGATGGGACTCTAGCACCTGTGCTTTGGTCTGCAAGTAGGACTTTGTAAATAGTAGGTGCTTCGTGAATGTGGAACAGATAAAGGAGCCATCGCATGTTACCCAGTGAGGAACGCCGAGAAGGATCACTTTGTCTTGGGTCACGGCTCTTCTCTGACAGCTTCGCTTCTGTACCAGGCAACAGCTCTCCCAGGGTAGGACCCCGGGTGCCCAGTAGAGGGTTTGCAGGCAGTGAGATCTCAGCAGCTCTGCGTTTGTGGGCTGGGTTAGAATGTGTGTGGCCGGCAGCTCTGCACAGCAGACCGTGCCCCCTGGAGCCAGACTGCCTGGATTCTGGTGCGGGCTCCTCTGCATACTGCCTGGATGACCTTGGGTAAGTCACCTCACCGTCCCAAGCCCCGGCTGCCTCCTCTGTAACAGGGGCTGATACTGCTATCTACCTCACGAGGCTCTTGTGGGGATTAAGTGAGTTACTACACGCAGAGTGCTGGGAACAGGCACAGGGAGTGCCATGGGAGTGGATCTGCTTCTGTGAGCATCCGCCATTGGCTCACCTCCCTTCAGCACTGGAGTGAATTTTCTGGAGAAGATAAGCCACTGTGCTTGGGGCCAGCCCTTTGGAACAGTGATGCGCGAACCCAGCCTTGGGGAACTGTCCAAGGTCAAGGAAATGCTGCTCCCAGGCATCGGATGGCACCTCTGGAATGCTTCGGTGAGGTGCAGGGGCTGTTTGGTCCTGCACGGAGTGGCCCCTTCCAATGACTTTAGTTCTCGGTCTGCTTTTCAGGTTTACGTGATTTCCTTAGTTTCTTCCAGCAAACTTACTTGGGGACTCACCCTGGAGTTCCCCTCCTGGTCCTTTTAAAATCACTTTTCTTGTGCTCTGGACCAGGAGCCAGGATGACCATGGTGTTAGAATAGAGTGTAACTTACCAGTAAGTCACCTTTGGGTGAAGGGTGGAAGGGTTCCTTTATGAATAAAATATGGTGATTTTCTCTCCCACCTGGATTCTGTCCATGGCCTTCCATAACTTCCTCCTCCCTCTCCTTCTTCAATTCTTTCCTGCTCAGAAGACACTGTGGTCATTTGGATTTATATATCAGAGCACATCCCTTTCCTGCTTTAAAACCTTCAGTGGCTCCCCACTACCCCCAAGGATAAAGCCCCAAACCCTGCCGGTAGCCTTCCCATGAGTTGACCCTCTGCCCATCTTCCCAACCTCCTGTCCGACTATTCTTTTCCTTTTGCTCAGACACCCTTTGACCACATCAGGCATCCTTCAGCTCCTCAAACATCATTGGTCTTTCCTGCCCCAGGGCCTTTGCACAGGCTACTTCCTGAGCCCAGAACACCCTTTGCCCTACCGTGAGTCTAGCTAGTTCCTTCACATCTTTTAGTTCTAAGCTTAAAAGTCACCTCCTCAAAGAGACCTTTCCTGACTCTCCTACTAAGGTGGCCCCTCCCATCCTCTCCTTTTTCTACTGCTGCCCTTGTTTTTTTTCTTAGTACATATCCAATTTGGGGAGTGCTCTTTCCTCATAAAATGTTAACTCCTCAAAGGCGAGGCCAATTTGCCTTGTTCCCCACTGCGCCTCTAGTGTGTGACACCTGGCACAAACCTGTTGAATGAACTTCAGCACATGAATTCTGTGACTCCTATATATTTTTACTTTTTAGGCTGCTTTCTAAAGTTTTCTTAACATTAAAGCTTCTGGGAAGATGCTCTCTGGGTAAACAAGGCATCCCCATAGTAATGAGAATGTGTTGACTCTAAGATTGTCACGTGTGCAGGAGTACTTGGTGTGGTAGACACCATTGGTGGCCGGGCCTGTGTCTCCTGGGGCTACTTCTGAGTTCTCTGCAGCAGCAAAGGACACCTGCCAGCTCACCGACAGCCTCCCACTTCCACGTCTGCTCCAGTCTCTCTGCTTCTCGGTTTGAAAGATTTCTCGGGTGCTGGGAGTGTGTTTGGCCCACATTGGGCAGCCCTTCATGCCAGGAATTTAACCCCCTCAGGCAACACCTTCAACCGACGAAGGCTGGGATTTAGTGCCTAATCATCCAACTGGCCTGTCTCTTGGTAGGATAGCTCAGGGGTGCACTGTCTACAATTCCTCAGCCTTGACCCAGCCTCACCGACGGATACAGGCAGGGGGCTTCTGTGCCCCACGCACCCCGCCCACAAACTTCCATCTGCAAACTGGATCAATGACCTGCACATGAAGAAAAATGCCCACAGCCGAGCATAACAGCTACTTGGGAACCGTGATGGTCTATCAAAGCCCCCATCTCATTGCCAGGATTGCTCCCTGCACCTGCAGGTGACGCCAGAAACTCGGCCTCTGTGCGCCGGTGCTGAAGCAAACCTCAGAGACAGAGTTGTGGGTGAAGTAGAAAAGAATAACTTTGTTGCTTTGCCAGGCAAAGGGGGACAGAGCGGGCTCCTGCCCTCGAAAACTGTGTCCCCCTTTGCTGGCAAAGCAACAAAGTTATTCTTTTCTACTTCACCCACAACTCTGTCTCTGAGGTTTGCTTCAGCACCGGCGCACAGAGGCCGAGTTTCTGGCGTCACCTGCAGGTGCAGCCAGACCCGCCTTGCGGGCCAGAGACATTCACCGGATGGATGGCAAACCCAGAGCCCGGGAAGGTGTCCCCAAGAAGAGTGTGATATTGCCGGCCAGGCCCTTTTGCACCCTTCAGTCAGAGATGGCAGAGGCATCTGGGATCTGCCGGAGCCCGCGCAGCTCTCTGTAATTGAGGTTGTACTTGACAAAACTTTTAAAGGTGGGGCATTTCCTTTAGCTTTTAGAGAAGAATGTACGGAAGATCTCAAGGCACAAAATAAAAATTACTCCAAGTGTGTGACAAGCAGATGAGAAGAGGAAAGGGACAGTGATGGGGGAGGCGTTCTGTTGAGACCTGAGGCATCGTGTGAGGTGCTTTAGCACAGTGAGCTGGCACTCAGTCAGTCAGCTAGTATGGGCATGAGTCAGGCAAGGGACACACTATGACAGGCAAGCCCCGGTCCCTACCCCGTGGAGCTCATGGTCCCATATGAGAGGCAGGTGAATAAAGCAACTGAGACCAGAATGAAAAATGCCAAGAAGAGCGCCAGCATGGGGACTTTCAAACCCATTCTGGGCGCTGGGGGGCAGAGAGGTGTCCTAGGAGATGGGACATGGAAGGTAAGGTTCTGTAGGGAGAGTAGGAGTTAGCCAGACAAAGAAGGGGGTACAATGTACAGGCATGAGCATTCTGATTTAACCCTCACTACAATCTTGGGCAACAGATTCTACTACCATCCCCATTTTGAGACAATAGCACGGAAAAACCCAGTAACTTCTTGGCCTAAGATGCCAAGCTGGGAATTGATGAAACTGCAACTGGAACCCAGTTCATTTGAACTTAAAGCCCATGTTTTCTCCTCTCCTTAGTCCCTTATGCTCAGGTCTCTCAAAAGCCTTGTTGAATTTGGTAGGGGGCAGAATCAGTCTTTTCCTCTTGTTAGTAGAAGAGTCCCAGCTTCTTCCATTTGGAAATTGACGGAGCTGATTGAAGTTGAAAGACTAGTGTGAAATCCACACCCCAGAGCCCTTCTTCAGGCACCCCTACCCCCGACCCATCGCTCAGAGATGGAGTTCATGGAGATGCCTGGAATCCTGGGTTTGAATCTTCCTGATTTTGAAGCTTTGGGCATGACGCATGTGGGAAACTTCTGGAATGACTGGAGACTTGTGAGAGAGATGGTAGGGCCGGCTGGCACTTGGCTCTGAAGATAACAGAAAGTTTTTGCAGTTATCAGACAAGGGAGTGACCCCGCGCAATCTTATCGCTGGAGTGGGCAGCCCCACTGACAGGGCTGCTTTCAAACGTTGTCTTTGAGTTGCATATTTCATTCAAAATAGTCCTGATTTACTATTTGAGAATCGCATTTTAAGCCCACTGTCTTGAGAAGCATTGGTTGCAAGAGGCAAGAACTAGAGGCAGGAAAACCAGCTAGGAGGATTTACATCAGTACAGTCAGATTCAAGAGCCTGTACCAGGGCAGTGGCCATGGGGCTGGACTTGAAAATGTTGAGGAGCTGGAAATGGCGGGGCGCTTGCCAACCAACCAGTGGAGCACGTGATATTCGGGAAAAGGAGGTGTGGAGTCTGCCCCCAGGCTTTGGGCTTGGCTGGCTGGGGAGATGGTGAGGCCATTCATCGAGGAGCAAACTGAGGGCGAGGGATGGAGGTTCAGAGATGAGAGTTGAGTTGTGGATGGCTGAGTTTGAGGTGTCAGTGAAACACAAGGAGGGATGTGGTGGCCAGTGGACCATTAGGTACTGAGTTAGGAGCTCAGACAGAGATCGTTCCACAGGCAGCTGTTGAAGCCATGCTGCTGTGGCTTAAAAAAGAGCTGTAAATGAGGCTGACAACCTCCAGTGGGTGATGGGTACCAGATGGGCAGGTGAGTCAGCACAGAGCCCAGCCACTGACTCTACTCTTGGGGATGATGTCTTTTGTGCCTGGTGCAGATTGGAGAGAGTGTCAGCCCAGGGTCTTCTCACCGTCATCCTAGGACCCTTGGCCAGATGCCAGGCATCAAGGACGGTCCCTCCACCCCCCCCTTTGGATTTCCCGGGCTTTGTTGGGCCTGTGTCACTGCGTTAACGTTATTTAAAACTGGGGTTTGAATGGAACATTATTAAATGCCTCCTCAACCGCGATGCTTGTGATGGGCCATAGTGAATGGGGGATTAGGCAGATAAATTGCTATTGTGACTCTAGCACTATCACCAGGTTTGCTGAGGACAATAATTATGTAGCTTCCAGTGTTTGGAAATATTACCTAAATCTCCTCCCCACGTGTTGTTTGTGATGGAAAACAAGTAGACAAAAGGTCCTTTTGGTAAGCCGCCTGGGATTCAGATTGACTTGATCAATGGGCTTTCTCTTGGACCACGAGCATTTGTTAGAGGTAAATTATATGTCATTTCAAATCCAAAACCTCTGCCCCCCCCCATGTTTATCGGGATAAATTAAATCTTCTAAGGAGGGTAAACAGCAGGCCCTGATAATTATTTGCTTCTGTATAATTTGAGCTGAAAAGGATGCTGCCAAGGGGAGGGGGCGGGGGGGGGAGTAACACCCTGCATTGTGCCCACCACAGAGAAGGTACAATGGGGAAATTTAATTTGATACTGATCTACACGCATGGCATCAAGTCGTGGTGGGCAGCCCCACCCACTCACCAGGGCTGTTTTCAAATGCTGCCTTTGAGTTGCAAATTTCAACCCATATCATCTTGATTTGCTATTTGAGAATTAACCTTTGTAATTTTAAGGAGATTCCTGGCAGAGTGGGTGATGCTCCTCTGATCAGGCGGGCCTCCAGGCCGCATGAGACTAGAATAGGACCTTCTCCTGGTCTAGGCTCAGCCCAGACCTGAAGGCTCTGTCTGCCTTGGTAGAATTCCAGCAACTCATCCATCCTCCCATCCATCCATCTACCCATATATCCATCCTTTCATCCATCCCCCTACCTATTCATGTATCGTCCCCACATTCAACTATCAGTTTGTCCACCCATCCATAGTCACTCATTCACCCTTTCTTCCATCCTCTCACATTAAACCATCCACCCATCCATCCATCCATCCATCCATCCATCCATCCATTCATCCATCCATCCATCCACCCATCCACCCATCTACTCACCATTCCAAAAATCCTTATTGAATGTTTCTGTTGAATGCTGGCTCCCAAAATACCACTAACACAACTTGTCGACAAGATAAAGCAGTGTCTGTTGATCACAGTGGTAAGGGAGAACCCCACCTCTATAGAGCTTTGTGGGGGAGGGCAAGGTCAGAATTTATTGACAATTGGGATTTTGGTTCAGTGCAGAGGTGTGGGAAGGCTGGTTTAGGGTTAGACGGGGACTGTGATCCAGCAGTCTAGGAATGGTGGAAACAGCAGGCGAGGATCATTGAGGGAAGGGATTCAAAGATCTTAGGGTACAAACCTAGGGTGCATCTGTTGGTGCTTCCCATTGAAGAATTGCTGTGTCTTTGGGGGAAGTTCCTCTAATGAGCAGTCAAGCCACTTTCCTGGAGGAGAGGCTTCCAGGTAAACAAAGTCGTGCTGACGAAGGAAAGGGATGCATGGTGTTGGTCACGTAGACAAGTGTGGTTTGGGGTCTTGGTGTCCAGGCTCGGTTCGGGGTACACGGGCTTCATTCTTGCTTCTAGGAGGAAGTGACTGGAGGGAAGTGTGGCCAAGTGGTGGCTCTGGAGGCATTTCTGAGCCCAGCCAGGGTGCTCAGGGGGGTGGGAGCCACCCTGTGGGGATTCAGTCCCTCTGCCTGGTCTCTGCGTTTCTGTCCCATGTACCTGCAAACACAAGACCAACGGTAGTCCCTGAGGGTCACCCGGCTGCCACCTGGCCACTTCTCCGGTTCACGTGCTGGAGGAGGAGTACCAACCGAGGGAGGAGAGCGCAGGGGTGGGGAAGGAGAGAGAAGTGGTCAGCGGCCCTCCGTTGGCGTCCCCTGCACCCGAGCCAGGAACAGCTCCTGGACTTGATGGCAGCCTGGCGCCTGCCCCAGGATGTCATCTGCCGTGTGGGCGTCCAGGCTCAGGTTTCGCTGGTCGAGTCTGTGATAACATCTGGCTCTCGGGGTCCTAGGCCAGTGACCTCTTAGGCTCCCTGGTGCCTCGCAGTCTGCGGGGAAAGTTTCCTCCGCTCCTGGACTGACAAGTCGCCTTTACTGATCTTCGGGGATGCGGAGTTAGTCCAGCTTCCCGGCCCCTCCCTGAGCTGACTGTCTCCTTCACACGTGGTCCTGGAGTGTCCTGCCCTGGGGCTCTGCCTGGCTCGGCGGCGCTGAAGGAAAATTCCATCCAGCCATCACTGCTGCCCAAACACCTAACTACGCCCTTGGCCTGAATCTGCAAGAACAGACCTGTAGAATCCCAAATGTAAAAAAGCCCGTTTCAGCTTCAGCAACCTTAATCAAGGCTGTTTAGAACTAATAGTCATTAACCAGTGCCTGTTAGTAAATGCTGACATTAAAGGGTGATGCCTCCCCACACACAGAGCGGCTTTACCGCAGGAGCTGATTCACTTCTCAGACTCGGTGAGACTAGCCTCCGTTTAACGGAGGATGCTGAAGAGGCTGGCGGCCAAGTCCTTTCCCCAAAAACAAACCCCTGGAAGCGGGGACTTCACGAGTCCCCCCGCCCCTCCCCCCGGCCCCGACCCAAACTGAGAGGCAGCTGGAGTGGGGACAGAGCTGCTGGTGATAGACCTGGGTCTGAATCCAGGCCCTGCCTCTGGCTCTCCATGTCTCCAAGAGCAGTGTCAGCCTTCCCTCAACTGTAGCATCGCTTGGATTATTCTGCAAGTCAGAGCCAGACAACTAACTGTCATACTTAGAACACACGTGTCAGAAATGTGACGTTGAGCCAAACAGAACAGGTCTCTCTCAAACAGAACAGCCAAACAGGAAGAGCGATGAGCACATTGCCTTCATGGACCAAACCCCTCTCCCTCCTCGCCCCTGCATCCCAGCTCTGTCCCCCGAGCTTGCTGGCTGCTTCTCCCGTTTTTTTTTTTTTTTTTTTTGCGGCATGCGGGCCTCTCACTGTTGTGGCCTCTCCCATTGCGGAGCACAGGCTCGGACGTGCAGGCTCAGCGGCCATGGCTCACAGGCCCAGCCACTCTGCAGCATGTGAGATCTTCCCGGACCGGGGCACGAACCCGTGTCCCCTGCATCGGCAGGCGGACTCCCAACCACTGCGCCACCAGGGAAGCCCTCTCCCCCTGTTTTTTATCTTCCTTTTGCTGCTGGGCTTGTCTGTGATCTGAGCACATCCTGCCTTCTGGGACACTGTCCACTCGAGGTTGGACACTACCGCCTCTTCCTGGACCATCCTGTCTGTTCCCTTGAAGGCCACCTTCCTGCCCCAACCCTGCAGGGATGTTCCTGTCCTTGGTGGGGCTCCTGTCCCGGGTGGGACCTCCTGTCCTCTTCGTATTCTTATTCTGCCCCCTTATTCTCCTCTGCTGTTCCACACCAGAAGACCTCCAAGTGTGGTCCTCACACTAGCGGCATCAGCCTCACCTGGGGACCTGTTAGAAACCAGACCCACCAGATCAGAACCTCTGGGGATGGGCTCCGCACTGTGTTTTAATCAGCCTTCCAGGTGCCTCTGGGAGCTCTGGTCTATACTCTCCTGGATCATCCCTGTAACTTTTCTAATCTTTCATGAGTGAAAGATCCCCACGTCTCTGTCTCCAGCCTGACCCTCTCCTTGGTGCCCGGTGGTTCTATGAAAGCTTGATGCTTTCTTAAGACAGTGAATGAGATTCACAGAAAGAGCTGGAAGAAGCCCCAGAGATAGGTCAATTGGAACAACACTTTCACTTTAACGATGAGAATCCTGGGCTTCGGAAAGGTGAAGGGGCCCATGAAGTCCAAAGAGGCCTTTCTTTTTCAGCAGGTGGACCCTTCCTCAAAATCATCTATAGGTTTGGGGGTGTGGACGCTCATTTCATGGGTACTGGCGCCCGAAGCACGGCCCCAGGAAGACTCGGGTCAAAAGCTCTTTCTCTGGAGCCTCTGCAAGTCTGGACCTTCCCTTCATTCTTGGGCTGAGAGCTGTTCCCTGGCTGAGGGCCACTCATTGATTTCCGTTAGAAGACACAGTGTTAACGACTGTGGATCACTATTCCTCCATACGTTCCTGCACTAATAAGATTCTGATTAGATACTAATTAGTCTCATCGTTAGGAGCTGTTAAAAATCTCCAGGTTGTCCTGTGCTCTGTACACCTGGCCCAACAGCCCTCCTCAAAAGGCACAAGCTGTTGGGTGTCAAGGCTTTGCCTGGGCCTCCCTGGGAAAGCTGCTTTCCTGGAAGGTCTGTGCCGCTATCAGCATGACCATGGGATTAGGCACGGGTCAGAGCCGGGGTCGGAGGATGAAGATCGAATGTCAGCACTTGAGGGCACGGCTGGGTCCTCGCCACAAGTGAGGGTATCTTCCTAAGTGGCTCATCTTCCAGTCCAAGCCCAGATTCAGGGCAGGGCGGCAGGGCCAGGCGTTTGGTGGCTGGGATCTGGGCCGGCAAAGTGACCCCCCATCTCCGATTCTCCAAGATCTGCAGACACCTCTCTGGGAGGCCACTCCCACGAGCCAGAGGTGTTCCCCCAAGTTCAGAGCCCCCGGAAGGCGGGGTCCTCCAGGAAGCTCAGCATCCTTGTAGTAGCTGTTCACCGAGGTTTGCTCTGCCCCAGGGGCTGTGCCTCCCGCCTTATCAGCTTCCTTGTTTCCTCCTGACACCAAGGAGGGAAACGCTGTAGTTTTTAATTGAGGTGAAATTCCCATGATAAAAAATGAATCATTTTAAAGTGTGCAGTTTAGTGGCATTTGGTACAATGTTCTGCAGCCATCGCCTCTATCTAGTTGCAAAACACCTTCAACACCCCAAAATAAAACCCTGTACCCATTTAAACAGTTTCCCCGATGCACTCTTCCTCCAGCACGAGGTAAGCGCGAACCTACTTTCTATCCCTATGGATTTAGTTATTCTGAACATTTCATATGAACGGAATCATGTAACATGTGGCCTTTTGTGACTAACCCCTTTTCCTTAGCACATTTTCTAAGCTCATCCACGTTGTATCAGTATTTTGTTCTTTTTTATGGCTCAATAATATTCCATTGCATGGGTAAACCACAATTTGTTTACCCATTTATCCACTGATGGACATTAGGGTTGTTTCACCTTCAGAAGTGCTATTTTTAGCACCATTTCATAGAAAAGGAACAGAGTTTGATGGTTTTCGCTGGTCCTCCCAGTTGACTGGCTGAGGTGGGCATTAAATTCGGGTTTTAAAGTCCCCACTCTTAAGTTCTGAGGCCACTGCCTCTCAACCTGTCGGAGCAGCTGATCTTGGGCTAAAAAGATGGTGGATTAGTGTTCTCTGCCACTCCTCTCCTATGACTCTTTGAGGAGGGGGTTTCTTGGCTGGTCTGTGTTTTTTGGTTTTTTTTGCGGTACGCGGACCTCTCGCTGCTGTGGCCTCTCCCGTTGCGGAGCACAGGCTCCGGACGCGCAGGCTCAGCGGCCATGGCTCACGGGCCCAGCCGCTCCGCGGCATGTGGGATCTTCCCGGACCGGGGCACGAACCCGTGTCGCCCGCATCGGCAGGTGGACTCCCAACCACTGCGCCACCAGGGAAGCCCCTTGGTCTGTGTTTTGAATACCATTTTTCAGGCAGAAAAATGAGACTCCTTAAAGAAGATTAATCTCTAATTCAACATAATTTATCATGATATTTCTTTTTTTAAAAAAAGTCATAAGTTACATGCAATAAAATTCACCAATGTCAGGTGAATAATCTGATAAACTCTGACACAGGTGCACAGTTGTACAACACCTCTGCAGTCAAGGCATAAAACATTTCCGTCTCCTCACAGTCTCCCGAACCTTTTTACAGAAGCCTCCTCTGCCCTAGGTCCCGTCTTCTTCCATTCAGCACAATGCATTGAAATTCACCCATGTTGGCGCCCTTGGTAGTTTATCCCTCTATTGCCGAGTGGTATTCTGTTATTTGGATATGCCCACAAGTTGTTTATCCATTTCCCAGTGGATGGACACTTAGGACATTTCCAGTTTGGGGCTATTATGAATAGAGCAGTTATGAACATTCGTGTACAAGTCCTTGCCTGGACCTAGAAGTGGAATTGCTGGGTCACACAGTAAGTGTATTGTCATATTTATGCCTGGGAGGTGGCTCTCTGAGTCTGGCCTACTCCAGGATCCACGAGAGTCCAGCCCAAAAATGCTAAGATGATGCCCTGAGCCTGATCTTCCTGGGATGGGGAAGGGCCATGCTTCACCCACAGACGGTCCCTTCCCTGGGAGGTCTCATGGGGCTCAGAGGGCAGCCCTCAGGCCTTCCCAAGGCAGGTTGGAACTGGGCATAAAGCTTGTATTTTAAAAACTCTCAATACGCTGAGCTGATGTCTCAGAACCTGACAACCCCTTGGTTTGCAGTGATGCTTTTCGATAGCCTTCCTCAAAGTGCTTCCCCACAGGTGCCCTTGGGTCCCTGTTGGTGGCAAATGCATAAGATGGGGCTCCTGCTAGACTGAGGATTCCTGGGTGCTGAGGCTAGGCCCCTTCTCATGGCCTGGCTGGAAGACAGGTAAGCTCTCCCCAGTCAGTAGACCTATATCTACCTGCTGTTAGAATTTTATTAGGCAGGGCAGTTATGGTATCTCCACATTGTTTGGAGTGGAAAAGGAAAATGAGCTAGGGAAATGTCCAGGCAAATGTCTGTGTGTTTTGAAACAGAGCTATTCTCTTCCAGGTCTTTTCTCGGGGAGTCATTTGCATGCGCATCTGATAGCAGGGGCCTAAGCCGGCCCAGCAGATAAAACCCATCTGGGACCTTTGAATGAAAAAATAAACATTTGCTTCTTTTAGGCTCCTAGAAGGTCATTTGCATGAAAGCTTGCAGCGTTTCCAAGGCCTTGGAGGTGGGGTGGGGGGTGGGAGGTGGAGAGATGAGAGGAGTTTGCATGATCCTGGGAAAGCAGAACTGAGGGGTTCAGCTTAACGCTTATTGCTTCCTTATTATTTGCAAAGATCTGGAATCAGAGAAGTCCAGGGTCCCTGATGCCCGCTCTGGCTTCACTTCCGGTTTCCCACCTGACCTCTAAGGACCTCAGTTTCCTCTTCTATAAAATGAGTGATCAGGGCTTCCCTGGTGGCGCAGTGGTTGAGAGTCCGCCTGCCGATGCAGGGGACGCGGGTTCGTGCCCCGGTCCGGGAGGATCCCACATGCCGCGGAGCGGCTGGGCCCGTGAGCCATGGCCGCTGAGCCTGCGCGTCCGGAGCCTGTGCTCCACAACGGGAGAGGCCACAGCAGTGAGAGAGGCCCGCGTACCGCAAAATAAATAAATAAATAAATAAATAAAATAAATGAGTGAACGGGGCCAGACCTCTCGTTTCAGCCATCTGCATTTATTGAGAATGCATGATTTGCAGGGCACTCGCTAGGAGATTAAGATACAACAGGGTAGATAAGGTCCTTGCTTTCAAAGACGTCCCTGCCCAGTGGGGCAGCAAGTAGGTCAGCAGACACCAGCTTGGCCTGTGCAATTTAGGAAGAGAGATAAACCTAGTGTTGGGAAGACAGGACAAACACAGGATGAGGTGGGATGGGAGGGAAGGGGCTTCCGGGGGAGGTAATACCATCTTCCAGTTCTGACCCTCAGATATGACTCTCCTGCCCGTCCTCATGGGGGCCCTTGGCTCGAGATGACCTGGGTTCATCTCTGGATGACAGCCAGAATTTCTCCGATGTTGACAGAGTCCTCTTAGAGACGCAAATATCAAGTTCTGATGACGTCCACGTCCGGATTACGGCTGCCCTCTCCTCTCTGCCATCCCTCCGTCCTCTGGAGGCCCCGGTAAGTGTGTCCTAGAAGACACACCCGGCAGTGGAATTAATATCACACCAGCCTCAAGCTTGGGGTCTATGAGGCCGCATCTCTGCTCAGGTGCACATAAGGAGAAAAATACGATGTAATTCTGGAAGAAAATACCTAAGTTCATTCCCAGTTTTGTTCCATGCAAGAGAGGAAGTCTAAAAGTAAAGAAAATAATTGGACATCGTGAAAGGAATACCAGCTGACACCCTCCCAGCCAAAAAGCAGCTCCAGGCAGCAGAAAGAGCCCTGAGCGGGGTCAGGAGACTGGACCCTTCCTGGCTTGTGGCTCACAGGCAAAGCCTGTGGGACTCAAGTTTTCCCAGCTGTAAAATGAGGAGATTGGACTAGGCCGGCTATAGGTGTCTTGGACGCCTGACTCTGGGGTTGGGTCAACCAATAGGAGAACACGTTCCTCCGTGTAACTGATTAGGGAAAGCCCGATTCAGAGAAGCCCAGGGATGTGCTCTGGGCCAGTCAGTGCCAATCAGATGACGGAGGGGGGCCGTGTGGAAGCGGAGGCTATTTCTGGCTGCTGAATTGGTTTTTGTCCTTTTTGAAGGATCACATTACATGGAGACCCTCAAAGCCGAGCTGCTTTGGTGTACGCCGCCGCACGTATGTTCTGGTGTACGCAACCGGCCACTTCTCAGAACGCCTGCTGTGGACGAGCCCCGTCAGAGAATCGACTTCAACCCAGACCCTCAGCGTCACTAGCTTTATCAAAGAAACCGAAGCTTTGCAGCCCCAAACCATTATCCCTCCTCTGGTCCCCTTTGCCTTTAAGCATCTTCACTGTGACTGAATATACTCTTCGGGCACAATTAATTAAATCAATGACCCTCTCGTAAATTTAAAAGTATATCTCCCATGTCTTTAAATCTCCGAATACCAGCTGGGAAACTGGAAGGCGTGAAATACACATCATCATGTCACAGCCACAGAAGCGGGATTCTGGAGCTGTGGTTCTGTGATGAATGTCCCCAAGACACACACCCACAATTTGGTTAAGCCCCAGAGGCATCTGGAGAACCCAGGAAGGAGGGGGAGGGTCCGGGAAGGAGAGACTGGCTGCCCTGCGGAGTGCTGTGGAGATCAGTGTAGGCTTAGAGGCTCAGACAACAATGTCGGGCAAGGCCAGGGCTTTCCAGAAGGTTCATAATGTAGTTGTCTCCAACCACGGATTTGGAGAGAAATCCCAGAAATTCCACTAAGACAGCTAGGAGGCCACATGGGCTGTGCCCTGCCTGTTCCTCTGAGTGGGGAGAGGCCAAAAGTGACAGTCAGTGATTGCACGACATCTCCTGCCAGAAGGCTAGACTGCTCAGACCCGGCCTTGCAAACCGCTCTCTATAAACGCCTCTTTGTTGAGGACCTACTAAGTACCCGGCACCAACCTAGGCATTCGATTGCCGTGGGGTGGGCCGGGCCCTGCCCTTAGTGATGGGCGGCCTAGAGGGGACGCAGACACACAGAGCAGTGTGACAGCAGGACAGGTGCCACTGGAAGGCACCTGTGGGCAACCTGCCTGCGGGGATGCAGGTGTCTGGGGGAGGGGACTTCAAACTGACGAAGCAATGGAGGGTTACTCAGGGTCTCCCAGGTGAAAGGTAGGGATGGAGGGTGTGTTGGAAGAAGAAAGAGTGGTCCCTGCAAGAAAATGGAGGTGGGAGAGAGTGTAGCCCAGAGTTTGTGGAACTGGAGATCATTCAATGTGACCCAGGCTCAGGGAGTGCTAGGGGTGGGGGGCATGAGGGGAGGGGGAACGAAACAGCTGAGGTCTGGGCATGGTGCTAGGTTCCTGGCAACCTAGAAGGGTGCCGTCTCGTTGACCTTGGAACATGGCGGGAGTGACTCAGGGAGGCGGGGGAGGGGGCTGATGGGAAGTGAGTTCTGGGCAGCCAGCAAGTACCCTTTGGTGCGTTTTGGGAATTCACTTTATTACTCAACTTGACACAATATTGAGGTTGAGACTTTTCTGTCCCCTCTGGTTTCAGTAGATTCTATTCATTTTTCTTTTTGTTTTGTTTTGGTTTTGGTTCGTGTTGTTCCCAATTCACTGAGCATTATATTTCAGAAAATACTGTTTCCTGAACTCCTTGACTTTTCATCACAGCAATTATTTTATTTAGGACAAATAAGGGAAAGCCCTATTTCACATGTGCTAATAAGCCTGCAAGGCCTCTCACTCCTGATCTCCCTTCCAGGAAAGGGAGGCTGAGTCCGCAGCTTCAAGATGGGCCACGGGGTTGGGTGGGACTTTGCAAGCTCTGTCATTTCTCTCAATACCAACCGCATCACATATCCTGGGTTCCTGACAGGATTTCAGGGTCTGACCAAAGCATCTCACTGAATTCTGCAAAGTGGGTATTGTTTTCTTGATACTGATCTCACGGATGAGGAAACGGGGACTCTGAGAGACCCCATGGCCACCCAAGTGAGAAAGCGCGGCCACGGCACCTACACAATGGGGAGAGAGTTACTGTGTAACTCCAGCAAGGATCACCCCAAACCCCTCCTTCTGATGGAGCTGGTGAGACTCCGGCTCCCACAGAGAAACGAACATGGACTCTGCATGTTCGTGGGTCTGAAAGAGCACCCCTTGTTCATGCCACGTTGGAGGCGCCGAGCAGGAAAGCGAGACCTTTCTTTCTGTTCGTCTATCCAAGTACCCCAGCATTCCTGGATCCACCTGGTAAAAATGATTGACCCAAACTGTTTATTTAAAACTTATTTTTTTCAGTACTGTAATTTGAAGGCAATTTTGGGTGAAAGGCATACATATTGCTCGGGGCCTGTGAGAGGCAGGAAGGAGGCCCTGCTGCCCCCCACTCCCCAGCCTCCCCGCGATGCTGCTGTGTCCTTACCCCTTCCCCATCCCTCTCCACCCAGCCCCGGGTCTGCATGGGCGCCATCTGAAAACCACAGCTTGAAAATTGTCTTGAATGTACATCTATTTTCAGCTTACTCTTGGTTGTTAGCATTAAAATAAACCCTAGCACCTCATTACACACTGTATGAAGCAGAACCTTCTTTCATGTTTAGAACTGTCCCCTTCAAGCTCCGAAAGGTGCTTTCTAGTTTGTGCAGGAAGCCCCATGATTTCTTGGGAACAGTGTAGGTCTGGAACCCAGGCGTCCTGGGTTTAACCCCAGCTGGGTTGTGCTGGAATACCTAATGACTATTTCCTCTCTGAGTGTCAATCCTTTCATGGGTTAATATCCACCTTGCCAGGATTCATGATAGTTAAATCAGACGTCGCGTGAGGTGTTTTTCTTCTCCTGGCGTCCTGGGTTTACATCCTGGGTCACATGTCCGCATCCTTCATGACGGTTGACCATTGACCGTGTCCTCCCTGCTGCACCTCCCTGCTAATCTTTCCTCTTTACAACCTGGATTTTGGTAAACACAGGAGGAATGAATGCACTTTGCTTATTCTGGACTGTGCGGATCTCATAAAGCTGGTCCTTTTCTTTTCTTTTCTTTTCTTTTTTTTTATCTCTTAAAGCTAATCCCAGCACGGATCTTTCATCCAAGTAAGCAGAGACTCATTCAGCTCGAACGCAGGCCCTTCAGACCCCGCTCGATGGGTCTCGGGTGGGCGGATCCAGGAGCTTTTATCTGAGAGGAGCTGCCTGGGGCTCGGAGGCCCCTCCCCATGGGTTTCTGCTCAGCGCAGTGCCCTGTAACGTCATCCATCAACACCCGCGGCCAGCACTTCTCTCTGTCGGTTACCCATCCCCCATCTCGGTCCCCGCCCGAAAGACGCGCAGTGCCTGATGGGTCTTGGACCACTGACTTGGGGCCCTTCTGCTTCCTTTGATTTGGTCTTTGGCACAGTTCCAGGAACAGGAATCCTTGATGACACCTGGCCCTTTCTAGTCACCGACAAGGGAAACCTGAGAAACCATTCTCAGAAATGGAACTAAATTGTCAGTGAATCTGTCCCCATCTGGAGAAGAGAGGAAGGTTTGGGGTGGCAACAAAGGCTCCTTTGATTTCTGTTAATTAACTACTTTGGACTCGGGGGGTCTGGAGAGGCCTTCGTTTGACACACAAAGAATCCGGGGCAAGGATGATACCCACGCACGGGGTGTCTGCGCTGGAAAGGGCTCCGTGTATTTACCTGTAGGGCAACTCAATTAAAAATAAAGAAAGGGGTAAATCTATGAGATTAGCTCCGGGAACAATGCTACCAATTGTGGGCAGGCCTGACAATCCTGACTAAAGCAGATGTTAAACAAATATTCTGATGGCTCCAATCAACCCCAGTGTGAATTTCCTATTTTTCTTCTTCATTATCTCCAGGCAGGGAAATTCTAAATTCTTCAACGGTCAGACACTTTGGTGGTTTACTGAAACAATCATATAGAGGGAGCTTGGTTGCAAATACCCATAGGAAGGGGCACCATTTGTTAATATGGGGACAGTCTGGTGTTGTCTACTTACCTTTCTGTCCTCTCCTGTCCTTCTTGGAAGGTCCTTCCATTACTACAGAGGTTTCTTGGGCTTTTGTGATAGACTCAGGAGAAGGAGGAAGGGGAGAGGGGCTCGGGACAGGGGCAGCGTTGATGGGAGGGCCATAGTGGAGGCTACTGGAGTTTTCTAGATATTTGGAAGAGAAGAGTAGCTGAGAAGCTGCAGCGTGTGAGCAAAAATGATGTGAGGGAAAAGGCAGAATTTAAGAAGTGCTGCCTGGACCATGTGCCCCGTGATGAGTGTACTTATGCCTATGTGAGTAAATGAACCCATGTGGAGATGCCTTCATGCTGAAATGACTTTGGTTGCCAGATCACGTTCATTTGACTACAGTGCCACTCCGAGACTGGACCACTTGGGGCAGGGCTTCACCAGGGTGATAGACACTTGCCCGTCGGTTGACTCAAGTGATTTTTGTTAGATCGTTATTTGGTTTTAATGAAGCAAGTTTAACCCCTGGAACACTTTTAACATACGGAAGCAGAAATATTAAAAAATGAATAAAACTTTGGTATTTGAACAGCTTTCCAACCGTCTGTTAAATGGAATAGTCACCTCTCCTCTTCCTGCTTTTCCTTTCTGTCGGCTCCATGAGGACACACCCATCTTGTTCATGGGGTGTGTGAGGAGCTCCAGGGCCATTGCTTGGCCCCCAGTAGACCTTCAATATGTATTTGTTGAATGAAGGTAGGAATCAGTGAAAAGTCAGGTTCTCAATGTCCAAGATTCCATGACAATTTACAAAGCCCATCCTGTTTCCACCCCAGGGTCTCTGAACACACGTTTTAAGAGTAGCTCAGATCTGAAATCTGGTCTTGTGGGCCAGATGCTCTGGAGACTTCCTCCCCTCTCCAGTGCTTGCCACGGCTCTTGACTCTGTCTTTACAAAGCAATAAGACCGCATTTATTATAATGTTGGTCACACTGAGGCAAGTAATAAAATTTGAGAGGTAGATATGGAATCATTTCATTTGAACATTTTTAGCTTCACATTTTTCAAATGGCCATTTGGCTTTGTATAGACACAATGAAAGAATTACGACCTTTGGCCAACTTTACTGAACAAGGCAATAAAATACAGTTGAAGTATATAGTGCCTTTTGATTCTTTTTTTGAGGGTGGGGGTGTCATTATAGCTTGAATTATTCTATTTCATCGACATGGACAGGAGCATTCTACAGAGATGGAAGAGTCCTTTGTATCAGCCTATGAGCCTTCTGGAGGGGAA
This sequence comes from Lagenorhynchus albirostris, assembly GCF_949774975.1. Taxonomy (NCBI): domain Eukaryota; kingdom Metazoa; phylum Chordata; class Mammalia; order Artiodactyla; family Delphinidae; genus Lagenorhynchus; species Lagenorhynchus albirostris. Next base: position 75,738,501 of record NC_083110.1, read on the forward strand.
AGATAAGCTGTCTCGGGAATGTTCATCTACTTAAATATTTCTGAGAAAAGGAATTTCACATCTGCTTAGCTGAGTCCCTTAGCTTCTCTGAGACTCAATCTTCCCTGTAAAACATGGACAAGACATTACCTGTTCTGCCTTCTTTATGTCATAATCGTGCGAACCAGTTAGGAAAATATATCTTAAAGTACTTTCCAGACTTTGAAGTGGCATATAAATCTATCTCATGTTCTATTAGCTTAAAGTGGCCCTACCTTGGATGCCTGGAATATATATCATGGGTGGCCATATGAAAAGACAAATCTTAATATTTGTTGTAAGAGTCAATAATGCAACGTTTGTCAGCCACATAATCATTATTTACCTACAATTGCAGATTACTTTATGAGGATAATGCTTTGTCATAGCAGGATATCCACACACTCATAGCCCACCGTGTAAATGATAGCTTTTTAATCTCACAATTACAGAGCAGTGTGAAGGCCACCGAAGAGGTTGAGATATAATCGCTAATTGCCAAACAGTGCACTGGGACTTTATTTATTTCCCATCATGACAGTTTAACGGCAGGATGCAAAGCAAGTAGTGTAATTTGGGAATGGTTTGCATATGTCTGAGGCGAAGACTTAGCCCCAGACTTTTCAGAGTTGCATTGTTTTGGTTCGTGTTTTAATATGCCACTCCCCAACTTGAGAAGCAAACATAGAAATCGGAAGGCTTGCCTTCAACTCTTTCAGGTAGTGACCTAAGATGGCAGGTAGCGTGGCCTGGATGTTACCTCCTGAATCAGTGCCAGCTTCAGCGAAGGTCCTCAGGGAGGGTCAGCCTAGAGGTCACACCCCCAATGAAGATTGTTTAGATCAATACAGGAAAGGGGTCACTGACTCACATTCAGTCCAATAGGTATCGATTCAGCTCTTTGTAAGAGGAGGACAGCACTGGACTGGGGTTCTTAGAGTTGAGATCCTGGCTCCACTATTTCTGAGCCATGTGACCAGGACCAGTTACTGCTCCTCTCTGAGCTTTAGCTTCCTCATCTGTAAAATGGGAATGATAATAAGAGAATATTTATGGGGGTTGTTGGGAGCAGATTAAGTGACGTGGTAAGTACTTCGAGTAGCACCTGGCATACCGGCAGGAGGCTGGCCACATTGGCACTGGCGTACATCCGGGGTGACCCCAGGCCCATGCCTTCCAACACTAATTCCTTATGACTTTGTTTCATGGAACGTCGCCCATCTCACAGGGAGTCCTTACATGTCCGACTTGTTGACAAGTTATATTAAACTACCCTATCAGCTTAAAGCATCCAGCCTCAGGGACTGGAACTTGACCCCAAGGATCAGTCACCTGCGTTATGTGGGGAGACTTTGCATCCGGGCTTCCCTGATGCTCAAGTGACGCTCCCAGAAATACTTTACTTTTAAGACTAATGAATCCGATTTAGCTGTTAGGGTCTTTGTGTGAACTCTGTCTTCCAGTTCGGTCTGCATGGGCACCAACCAGCTCTTACTCAGAAAACCTCTGCCCATGAGCACTTACCCTTCCACCTGAAGTCCCGCCTTCTTCCTTCATGGACACGCCCCTCTGTTTGCCAGGGTTCAAGTGAATCCAGCCTTGCCTGGGGCTGCTTTCTGTCCACCCAACCTTCAGGTTCACGACTCATCCCCAAACCCACACAGGTTATGTTCACCAGTGACTTCACCAGCCACTCAGGCAGATTTGCACAAATAACACCTCCACCTCGACGCTCAGATCTTGACCTCGGCCCCGTCTGCATTGCAGAGTCCCAGCCCAAGATGACAGCTTTCCTTGGAGAAGGCCAACATGCCCAAATGTGCCTACCCCAAAGCCTTCCGATGTGTCTTTCTTGTGGCCAGACAGTTCTGACCTTCTAAGAACCACAAGTCTCCCATAGGAGTAGCGAAGGCAGGAGATTTCAGAATTCTTCCCTTAGGAACAGTCCTGGGAAACTCTCAAAGGGAATTGTGCTGCAGAGTTGACATTTACATTCAAATTCAGATTTCTATTTCTCCCAAAGCCCTAGTCTCAAGAGGTTTGGATCCATAGAAAAGAGAGACTTGGACAGAGGAAAACATAAGTGCTTCTGATTGAAAAGACGAATGACCTGGTTGCAGGTGAAAGCCTTTCCCAGGTAGCAGCTCTGTGTCAGTCTCTTTTTTTTTTTTTTACATCTTTATTGGAGTATAATTGCTTTACAATGGTGTGTTAGTTTCTGCTTTATAACAAAGTGAATCAGTTATACATATGTTCCCATATCTCCTCCCTCTTGCGTCTCCCTCCCTCCCACCCTCTCTGTCCCACCCCTCCAGGTGGTCACAAAGCACCGAGCTGATTTCCCTGTGCTATGCGGCTGCTTCCCACTAGCTATCTGTTTTACGTTTGGTAGTGTATATATGTCCATGCCACTCTCTCGCTTTGTCCCAGCTTACCCTTCCCCCTCCCCATATCCTCAAGTCCATTCTCTAGTAGGTCTGTGTCTTTATTCCCGTCTTACCCCTAGGTTATTCATGACACTTTTTTTTTTCTTAGATTCCATATATATGTGTTAGCATACGGTATTTGTCTTTCTCTTTCTGACTTACTTCACTCTGTATGACAGACTCTAGGTCCATCCACCTCACTACAAATAACTCAATTTCATTTCTTTTTATGGCTGAGTAATACTCCATTGTATATATGTGCCACATCTTCTTTATCCATTCATCTGTCGGTGGACACTTAGGCTGCTTCCATGTCCTGCCTATTGTAAATAGAGCTGCAATGAACATTTTGGTACATGACTCTTTTTGAATTATGGTTTTCTCAGGGTATATGCCCAGGAATGTGAAGTATTTTCTGACCCATTTTCATGACTGTGAATAGAAGCTTCCCTACGACTCTGCCCTTTCACAGGTCTGGAGAACACGACATCTGGCTCTATGCAAACGGAAGTGGTGTGTTCTAAATACTCATCTTTTCAGCATAAATCCACGGGAGTGACTGCACTAGGCGCATCTTTTTAGTAACATCGAAGCCAAGCGCAGAGAAAACGTACTAATAAAGCAGAAAAGGTCAAGGGTATAGTGCACAATTTTAATATTGGGAGAATGAGCAATTTTCCTTTTTTTTTGATATGAAAAAATGAAAGACCTTATATTCTAGGTAGGAGTCCTGAACTCTCTTTGCTAAGAGATGATCACTTTTTAACCAAGCTTATTTGCATTTACTCCAGAAGTTCCATGCATTGGGGCCTGACCATCCTCTGGTCTATTGTTCCGTGTGTCTGGTAGGGAGGAGGGTCTGTTGGCAGCACCTCCAGATGCAGACCCAGGCCCCGGGTCTGAATTCCTGGTCCTCCACTTTCACGTGGCCTTGGGCAAAGTTGCCGATATTCTTAGTCTCAGTCTCCACATCTATGAAATGGGCAGAGTAATAGCCGCTTTGCCGTGACATTGTGGAATGTGTGTAAAGGCACAGGATAGAAGCTGAGGAAATGGTGATGTGTCTCTCATCTTCCTCTTTTCTTTTCTCCCCCACCCTTTCCTTCTTTTCTTCATTTTTTGAAGAGCTTTCTCTAGAGGGTGTGCGGGGAGACAGGGTGGGGGCAGTGGGATTATTTGAAGACCTGGGGTAACAGGAAAGCTGGAGTGTGCTTTCAGATCTCACTGAGCAATGTTTCTCAGAGTGCGGTCTGGGGACGCCCCCATCAGAGGCATCTGAGGGGCTCGTGTCAAATGCAGGGTTCTGAAACCCATGACAAACTTGCCCAATCAGAAGCTCGGGGCCAGGCCCTGGGAATCTGTGTGCTAACGAGCACCAGCGGTACCAGACACTGCTCAGTGACTGCAAATGGCCATCGCCCTTCTTTCTTCTGACCTAATCCTGTTTTGTTCAGGGGTCCACCCCTCCCTGACGAAACTCAGGGGCAAATCCTGATTGGCCTGAACAGATCAAGAAGCCCCTCATCTCCCTGCCGGGGACAGGTTGAGCAGAGGGCAGGAGCCCAGGATTGACCAAGGAGATGTTCCAGGACAGGTGCTGACGGAAGGGTTTCTTTGTCCTTTGAAACGCTCCTCTCTCCTTCCGCTAAATGCTGTTGTGTCTGTGTGATGTCTGGAACTGGGGTGGCCGTCTTGTAACCCAGGGACTAGCCAAGGGCAAAGCTCAAAGTGTTCTCACTGATATATCAAACGGGAGGGAGTCTTGGGGGGAGGCAATTTAAAAAATTGAGATATAATTCATATAACGTAAAATTCGCTATTTGAAAGTATACCATTTAGTGATCTTTCTTAGTATGTTCCCAGTGTTGGGCAACCATCACCACTAATGCCAGAACATTCCTCTCACTCTGCAAAGCAACCCGTACCTATTACAGTCACTCTCAAGTCCCCCTTTCCCCAGAAACGGGAAACAACTAAGCTACTTTTGTGGATTTGCCTGTTCCGGACATTTCTCATGAATGGAATCGTTCAGTACGTGGTCTCTTGGTCTGACTTCTTTCCCTTAGCATAACGTTTTCAAGGTTCATCTGCGTTGTGGCATTGAAGTGTCAGCACTTCATTCCTTTTCATGGGTGAATAATATTCCCTCGTATGGATGTACCACACTTTATCCATTTACAAGTAGGTAGACATCTGGTTTGTTTCCACTTTTTGGCTGCCATGAATAATGCTGCTGTGAATCTTCATGTACAAGTTTTTGTGAGGACAAACATTTTCACATCTCTTGGGATATACATCAGGTGGTTCTTACACTTCCTAAAATCTGAGCAGTATGGCAGAGGGTCAGAAATAGACTCTGGAATTTGACCTCCTGGGCTCAATTCCTGGCTCTAGCAACCTAGTTTGGGGACGCTGGGCAGGTCCATCCTGCCTCGACCCTCCTGTCAGATGGTGATGGTAACTATATTGTCTCCACAGGATCGCGGCAGGGATTAAATGAGTTAATCCATTAATACGCCCTTGAACTCTACATAATTAGTGCCCCCAGAATGTTGGCTGTTAATATCATACCCCCATGCCAGAAGGAGCGCACTGCAGACTCTCCTGCTAAATTTATTCTTAGCTGTCTCTGGGGAGCTGAGGTGGGAGTTAGAAATCCCTCTTTGGAAACACCAGCATCCCCTCCTCCAGCCCTTCAATGATACACTGGCCAAACTGGTCGGGAAGAAAAACTGGGCAAATAAGAGTGGGCAGTAGCACCGCCTTCACAATTCCTTTACTTCCTTCACTTTGGGCTAATTATTGAAAACACAAGCTTTTTCTTTCTATACAAAACACAAGCCCAGTCTGCTTCACAGTTTTGTGGCTAAAATTTTTGCCCAGTTTTGTCTCTTCTTTGGGTCATCACCTCCCACCAGAAGGCACATTTCCCTGGACTCCTTGCTGCGTCTATGCCTCGATACATTTTAGCTTCTCTTGTTCAAAGGTCAGTGTTTTCAAGTCAGACTAGTGATGGCGTGGTTCTCTCAGCCCATCCAGGTGCCAACCAGCACGAGGACTGATCTGCCCTTAATGCCATGCCTTAGTCACGGCTTCAAGTGAGAAACAGAAGATAAGATATGGCCTTGGGAGAGGGCTGCCGTCCTCCATTTTGAGCTCTCCTCAAATGTCATAATTAATGTGTTATAATTAATAACTAGCGCTGCCCCAGCCTGAGCTGAAGTGCACATCCTGGTCCCACGGGGCACATGTATCTTGGCAGAGCTACAGTTCCTGGGCCTGTAGTTCAAGACAGTTTAATGTTACGGGCACCTCCTTGCCGGGCCTGGAACTCCGAGGCAGGTAGGGGATTTGATGTAGCCGCATTGGGGTCTGGACCTGAGATACCTCCTATCCCTCATTCACCTTTGTGAACACCCTGCTCTTGGAGTCTTGAAGGCATCCCAGCAAGAGGACCCCGGACCTCATTTCCCAGCTCTGGGTCCACGTCTGTACGTTTCTACAGGTAATGTAGGGTCGTAGCTAAGAAGCCAGGCCCTGGAGTCAGACGATGTAGCTGCAGAGCCTGCCTCCGTTGCCTTTAGCTGTGTGACCTAGGGCAAACGCCGTCACCTCTCTGAGCCTTAGTGGCCTCCGTAAAAGAGAAGGGAAAACAGCATCCTCCTTACCTTGTTGTTTTGTGGGTCAAACAAGACAAAACAAAGTGCTTTGCGGAGTCTCTCGGCCAATTCTCAACAAAGATGAGCTGCTGACACCATCACCCTGGCGCCGCTGGTCTGCCCTCCCTGAACTCGCCATCTCCATCCTTCGGATCTGCTCCTTCTCCTGTTTTCTCTCGATAAGCAGCAGCGCAGATCCTCTGCCCCAGCAGAGAGCTGACTCCTGTCCCCTATTCCTCCGTGTCCCTCACACACTGGGGACCAGGCCCTCTCTCCCTTTCAGGCCCCACCCCGCATCTGTTCTTCCCGCCTCCTCTGGCTTTCAGCCCCCTCGTCCCTCCTTGCGAGGAGTCCTCGCTGGGCTCCGGCCTGAATGCTCACCGCCTCACACTTTGTCCCATCGCTGCCAGGCCTGTCTTTCTAAACCACAGCTCTCAGTGCTTCCCACTTGCTCAGAGAACTTTGTGGTGATCTCTGAAAACAGGTCCGAGCCTTCCCAACCTGACCCAGACTACGGTCCGGTCTCCTGGCAACCTCTCTCCCACACGCCAAAGGAGACCTGCGCTGCTCTGGGCGTGCTCAGGCCTCCCGTGTGTGTTCACGCTGCCCGCAGCCCTGAACGCCCCTCCTGCCCAGCCTGGGCTCAGGGCAGCTCTGCCCAGACCTTTGCCAGACCCTTTTGACCCTCTTGTCCGGCAGAAGCGAGTGCCACCCAGCCCCTCGTGGTCCCGTTGCTCTCCTCTGGCTACAGCACCTCTGTCTCTCTCTGCTGCCCAAGCATCTCCACTGAGGTCCACGGCGATGTCTCAGCATCCCCGAGGGCTGGGCCTGCACTGATGGGACCAAGTCCAGGCCCCCGCCCATGCCCCAGGCTGAGCAGCTTGGCCAGAACTATTTGGTTTACTGGGGTCCCGCTTATGATTCATTAAAAAAAAAAAAAAAAAAAGATGCTCTGCTGCTGACAAAGCAGTTCTAGAATCCACAGTGATGGTCATTAGAGAACCAGGAACGAGCCTCCCACTAGGAGATATTCAACAGGTAGGAATGGAAGTGAAATTTAATTTCTCAAACCTGGAGACCACATGTGAGCATGTTTTCTATGGCTGGGAGGGGGCTCCTTGGTCCCCAGGACGGAGAAGGAGAGAACTGGAAAGGCTTTGGGGGGTGGAGGGGCAGCCTCGGCCTGAAAGTGGACAAGACAGTAGGAGGCAAGAAGGGCGTTGAAGGGTGCAGCCAGTTCTGGGCAAATCTTGATGAGGGTCTGAACTCAGACGGGGTTGGCAGCCCTGAGCTTGTGCTCAAACCATCGGGGCCTCATGTTACCAGCACTGATCAACCCGCGTCTATAGTTCGTAAAAAACAATGATAGGTCTGCTTGACTCTTGCCCAGGCTGTGGAATCCAACGCTCATTACAACCCTTTTCCGCTTCCAGGCCTGGAATGAAACGTCGAGCTGCTGACGGCTTCTTGCAAATTCCACGGTGTGTTTTGTTTGAAGGGGGAGAAATGCATCCAGCTCCTCCTATGGGCTTTCCTTGCTCTGTCAGCCGCACAATAAATTAGACGGGTCAAACGTTGTAGATTTAATCTCACTGTGAACTGAAAACATAGTAGCTCTCCTGGCCATCGGAGAATCCGCGAGCACTCGTGACCCCCCAGTGAACCAGAGGGGCCCAGGGGGCCAGCAGGTGCAGCTGGAGGGACTCAATGTGACATTCACCGCGATTCTTTGTGCCCTTCTGAGAACTGCGGGGGAGCGTTTGGAACTGAATCCTCCAGGGCATTCCCTCACCGTCTCACAATTACCTGTGCCAGGCAGAAAAAAGGAGAAATTGAGAGAGAGGAGAGCTGCGGGAGGAGGGAGAAAGGGGCCGATTCTCTGCGGTGCAGAGGAGGCCACGGCGGTTCCGGTGAAAGACCGGCTTTAGCACAGGAGCCAGCGGGGTAGGAAAGGGGCGACAGAAACCGTGTTTGGTAGAAACAAATTGCTCTCCACTTCCCGGTGACACGGAGAGCCCCGCGTGGTCCTCGGGGTCGGAGATCGGAGAGAGACTGCGGGTCCGGGCAGGGGGGTGGCACTGGCTGGGCGCAGAGGCCGGGCGAGTCTGGCGGCTTCGGGACCTGCTGCAGGGCACTTGCCCACTGGCTGCTCCCAGGATAGATTCCCTGTGGCGATTTGAGCACCTGGCGGGAGAGCCGGCACCCTGAGTCAGCTGCTGGGTGGGATAAGGCTCAGGGGGTGGGGAGAGTCCGGGTGCTGAGGGCTCCCCTCCCCGCTGTGCACAGCCTCTCACAGGTGACCCTTGCAAGGCGCTGACCTTGGGCACAAGCACCCGCAGGGGCTGGCATTTGGAAAGGTCGCGGGGGAACTCAGAGCACGGTAATGAATTGACCTCCACTGGGTTTTGATTCTGCTCAGACAAGTCTCCTTCTCCACGGGAAGAGGAGGCAGTGGCAGGTGAAGTCCGTTTGCATCACAGCAAAGGCTAGGGTGCTAGCGGCTCCAGGTCCAAGACTGCGAGGACTCTCGGCGATGCGGTGGGGGGTTAGGGTCTGCAGGAGTCAAGATCGAGAGAGAGAGGACTGACTACCTTACAGATACCCTTTAGGGAGGCCCGACCCCCTCTTCCACTCCTGCCTGTGATTCACCAGCCGCGCGGCGGCATGAGTGCTGATGCCCGGGTATCCACCACGCCAGGTGGTGGGAGATTGGACAAGCATAGAGAGAAGGGCACGGGGCGGCCGGTCTCACCTGCCTGGCCTCTCCAACCAGGTGGTACTTAGAAAGTCAGACCCCAGGCCTAACCCTAATTTGTGGTCACTGGAGAGACAAAGAATCATATTTTTAAAGGATTTCCCAGATGGATGGGGGAAACCATCTTCTGTCATCCAGTGGAGGGCAGCCCCATTGCCATTCGTGTGAGCCCAGAGGGAACGAGAGGAAGAGGGTCCACGTCTAGGGCAAGAGGAGCCCTCTTGGGGGGCAGGGGGTGGGAGGCAGGACAGAGGCTCATTCCCCCAGGGCTTGGAGCGCTCACAGAGGGTCAGGCATTGTGCCAGGGTCTGGGGATCCTGAGGCGAATGGGACCTGCTTTGGCCTTAGACGGGCTCATGGGCAGCTAGTGGCATCCACAGCCTTGGAGCGTTTGTGGCAAAAAAGCCCCCGAGGCTCTCCTCCCCCACGAACCTCCCCCGCAGCCAGAGGCCGGCAGGGGAGCCCAGGGGGGTGAGTCACCCAGTACAGAGGCTGATCCATCTGCCCCCCAACCAGAGGCCCTAGAGCAGTCATTGGGTGCAGGGAGCAGTGTCCTGGGAGCCAGGGGCTGGGCTGAGCCCCCCACGAGCCATCTGGGCAAATCCCTTACCGAGGCTGAGCCCAGTTTCCTCCTCTGGGCCGTGGTGCAGAGCCCTTAGGGGCACTGACCCTGACACCTGAGTTAGTCTGAACTCTGTGGCCACTGGGCCACCTCCTCCGGCCTCCCCCAAACCCCGAGGCAGCCCTGAGGGCGATTAAGCTGTTCTACCCCCTGGGGCCAGGTTGAAACCCAGAAAGCGTGGGGAGACCCGAGGTTCCCACCTTCGCCTCTTCTCTGCGGCATCATAAGAGCACTAGGGGGATGTGTTTCCCAACGGCCTCTCCCCTCCCAGATTCCAATGGCACCCTCTGAAAACTCCTCCGACGCAGAGGAAAGATGCCCTCGAGGCAGGCGGGGAGGCCCATTCAGATGAGGCGATAAGTCACCTTTGTCCTTCTCAGGCCCCGGACAGTCCGTGGCAGCCGCTGGGCGGCACATCCCCGAGCCTCTCTGGGTGGAGAGGGAAGGCTCTGGGGCTGCTGCTCGCCTGGAGCACCCCCAGGATCCCGTGTTTTCCGGGGCTGGGTCGGGGTCAGAGTGTAGGCGCTGTGAAGGCAGCGCTTGCTCCCCACCTCCCCCGGCGCCTGGCGAGCAACGGGTGCGCAGTCAATGTTTGCTGACTTAGAAGGTGACCTGACACTCCGCTCCCTCCTCGACGTGAGGGAGGGAGGATAAGGTGCTGCTGGGGAGTGGTCCTCTCCCCCCGCCCATGCAGATGGTAAGGAAGAGGACTTCCCTCCCTGCCTAGTGGCTGGTCATTCATGAGGCAGAGCTTCACCCAGGCCGGGAGACCCCACAAAGCCTCCACCTTCTTTGTCGGGCTTTTCCTCCTGGCTTGGACCCCTGCAGGTCCACACTCCTTTTTCCGGGCACAGCCCTAGCCATAGAGACAGAGTCGCTGTCTAAGGACCCACCAACTTTCCCTGCGGGCACTTAATTTGAAAGGGGTCCCGGGGTCATAGCTAGAGTTTCCGCAGTGCGTTACCTTCATCCTCTCCATGCCCACCCCTGCACCTTGGTATTACTCAGGTATAGTGGAGACCATTAATCCGTGAATGCCTTGGTTCCCTGGCTACAGGTGATGCCAAGGTCAGGTAGCATTTGATCAGTCCCACCCTAGATGTTTGGGGGAATTGCTTTGAAGGCCCAGGGAGTGAGAAGAGCCATCTGCCTGGAGGCAGGAAGGAAGATTTCATGGATACACGGGAGAAGAGCCCTGCAGGACAGGTGTGGTCAGCAGGTGCCCATGGAGGAAAGGACAGTTGTGTGGAGGGTACAGCATGAGAACGGCTTGTGTTCATGGAATATCTAGTTGTTCCACTTGGGTGCAGAGCCAAAGGTGCAGAGAGATGTTGGCCTGACCGTCTTGATGTTGAACTTCTTGCATGTGACAGGCCTGAAGCAGGTTCAGAATGAGTAATAACCGCACAGTACCGTGACGGTACGGCAGGTAGGGATGGAAGGGGGTCTGGGCGCGTGTCGTGGTGGCTTCAATGTCAAGGTCAGAAGCTGGCCCCTCCTAACTCCCCTCGGCCGTGGGAAGCCACCTGAGACTTCTGATCCTGGTCTGCATCCCGCTTTAGGAAAATCATCAGAAGTGGGTATTCTGACTCTTTTGGTCAATTTGAAATTCTTTGTGGCGAGAACTCAGGTGAGATGACTCCACCTGCGATTCTTAGCTATTGGGCTTCAGTAAGGTTTTCTCTTCAATAATCACCCCTGGGCTTCCCTGGTGGCGCAGTGGTTGGGAGTCCGCCTGCCGATGCAGGGGATGCGGGTTCGTGCCCCGGTCCGGGAAGATCCCACATGCCGTGGAGCGGCTGGGCCCGTGAGCCATGGACGCTGAGCCTGCGCGTCCGGAGCCTGTGCTACGCGACGGGAGAGGCCACAACAGTGAGAGGCCCGTGTACCGCAAAAAAAAAAAAAAAAAAGAAAAAAAAATTACTCCTTCAGCATCTTGGAATTTATTCAATAGAACGTGTCCAGGCATGACCTCCACCCACTTCAGCCCAGCACAGATCTGAGGTGAAGCAAGGCTGTGAGATCTCTTCCAAGGAATGGCATAGACCAGAGCTCAGCCAGTTTTCTGTGAAGCCTGGTGGGTAATAAATATTTCAAGCGTTGTGAGCCGTACAGTAACTACCCAACTCTGCCATCGTAATATGAAACCACATCTTGTAAATGATGAGTGTAGCTGTTCTTCCAACAAAACTTTATAAAAATAGCTGGTAGTCTGGATTTGGCCCCCATATCATAGTTTGCTGACTGCTGGTGTCAGCTGTAGAATGGCTTGGGACCCAGCCCTCTTTCCAGGCCACCGTGCTTCGCGGCTTTCACATGGGGCTCTCACTGGGGAGGAAAACCTGCTTCGGTCTGGCTGCCCAGATTCAGAGCGGGGATTTCTGCTGGCTTCCTCTGTCACCAGAGACGGCGTCAGACCCGCTACGTCTGTCTTGACAGCCGTGCCGTCTTGGCCAAGTGCACACACCGATGGAGGCGAAACATGCCTGAAGACGTTGGCTGTAAGGGTGCACGTAAGTGGGCCCCGAGATTCCATCACACGCCCAGCACCTCCTTGGCCACACCCCTCATCGTTTCACAAAAGGCCACCTGTCAGAAATTCCTCTAATGGCCACTGTTGACATTGCTGTCACTCTCTGTTGGTGAGTTTCCATCGCGGATATGATGGGCAGTTTAAAACGTGCTTAGAAATGCTGTCAGCCATCCTTTGGAGAAAAGCCTGCTGGGACCCGATTAAGCAGGGCTTGTAGCCGAAGCAGCTCTTTCCTTGATGACACGTAGTAAGTGGCAGGTAATCCGCGTCTTAATCTCCTTGCTGCCCCTAGAGGCTTACGGTAACCGATACCCCTGTGAATGCCACAGAGTCTGATTGAGTTACCTTGAAAGGCCAGTGCTTCTTCCTGCTCCTTTCCTAATGGAATGTATTCAGATAAAGGCACCTTGAAGTTGGCCACTGTCTCCTGAGATGTTGCTCTGAAGGGAAAATTTGATTTCCCCTAAGCTGTGCCTGATATGACTTTGTGATTTTCCCTGAAGCTTTTCTCCAAATGCAGCCACGCCGGTCACAGTACACCTGGGGGAGGGGCGGGGAGAATCCTGGGGGCCAACCTGCTTTCTGTTGTGGCTTTGGTCTTTGCGTCCGCGGTCAGAGCAATTCTGACTCCTGGGGAAATTTCATTTTCAAAATTCTTACTTTTCCCACCACAATTAAGAACTGCTCTATTGCCACACTGCTGCTGACCCAGAGGGATAATTAACCCATTGGGATTGGAAGGCATCTGGAAGACACTGAGGCTGGATGGCTGGACTTGGTCATCTGCAAGCTTGTCCCTGCATCCTGGTCCCTCCAGCTGGGGACGTGGAAGGCGGTTGGCCCATCTGTAAAGTGGGGGCAGCTCCGTGAAAAGATCACTCAGGTTTAGAGTCGCCAGATGTAGCAAATAAAAACAGCAGACACCACGTTAAACCCGAATTTCAGATAAACAACGAAGAATTTTTTAGCATCTGTTTGCCCCATGCAACATCTGGGACACACTTATATTAAAAAGCTTTCTGGTGTTTATCTGCAATTCAGATTTAACTGGGCATCCTGTATTTCACCCCTCACCCCTCCTCATGTCCCTCCCACCTCAAGTAGTTTCTGAATCTTTACTATGAGATACATGATTTTGCTTTTGATATCCATGACTTTAGGTAGCCATAAGCAAAGGGTAAAGCTAAGCCCTTTCCAGACTAATCTAGACATTTGTACTCGTGCTTTTTTTTTTGAATTTTATCTATTTTTTTATACAGCAGGTTCTTATTAGTCATCCATTTTATACACATCAGTGTATACATGTTAATCCCAATCTCCCAATTCATCACACCACCACCCCCCGCCACTTTCCCCCCCTTGGTGTCCATACGTTTGTTCTCATGCTGTTTTTGAAACACTGGTTTGTGACTGTGTCTCCCAGTGCCTATTGGAGTCCCCGGTGCCAAGTAGATGTGCAGTGGGCGCTGGTTTGATGAAGGAATGGTCACCAACTCAATGTGCATCGCACCTTTCAACCTCTGTTTGACCTTCACGTAGCACATGCTGCCATCTAACAGGATGGCCAGGTCTTCCCACCCCCACCCCCCCTTCCCTTCCAGATCACTCTGCCTTTGCTCGAATGGTCCACTTCCCTCAGACAGAGGCAGCCTCGCACGGTGGGCAAAATCACGAGCACTGGAGCCAGACTGCCTGGGGTTGAGTCTCGCTTCTACCACTGTGTGTCTTTGGGTAATTTACTTTAGCTCTCTGTGCCTCAGTTTTCTCATCTATGAAATGGAGGTAACAATAAAACCTGGTAAGACTGTTCTGAGGAACAGAAGTGCTAATACATGTATGGCATTTAGAAGACAGAGCATGACACGTAATAAGAGTTCTTTTTAAAAAATCTTTTTAAATTAATTTTTTATTTTTATACAATTTGTAAAGGTTACTTTCCATTTACAGTTATTACAAAATATTGGCTCTGTTCCCCGTGTTGTACAATACATCCTTTTTCTTTTTTTTTTCTTTGCGGTACGCGGGCCTCTCACTGTTGTGGCCTCTCCCGTTGCGGAGCACAGGCTCCGGACGCGCAGGCTCAGCGGCCACGGCTCACGGGCCCAGCCGCTCCGCGGCATGTGGGATCTTCCTGGACCGGGGCACGAACCCGTGTCCCCTGCATCGGCAGGCGGACTCTCAACCACTGCGCCACCAGGGAAGCCCCCTACATCCTTGAACCTGTCTTACATCCAGTAGTTTTTGCCTCTGAATCCCCCAGCTGTATCTTGCCCCTCCCCCTTTCCCTCTCCCTACTGGTAACTACTAGTTTGTTCTCTGTATCTGTGAGTCTGCTTCTTTTATGTTATATTCACTAGTTTGTTGTATTTTTTAGATTCCACATATAAGCCATATCATATAGTATTTATCTTTCTCTGTCTGACGTATTTCACTTAGCATAATGCTCTCCAAGCCCATCTGCGTTACTGCAGATGGCAAAAGTAATAAGGGTTCTTATTCTATTCCATCTACAAATCCTAATCCCAACCCTCCTACAAGGGCCACTTCCTCCATGAAGTACTCCTGATTGCCCTCTTCCCTACCCCTCAGGTGGAAGCAGGCTCTCCCCTTAGCTACATTTCTTGTATCCACCTGCCCAGTCCTTTGGGATAAAATGAACCGTGGTCTTTCCCCCCCTCGCCTACATTCGTTGTGGGAAGGACCAACTCTACCGCCCTGGTGTGTCTGAGAAGTTAGAGTATGGTATTGTTATTCTAGGAGGTGTTTGTATCTGGTGTTCTCACAAAATAGCTGGGAGATCTGTGAAGGTGAAAAGGAGGATCTCATTTAGAATAAGACAGAAGGGTGTCCATTTGATTTGTCACAAAGGGACACAGCTTGGTGTGGTAGAAAGAGCAGGGGACTCGGGGCCCAACAGATGCAGCTGGAAATCCGCTCTATCTTTTCATAGATTAAGACCTTCAGAACCTTCCACTTCCTCATATGTGAAAGGGGTGTAAGGGTGCTTCCTCTTGGGAATGGGGTGGGGGAAGGCTTGGGTGGGGGGAAAAACACCTACGAAGGGTTTAGCACAAAGAGGTGCTGCACTGAATTGCACTGTCGGGCTCTGCAGTGCTGTGTGAAGCACTGTTGCAAGTTCAGCTGGTACCGGGTCTGGGGGCTTCCCCGAACGCCCTGCTTGTGTCCGGGCATAGACAAGAAGCTGGGACGGCAGGCCAGAGTCCTGATTGCATTACCAACGGGCAAGGGAATGTGTAAAACCCCATCCAACACCCAGCAAAAGAGGAAGAAAATCTGCTCAGGTGGAGCAGTGGAGAGCAGTTAACATCTGCAAGTCGCTGTCTGCTTTGCCCACGCAGACACCGACGAGGGGCCTGGGAGCACTGCATCTGGCAAATTCTCTCTCCCACGACGCTTCTCCCATGGCTCGGGGCCTGATACACGGTGCACACGTTCCCTGCACCACCGGCTACTCAACCCAAGGATCAAGGTCATTCTGAGCTGCAGTGGTTTGAGCTAGTAAAGATTTTTATAAAAACTCACTGTCTTGATTTCTGTTCAAGTACTTTAAAGTTCACATATTTCTTATTTGAACTTTGCTGGCTGTAGTCATTTCATCCACAATCAGCCTGGATTTGTTCTGCTTATTCAGAGCCCATCAATTACAAGGGACCGGACCAGAGCACACACCGCCCATGCTTCTTTGCCCCAGGCTAGCCAATTTATCTGACATTTAATAAGGAGTTTTAGATTTTGCAGCTTATCAGAAGAGCGCAGTGCAAGTGCGGGTGAGCCAGTGAATCCCAAATCAGTGGGCTGCACAGGAATCGCTTCCTTTCAACACAGGCTTTGCCATGCAAGACGGTTCTGGGTGTCAAGACATTCTATCATCCTGCCTTTGCTCTTGTTGCGCCGTCTTCCTTTTCCTAAAACGGTCTAAAGGTTGGTTTAAGATCATTTCAATGTGAAGAGACCGTGGAGAGAATTCCAAATCCACCTTTGCCATAAACAGAAACTCTGCAACTACAAACAAGGATCGGGAAGCTCTGTTGCTCGATGAAAGCTCAAGTTAGCAAAGAAGGACTGAATGTCGTTCTGTGCCAGCCAGGGTGCCAGGCATGGTGTAATGAAGACGAGGTCCCTGCCCTGAAGGGGTGCACGGTGTGGTGGGCAAGCAGACGAGGACATAAATAACTTACATCCCAGGCTGGCTGAGCTGTGCGCTCTAACAGAGGTAAAAACAAAGCATCATGGGCATGTTGGGGGCAGGCGAGGGATTAATATTCTCCCTGATCTGAGCCTTTGGGGTGAGGCTCAGCCAATGAGGGCATATTGGCACGTTTGACTACATAAGGAGCTCTGACGTTTTCTTAAGCTTCCTCTGAATATCAAGACAAATGTATTTAATCTATTTCTCCCCTGTTAGGGTCGGTTCGGTTCTCTTGGGCGTATTGTGTATGTTTAAACTGCCTAGCTTGGGTTTCCATCATAAATGCTCTTTAGGACCAAAGTTTCACTAAATATTAGAATACCGGTTGGGAGGGCATTTTGGTAGGAAGACATGAATTTGCAGCCAGTCCACGCTAGTTTCTGAGTTTTTCTTCCCTAGTATTTTCATGATCATTTCAGGTCTTTAGATTTCCAAGTCCAATACCTGTCTCGACAGCCATATATGAAAGCCACCCTCACTAATGTTGGTTATTTATTTTCCTAAGAAATAGAATTTTATAGTTTCCTCTGATGTTCTCATTATTACCTTCTGCCTCCGTAGCACCAGGAGGGTTCCTGCAACTTTGGTCCCAGGGTCTTGCCATCGGTCTCCTAGGGAGCTGGTTAGACACTCAGATTCTCAGCAACCGCCGCTGAGATTCTAGTTAGCGCGGCTGAGATGGAGCCCGTGGACGCTCAGCGTGATGGAAGCCCACGTGATTCCCATGCCTGTTAAAAGCGGGGGGACCGAGCCCCGAGCGTTATCTTTCAACAGCCTCGTCCAGCCCCAGGCTCGGTGCTGACTCCTGCTGAGACCACCCCACCGAGCACCAGGTCACAGGATGCAGCTGCTGCCTCCCAAGCCGCCCCAGAGGACCCCAGAGGACCCACCCCACCGTGTCCGCGTCTCACGGCGAGCTCAGCATCTCCTCCCTAAACCTCTTCTCCCCCTGTGCTCTCATATGGTGGGCACCACCCGTGACAGATTCCTCTTTCTCTGTACTCGTGCATATCCGTTAGCTACGAAATCCTGAGACTCCATCTCAGAGTCTCCGTTCCGTCTGTTTAGCTGTCAGCGGCACTTCCCCAGACCAGCCCCACCCCGTTCCGTCTGTTTAGCTGTCAGCGGCGCTTCCCCAGACCAGCCCCCCCCCACCTCAGCTGCTGAGACCTTGCCCCAGTACTTGCTCTACTTAATTCATTCTCTGCATTAAAGGCAGAGGGATTTTTTTCCCCAAACGGCCCATCTGATCTTGCTGTTTGTCCGCTTCAGAGCCTCGATAGGCTCCCCATTGCCCTCGGGATGGGGCACGACCTCTCCGTCGCGGCTTGGAAGGCCCTTCCCTCCCTGCCCAGCGCCTGCTTTCTGTCTCCTCCCGCCCTGGGCTTCTGCCCACCTTCCTGATCCAGGCACACTGGGCTTCTTCCAGGATGTCAGACCGCTGAGCTCACACCTCCAGGCCTGCCGTCCCCTCTTCCTAGAACATTGCCCCCTGCTTCACCTGCACAGGAGACACGCCTCCTCACTTATGTCCCGACTTGGCCATCACGTCCTCTGAGAAGTGGCTCCCCACCTCCCTAGGTCAGCTCCTCTGACCCTACTGCTACCCCACTGGACCCTACAAAGGCAGGGCCCCCTCGGTCTGGATCTGTTACGCAACCAGCGCTTGGCGCCAACGCCGGCACAGAGGTGGGACCATAGAAATTAAAAAAAAATTTTATTGGAGTAGAGTTGATTTACAATGTGGTATTAGTTTCAGGTGTACAGCAAAGTGAAGCAGTTATAAACATATATCCGCTCTTTTTTAGATTATTTTCCCATATAGGCCATTACAGAGCATTTAGAGTTCCCTGTGCTATACAGTAGGTCCTTGTTAGTTATCTATTTTATATATAATAGTGTGTATATGTCAATCCCAATCTCCCAATTCGTCCCTCCCAGAATCATATAAAATTGCTGATTTTTGACCAACTATTTCATAATGACTCAACCTAATACTTGTCATTCACACATTTTTGTATGATGTAAACACGGTGTCTCTGTTTTATTTTATTTTTTTAACATCTTTATTGGAGTATAATTGCTTTACAATGGTGTGTTAGTTTCTGCTTTATAACAAAGTGAATCAGCTATACATATACATATATCCCCATATCTCCTCCCTCTTGCATCTCCCTCCACCCTCCCTATCCCACCCCTCTAGGTGGTCACAAAGCACCGAGCTGATTTCCCTGTGCTATGCGGCTGCTTCCCACTAGCTATCTATTTTACATTTGGTGGTGTATATATGTCCATGCCACTCTCTCACTTCGTCCCAGCTTACCCTTCCCCCTCCCAGTGTCCTCAAGTCCATTCTCTACGTCTGTGCCTTTATTCCTGTCCTGCCCCTAGGTTCTTCAGAACCCTTTTTTTTTTTTAAGATTCCATATATATGTGTTAGCACACAGTATTTGTTTTTCTCTTTCTGACTTACTTCACTCTGTATGACAGACTCTAGGTCCATCCACCTCACTACAAATAACTCAACTTCATTTCTTTTTATGGCTGAGTAATTTTCCATTGTATATATGTGCCACATCTTCTTTACCCATTCATCTGTCGATGGACACTTAGGTTGCTTCCTGTCTCTTTGTTTTAATTAGAAAGTCTTTGATTGTCAGTGAAGGTAAGCTCCTTAAATGGCATAGACTTTTGTGCATAAATTTCAGCTGCTTGCGTGAAGCTCACAAAATGGGAATTAAAGAAAGACCCAAACTGGATGATTCAAAGAATGACGTGAAACATCACAAAGGAAAAGACCCCATTCCTCAGACAGGATGTTTCACCCCTGAGCGGCGTCCAAGAGGTCGCTGCGGGGAGAGGTCGGTGGGATGGTGGGGGAGATTTGTTTGAAGAGGATCTCAAAGAAGATTTGCCTCCTTTCACGGAGTCTATGCCACAAGATTAAACACTTAGGTGATAAGATTTCACCAGCTACATCCTTGTTTGCAGAATATGTTTCCCCTAGTGAAAATACAATTTGTGAATAACTATTATACTTTAGAAACATACCTTTTATTTTTAAGATTAAACATTCTCAATGGCCATGTTGGTCTATGGGAGACTTATGTGGCTTCTGAAGATAATAACTATTTGGTTTCTGTTTCCTTTCTGGCCCTATTACATTTGCTGAGAAAGTATAGATCAACGGAAGCATTTTTTCCTTAGATCTTAGCAAGAGGCTGCCATCTATAGATCCTTGACCCAATTACACACTGTTTTAAGAGCTGAAACTGCAGGAGGACTGTAGCTTTCGTATAAGTTTTATACCTCTCAACTCTGAGGATTAAGATGGTAGGTTTTTAATAGGCTTTTACTGTTTAATTTAATTTAATTGACTTTATTTTGCAAAAGAGCTTGAAGTCCTTAGTATAAGGATCATTAAGCCTCCCGTTTTGCAGATTAAAAAACTGAGGTCCCCCGAGGTTGAAACGACTTGCTGCCCAACGTCACCCATGTCAGGGAGGAGCTGGGACTTGCACCCATTCCCAGGCATCGCTGTGTTTTTGCTTTTGTTTTGTGTTTTTGGCTGCGCCGCGCAGATCGTGGGGTCTTAGTTCCCTGACCAGCGCTTGAACCCGGGCACCGGCGGTGAAAGCGCTGAGTCCTAACCAATGGACCGCAGGGAATTCCCAGCATCTCTGTTTTCTTAATACAGGAAAAGCAAGGCTCTCGGCAGAGGGAGGCACACCTGGCAAATCGAGTCCAGCCCGAGGTTGGTGCCTTGGAAGCCGGGTCCCCCCACTGACCCTGAGGAAAGGTTTTCCATTTCAGAGTTTGTCCTCTTCATAGCAGTGACTGAAACCCCCCTTAATCCTTTAGATAAAATAACAACAACAACATAATAATAATTGCATAAGCAGGGTTGTGGTGGGGAGCAGGATTTGTAAGTAGGATTGTTTTCACAAAACACCTCTGTGTGTAGCCATAATATTATGAAAACAGCAATAAAGTTATCTGCTTCTAATTAAGGAAAAGTGGGTGGACAACACAACTCTAGAAGAGTGTATTATACAGAAACAAAAGGGTTTGGGGGCCCTGGGCTGCCCTCTAGTTTAAATCTACTGTGTTCCGGCCAAGGATGAAATGCCTATTCCCTGCTCATTCCAGATGCCAGGCCCACTAACAAAGGCGCACTTGTTCCTTGGGACATGTGTCTAGCTGCGTTTTCAGAGAGAGGTTTCAAGGGCACCAGTCACCTGCAGTCCCCTGAAGATGACACATGTCATGTAGCTGTGTCCCCCTTCCCCCATGCGTGTGATCTACCTGGTGAATTTTCTTTTTTTCCTGCCTGAAAGTTGGCCTGAGATGAAACTTGCAAAGGCAGGCAGGCTGGAAGCTCCCCGATGTGTGCAAGTGTGGCCCCCCCACTATGGGCAGCCCACCCCCGCTGCTCCTGCCGTCTGAGCCTGGGAGCACCAGGGACCTGGGTTGGGTGCACTGCAGTGCAGATAGAAAACCAGATCCTCATAGAAACCTCCGTGTCTCAGTGAAGGTAGGCACAGCCCATGGCATCTGTGCATACCCTCTCCCCTTCTAAGTGACTTTGTACGTGTCAGGGTCCTTTGTGGGGGCGGAGCTGTAGCTCCTGGCATCTGCCATCTCTGCCTTGCCCTCGGGTCCTGCCTGCCCTCCATAACCTGCCGTCTTCACCTTCCTGCCACTGCCTCTCACACCTTCGCTTCCCTTCTAGATGCTCCGCCCCTCTCTCCGTCTGCCTCTGCGCATACCGTCCCCTCTGTGCAGATGCCCTCCATCCTCACCTGTCCCTGTAGCCCACTCATCCTTCAGGATCCACTGACACCATCGTTCCTCGGAAGCCTGCCCTGGCCTCCCCTCCCCAGCGGGATTGGTTGCCTCCGTCTAGGCTGCCAGGAATCCGCAGCACGGCCTCCCTCTGCTCCTTACCGTTCGGCACCGTAATCCTCTGAGCATGCGGCCGTCCCTTGCACAGCCCTGTGATCGCTTAGCGGGCAAGGACTGCATCTATTCGTTTTTCTGTTCCCAAGGTGGGAGCCTGCCATGCACGAGGTGCTCACGGGCATTGAACGACCGAGTGAAATAGGATGGCGTGCGTGGATCCCAGAGGGTCTTTCTGAGCAGAGACCACACCAGGGCAGGGCATCTTGGATCAGGATTTCACTCTTGATAGCTTAGGGCAGGGGTCGGCAACCTGTTTCTAGAAAGGTCAGCTAGTAACTATCTCAGGCTTTGTGGGCCAGATGGTGTCTGTCGTAACCACCCAGCCCAGCTGTTGAGTGCTGCTTGCAGACCATAGGCAGACAAAGGACCTTGGTTGTGGTCCAATAAAACTTTATTTACAAACACACGCAGACAGCTGGGTTTAGCCCGCTGGCTGGAGTTTGCCCATCCTGGCTAAGGGCTTGGAACAGAACCATCTGCTGTTACCATAGGTGGATTTTCCCTTGTTGGTTGACCCTCACTGTGGCCTGCGGGGGCTCTGAGACAGGGGCGCTTGCACTTGGCTTAGCCTCTCCTTTCCTTCGGGCTGGCATGGGAAGGGTCTTGCAACTTATTTCCAGCTCTCTAGCTAGCTTCCTCGGTATTTTCTGTGTCCTGTTGCCCTAGGTAATTCTAAGATGGGCCTATGCCCACTAGAGCTGGGAAAAATGGGCCAGGGTAGGCTCTGATTATCTGGGGTCTCTCCCACATACCTGCTAGGTGGGCTCCCTCCCGCCCTCCTCCAACCCTGAGTCCCTCCCTGCGTTTCCCATGCAGAGCAGTGACAACCCCCATGGCCGCCTCTTCCAGCTGTTTCAGGCTGCATTACAAAACCATCACAATCTGAAAGACAACAACAGCCCTGATTCTTCTCAAGGGCAGAGCTCTCCTCTGCTGTACTTGGCAAAAGCAGGGGCGGCTGGAAGCTTGGGGGCTGGAGTCACCTCAGCCACCAGCTGGTGCCCAGGCCAGGAGGACCCATTTGGCAGGAGGACGGAGCATCTGGAGCTCCCTGGACAGCTCTCTCTCTCTGTGGTTTCTCCACACCACCTCTCCAGCATGGTGGCTTCGGGGTCACCAGATTTCGTAATATCAGCTCAGAGATACAATGTGCATGTTCCAGGAGAGCCAGAAAGAAGACATATCACCGTTTATGACCCAGCCTGGGAAGCCATGCAGGGTTACTTCTAGCACATTCGATTCATTGAGGCGGTCACGAAGTTCCACCCAGGTTGAAAAGAGAGGTGAAGGGGACTCCATGTCATCATGGGAAAGGGTAATGTTCTGTAAGAGCTGTGAGGTCATAAAGGAAATAGAATCCCCACACTTTCACTCCCTGGGCCCTGCTACATGCCAGGCATTGCACGTGTCACTTTGCTATTTACATGATCTATACAGGAGTATTATCAATACTTACATATCTGTAATACCTTACGAAGTTCTTCCTTCACCCACTTTGAGTCCTTATTTGACTGCATGCAAACCTTGTTTCTGGTGTTTCCAGTTTTTTGGGCAGTTCTTTGACAGGGGTATCCAGCACTTACATCCTTGTAGAGTCTGAAGGACGTGCACCTTTTTTTGCAGGGGGGCGGAAATCCCTTCTCTGACGGGCTGAGCTGTCGCTCAAGGTAGAGGCAACAACTGTGGTGCTGGGATGTGACACGTCTATCAATTAATTCACTTGACAGTGACGAGCTGGTAACTACGCCTGGTGTCCGCACAGTCCCGGAGCCCCGTGTGATTCCTGGCGCTGAGTCTTACTCTCCGGAAGTCATTGCCCACAAGGAAATCCGAGAACCAGCTGAATGAACATCAGTGGAGGAGCAGCCTCGCCATTCGCTCTGCTCTTGTCTCCAATCAAACTGGTTAAATCACGACACAAAATCCTACTGTCATGAGAAGGATTCGACCTGAATGGGGTTCTCCACACGGGGCGGGCTGCAGGGCTGTGGGTACCGGAGTTTATCTCAGCTCCTATTCAGGGCTCCAGATGGAGGCCAGGCTTTCATTTTAATCTTATTTTTAGCATTTTGTTACCTCCTAAGACTTTTTATTCCTCTTCATTTTCTTAAATATTATGGCTTTAATGACCAGAAGCCCCTAAGGCCGGCAAAGTTCAGTGGGATATTGTTTCTAAATAAGAATAATTTTATAGGCTTCAGAGATCCGAGGACCCTTGAAGACATCTTGCCATTAAGAACGCCCTTATTTTACAAACCAGGAACCTGAAGCTCAGAGGACAGTGACCTGCCCCAGGTCACTCACACGCGTGTTAGAGGCCGTTGCTCTTAGACCAGGGTTTTGCCCACAGTCGTTTGACCTCTGTCTGGAGGGCTCGTTGCTGTTAACTGAGTCAATGCTTTTTGGCCCATCTACAGCTGAGTCCAGAACAATTTCCACACTATTCCAGCCCTTTCTGGCCCACCGGGGACTCTGGTGGCAATTCTACACGCTGGCCTGTGGTTCCCTTTGTTTTCCCGTCACATCCATCTCTGTCTTTGTGCTGTCACCAGGCGATGCGTCGAGTGTGTGACTGAAGAAGCAGTTTGATCCCTGAACACAGGGACCAAGGGTCAGGCTCCTTGATTCTGCTCCAGCCGTGTCTCAGCACCTGGAATCCGGTAGCTGTGAGCCCAGTGTTTCCCTGACCGATCAGTTGAAGTAGACCTTCTCCCAGGCTGCCTCAGCTCCTTCTTGTCTCTTCCTGGGCAGCCATGTTGTCTTGGCTGTCAGAATCCCCTCCCCTCCCCCTGCCCCCTACACATGCTACATGTGGCAGCAAGTCTGCACACCACCCCCTGCCCTGAGAGGGGTCTTGGACTCCCTGAGTGTTGGTGGAAAGCTCAGGATGTGATCCACCTGGAGCTGGTCCTTGACAAAACAATCTTTTTTTTTTTTTTTTTTTTTTTTGCGGTACATGGGCCTCTCACTGTTGTGGCCTCTCCCGTTGCGGAGCACAGGCTCCAGATGCACAGGCTCAGCGGCCGTGGCTCACGGGACCAGCCGCTCCGCGGCATGTGGGATCTTCCCGGACCGGGGCACGAACCCGTGTCCCCTGCATCGGCAGGCGGACTCCCAACCACTGCGCCACCAGGGAAGCCTGACAGCACAATCTTTTGTTCCCAGTTCACGCAACTGGATGAGGAGGGGGATGGCTACATGAACACACAGGCCCTGTGCTCTGCCCCTTCCATACAGTAGCTCTTTGAATTCTAGGACGCTGACATCTCTGGGAAATTCCTGGCATCCTTTCCTTGAGCTATTACCTTTTCATATTTCCCACCAGGCCAGCGTTTCTCAAAGCCTGGTCTTCATATCATCTTGGTCAGCATTAGAATCACCTGGGGGTAGTTTTTAAAAGGCAGGTTCCTGGGGAACACCCAGGACTTATCATATAACACTCTTTGGGGATGGAGCCCAGAAATACACACGTTCACAAGCTCCTTGGGTGATTCTGAAGCACCTATGTGCTGGAGGCAACTTAGGAAATTTATTTTGTCTACAGCCGTATGCCTTGCCCAGAGCTGGACACAGAACAGGTGATAATAAACTATTTGCTGAATGAATGAATAAATGCATGAATGATGCCATATCCCTGAACTTGATCACAAAAGAGATTCTAGTTGTTTTGGAACTGCCCCTCCATCCCGTCCTCCAAGCTGCACGCCTGCTACTTGCACACCTAGAGCAGACAGGACAGGTGTCATTCCTTCTTGCTCTCAGATGCCATCATGTTAATTCAGCAGAGCTTGGAGATTTGGTGTGTTCGGTTCCAGGCCACAACAATAAAGCAAATATCACAATAAAGCGAGTCCCACACATATTTTGGTTTCCTAGTGCATATAAAAGTTATGTTTACACTATTAAGTGTGCAAGAGCACTATGTCTAAAAAAGCAATGTACGTATCTTCATTAAAAAGTACTTTATTGCTGAATAATGCAAACCATCATCTGAGCCTTCAGCGAGTCGTAAACTTTCTGCTGGTGGAAGGTCTTGCCTCAATGCTGACGGCTGCTGACTGACCAGCATGGTGGCCGCTGAAGGCTGGGGGGGCTGTGACAGTTTCTTAAACTAAGACAACAGTGAGGTTTGCTGCATCTCTTGACGCGTCCTTTCACGAACGATTTCTCTGTAGCCTGCAAAGCCGTTTGATAGCATTTTACCCATGGTAGAATTTCTTTCAAATCTGGAGTCAGTCCTCTCGAACCCGGCTGCTACTTTATCATCTAAATCTACGTAATATTCTAAATCCTTTGCTGTCATTGCAACAATTTTCACAGCATCTTCTCCAGGAGTAGATTTTATCTCATGAAACCATTTTCTTTGCTCACCCATGAGAAGCAACTCCTCATCCGTTAAAGTTTAATCATGAGGTTGCAGCATTCAGTCACATCTTCAGGCTCCACTTCTAACTCTGGTTCTCTAGCTGTTTCCACCACATCTGCAGTTACTTCCTCCACTGAAGGCCTGACCCCCTCAGAGTCAGCCATGAGGTTTGGAATTAACTTCTTCCAAACTCCTGTTAATGTTGCTATTTGACCTCTTCCCATGAATCATGAATGTTCTTAATGGCATCTAGAATGGTGAATCCTTTCCAGAAGGCTTTCAATTTACTTTACTCAGGTCCATCAGAAGAATCACTATCTATGGCAGCTATAGCCTTATGAAATGTATTTCTTAAATAATAAGTCTTGAGGGACTTCCCTGGTGGTGCAGTGGTTAAGACTCTGCACTCCCAATGTAGGGGACCTGGGTTCGATCACTGGTCAGGGAACTAGATCTCATATGCCACAACTAAGAGTTCACATGCCACAACTAAGGAGCCCGTGAGCCACAACTAAGACCCAGCACAACCAAATTAAAAAAAAAGTCTTGAAAGTCAAAATTATTCCTTGATCCTTGGGCTGCAGAATGGATGTTGTGTTAGCACGCACGAAAACAACGTGAATCTCTTTGTACATCTCCATCAGAGCTCTTGAGGTGCATGCACCAGGTGTGTTGTCAATGAGCAGTAACATTTTGAGAGGAATCTTTTTTTCTGAGCAGTAGGTCTCAATAATGGGCTTAAAATATTCAGTAAACCAGGTTGTAAATAGATGTGCAATCATCCAGGCTTTGTTGTTCCATTTGTAGAGCACAGGCAGAGTAGATTTAGCATAATTCTGAAGGGCCTTAGGATTTTTGGAATGGTAAATTAGCGTTAGCTTCAACTTCAAGTCACCAGCTGCATTAGCCCCTAACAAGAGAGTCAGCCTGTCCTTTGAAACCAGACGTTGACTTCTCCTCTCCAGCTATGAGAGTCCCAGATGGCATCCTCTTCCAATAGAAGGTTATTTCTTCTACATTGAAAATATGCTGCTTAGTGCAGCCACCTTCATTAATTATCTCAGCTGGATCTTCTGGATAACTTGCTGCAGCTTCTACATCAGCACTTGCTGCTTCATCTTGCACTTTGATGTTATGGAGACTGTTTCTTTCCTTAAACCTCGTGAATCAACCTCTGCTAGCTTCAAATTTTTCCTCTGCAGCTTCCTCACCTCTCTCAGCCTTCACAGAATTGAAGAGAATTAGGACTTTGCTCTGGATTAGGCTTTGACTTAAGGGAATGTTTGTGGCTGGTTTAATCTTCTATCCAGACCACTCAGACTTTCTCCATATCAGCAACAAAGCTGTTTTGCTTTCCTCTCATTCGTGTGTTCACCGGAGCAGCACTTTTAATTTCCTTCAAGAACTTGCCCTTTGCATCCACAACTTGGCTAACTGTTTGGCACGAGAAGCCTCACTTTGGGCTTATCTTGGTTTTTGATTTGCCATCTTCACCAAGCTTAAACATTTCTAGCTTTTGATTTAAAGTGAGAGACGTGCAACTCTTCTTTTCACTTGAACACCTAGAACCCAATGTAGGGTTATCAATGCACCTACTTTCAATACTGCTGTGTCTCAGGGAACAGGGAGGCCCTAGGAGAGGGAGAGATGGGGGAAACGGTCGGTGGAGCAGTCAGAACATACACATTTATCGGTTAAGTTCATCGTCTTATTTGGGCAAGGTTGGTGGTGCCCCAAAACAACAACAGTAGTAGCATCAAACATCACTGATCACAGATCACCATGGAAATATAATAATAATGAAAAAGTTTGAGATATTGTGAGAAGTACCAAAATGTGACACAGAGACACCAAGGGAGTCAATGCTGCTGGGAAATTGCACCGATAGACTTGCTCGACCCAGGGCTGCCTCAAACCCTCAATTTGTGAAAAATATAATACCTGCAAAGAGCACTAAAACGAGGTTTGCCTGTGCTGCTGCAGCTGGGGTCAAGTTCAAGGACGTGCTAATACATAGCATCATGTTAAAGAGGTCAATCATCTTTAAGATTATTTTTTTGCGTGTGTTTTCCCTGTTTTAAGTTTTTGAAGGGTTCAAAAGAAGGATGTCATATTAAATTTGAAATTGTAAATTGCTGAAGGATTTAGTTGTCTCTAATCAATGTATAACGCATGAATGCTTTATTTTCATGGTGTCGTTTATTAGACATATAACACGCATAAATTGACAGGAAATTTTGTTTTGAAAGAGCTCGCGGGACTGGGCGAAGCACAGGCTGGGGCAGGGGAGGGTGCCCTCCCCGTCCTGCCATCAGGCACAAGTCAGTGGTCAGGGAAGGAGCAGGTCTGCAGGGTGGGCAGGGGATGTGCAGCAGCGCGTTCTCAGAAGGCCTTTAGTAGGAATGACGTGGATAATTTATATTATGTTTAACTATCTTTTAAACAGCCAGTTTTTCTTGTACAGTGACTGGGCTCCCATAAAACAGAGACAAGGCCTGCCCATTTAGCTCGGTTTTAGAGGGGCTGGCACTGTAAAGTTAATGCAGTGAGAAATCTATGGTGCTTTGACATTAAACCCAACACGGGACATAAAGAATTGGGGCTGCTCTAAACCATGGCAGCAGGTAAAGAGATTAAGCAACCTTTGCAGGTGAAAACCATCCCAAGGTGGGGAGAAAGGACCTCCCTGCATTGCACCGCGAAGCCAGGAGCCTGGGCAGAGATGGCTGGGCTCTGCCCCTTAACTGCCAGTATGGGGGGGACTCGCAAAAGCCAGTCCCCACCAGCCTGAGTAATTAACCACTGCTGGGCCCCAAGGTCAGAGGAGTACTGAGAGGCAGAAGGAAAGTATTAATGTGACAGTTTAATTCGCTGATTATCATTGGGGCCCTTGTCTCCTTCCCCTACTTGGGTTACAGGAGAACATGTGTAGATGCCTCCCCAGAACACAGGAAGAGAGATCATCTCAGGCCAGCGGGAACCGCAGCTCGGGGGTCCCAACTGGCCCAGGCTGGCTGGGGCAACCGTGGTCACTGGGACTCCAGGCCCGGCCATGGGTGGAGTCCTTTCTTTTTTTCAGACTGCTTTTCACAGATAAGCTTTATTTGACGAAGGCATCTTCTCTTCCCAAAATGTGTGGCTCAGCCAGTCACCTCCAGACCCACAAGCATCGCCTTCCCAGGCAGCTGTAACCGAAAGTGTCAGGCCAACACGTGCCTGGGGACACGGCGGCTCCGTGTTGAGACGGAAGCTCTCGAGGTTTCAGGGCAGGTTCTGGACCAGAGGCTGGTCAGCAGCTGAACAGGGCCGAGGCGTTGATCCTGAAGGGCAGTGACAGGCCAAGCTGCTGGGGAAGGGAGCTGGGGCTTTCTGGAAGCCTTGGGATTTGAGGAGAGGCACGGGCGTGGCAGCACCAGGGCACCACCCCTCGCCCTGGCCTCTGACCAAAGCATGGGATTGTTTTTTCTGCTCTTCAGGACCATTGGGATTTCCTCCAGGGGTGAGAAGCCCCATGGAAAGGGGAGGTTGGGGGAATGTGTGAGGGGAGGCGTAGGGCGGGGGGCCCCTGAGAGGGGAGGCAACGCACAGAGTGGACAAAGACAGCTGAGGAGGAAGCGGCAGGGTAGACTGGCGTTTGGAGGCCTGTGGAGCAGAGGGTAGGAAGAGCTCAAGGCCGGTCACATTGAATTGTGTCAGAGGCCTTGAGCCCCCATAAGGCCTGACCTTCACGAGGT
Source organism: Lagenorhynchus albirostris (assembly GCF_949774975.1). Taxonomy (NCBI): domain Eukaryota; kingdom Metazoa; phylum Chordata; class Mammalia; order Artiodactyla; family Delphinidae; genus Lagenorhynchus; species Lagenorhynchus albirostris. The sequence goes on from NC_083110.1 coordinate 75,767,786, forward strand.
GCAGCAGGAAGGCTGGGATAAAAAGGGGCCTCAAAGGCCTGAGGGCAATGCATTTTTCAGACTACTTTTCACATGGGGGCTTGCACAATAAGGAGGTTTATTGGACTAAGGCACCTTCTCTTCCCAAAATAAGTCCCCGGCCTCCCCACACTGGGACCTGAGTCTCTGTCCGAACCGGCTGCCTCACCCGGCAGACAAGAGATGGACGATTGGAAGCGTGTCCTCAGGGCTGTGTTTCTCTAAGCGCACCCTCCCTCTGTTACCTTGCTCCTGAGATGCTACCTCTTCCAAGAAGCCCTCTGGTGGGACCACTGTGCTGCTCGTGGTGGGTCTCCAAGGTGCCTCTGAGCCTGGCCTCGGTTCTGGAGGCGTGAAGGCGGCTGCCCAGGATCGCCGTCCCTTCTGGCCAAGCTGTGGGCTTCCTACAGCTCCCCGCTCTCAGCGTGGCCTGGGCCTATCTGCCTCCTCTCACCTGGGCAGCTGGGCTCCTGCAAAACAGGCAAGGTCTCCCCAGCCAGCTTTGCCCAGTGATAGTGCGGGCCCAGGTGCTGGAGCTGCAGAACACGGCCCAGAGAGCAAAGACAGGGGCTGGATTCGGCTCCAGCAAGGGGTCCTCAGAATCCCGCAGGGCTCGGGCTCCTGCTGGAAAACACCTGAACTCAGAAACCTTCTCAGGGCCTGACCCTTCACCCTGTCATTCTGCACGGAGAGCAAACGGTCCAGGGACTCATCTCACTGGGAACCCTTGGTATGTGGATTATTCTTCCTCACCAGAAAACCGTCCCCCGAGAATCTCCTACTTTTAAATCCCTGACTCTAAACTTCAACCTGTAGATTCCGGCCAGGCTGGGGGTTAACTCAGGACTCAGAAACTGCTCCACCGGGGCCGGTCTGATGAAGGGATCAGTCAGGAATTCATAAAGCATTTATTTATCTACCCAAAGCACCCCCACCCTCCCTTTCTTGTATGGGGGAATTGATGCAAAGTTTCCGAGACAAGTCTGCGATTGCGGCTGTCACCAAACAATGCCATATTTCTTTTCTTCTCTTAAATTCTAAGGATCATTCCCTGTAAGAGGGCAATTTGTCTGTCAGGCAGGCGAAAGAGGGGCCGCTCCCTGCCCTCATTAAACTGACAGCATGGTTATTAGCAGAAAACGAAGCCCGCCCGCCATGAAGCCAGCCACTGTTTTATGGCGAGCGCCAGGGAGATATTTTCAGTAATTAATTTGATAAATATATTAATTATGAATTGAGTTGACAGTACAATCAGATTGTCAGCCTTCCAGACAGCCTCTTGTGATAAAGCTCTATGATGAAGTGGTTGGATTTCAGGCCTGTCATCCTACGGGGCAGTCCCTTATCGCCCGTCTGCCCATTCACTCTGTAATTTCCTGCGCATTGTAATTAAATGGTAGCTTTCTGATTGGAAAGTGACTCCTCAAACTTAATCTCTCTTTCTCTCCGAGCAAGGTGGGGGAGGTGTACAAAAAAGCCCTTTGTTTCGGGGGAGTCTTGATGTGAAGAAGCAGTTCTGCTTCCCCACTCCTTTAAATGCACCCCTCTGGTCCCAGAGGGCACCTTGGAGGAGGGAGTGGTCTGGAAACTTCAAGCTGGAGAGAGGGGTGGGCGGTGTGCCCAGCTCTGCTGTCCTCTGGCTCTGCCACCTCGGGCAGGTCACTGCTCCTCTCTGGGCCGATTTCTTCCGCCAGAAAAAGAAGGGATTGGCCAAAATCATCACGTGCCCCCTACCCCAACCCCCAAGCCCTGAAATTCTGGGATCCTGAGAACAGAGCGGCTCCGCAGGGCCTGCCTGCCCTCCGGAGTCCCGGGAAGGGGAGGGGAGGAGAAGTGAGCCGAGTGTCAGCTGTATTTCTGCAGGACAGGTCATTCGGGGAGTCCCTTGCCAGCACTTTTTTTTCTCTTTTGATGAAATTAATTATGAACACTGCCTGGGGTCATTTGACTCCGGAGATACATGTCAAGATAAAATATTTCTGAAACACTTATATTTAATAATTTAACATGGTGGTTTGCATTTGGGCGCAACAAAGGGAATTATTGGTAATTGCGAATTTTAAAGAGGCAGAAGGAAGCCCAGCAAATTGGGGGGCCACAGGACGAAGTCAGGAAGGTCAGGAGGCTTTTGTTCGGCAAGCCCTGAGGCCCGAGTCTAGGATGAGAACCAATGGCATTTAGAACGCCTTGTAAAGAAGTCGACTCCAGGAACCTTTCGAGGGGCTGTAGTGCTGGGGCCTCCGGGTGCCTTGGGTGTCCTAGGTGCCCCGGGTACCCTGGCCAGACAGAGAGAGAGAGCATGTTGGTCCTCAGGGAAGTTGTCCCCGGCCTCGGAGTTACAGAAAGTCTGTGATCTGAGACTCAGAGATGCCCAAGGCTGCTGTCCCAGGCCATGCAGCTAAGGAACAAGATTCCAGGGAAGCTCGGCCTCCCGGGCTGGTGCCCCTAGGACGTGAGGCTCCGTGGAAAGAACAGCAGCTTTGCATTGGGAAGGTCCAAGTTCCAAATCCAACTGCTACTTGCCTGCCATGTCTCAGTTTCTTTGTCTGTAAAATGGGCTAGTAAAGTACCTACCTCAGGTTTGATGTGAAGATTAAATGAAATAATGCATGTAAGGTGCTTTTCAGAGCAGCTGAAACACAGTGGAAGCTGAGTTGCTATCAGCTGGTGCACACCAAGGGCTCAGTTAATATTTAGTGCATGTGTGAATGAATAAATGAATGAACGAATGAAATACTGGCCCTAGGGTCCTGGCTGCTCTGCTCTCTGGGCCCTGCCTGTCTTCCTTGTTGCCCTGTTATGCTATTCTCCGTTCATGGCCCAGCAGGCGGATAGGGCCCCCCTTCGGGAGCACGACACAGCGGGCTCACTCCCAACAAGGACTCAGACAGACTCGAACCCTGATGCTCAACCTACTCATCTAGTGGCTTCGGGCAAATCCGTCTCTAAAATGTAGGAAAGAAGCTGGTCGGGTGGGTGCTCCTCCAGCACAGGTGGTCTTCAGTGGTCTGGGGTGAGAACCCCCTCTCCAGTGAGGTGAGCTGGGCAGTCCCTTCCCTGCTCTGAGCCTTTGCTTCCTCATCTTTTAAGTGAGGGGGCTGCATTCAGCGGTCGGCAGCGTCACTGGAAAACCCACTGTGGCCCAAAGTCTACAGCTGGACCATATTTAAACTCAGCTTTCTTCAGAAACCCGAGCATCTTAACCGGAAAACTCAGTTTTTGTTTATCACCTGGAAATCGTGGATCCCACCATGAGCAGAGAATAGGGGCCACGGCAGGGAGGATCGATACTCAGATCACAGGTTGAGGAGGCCCTGTTATGGTTCCCACCGGCTAGGTTGCACGCACTGGAGTCCCCACTGCAAGAAAAAACCCCAAGTTACACAAGCTTCCTTTGCATGTCACCAGAGGCAAAACCAACACATCCATGCAAATCCCTACAAACAAGACATAAAGTTTTAACACGAGGTAAGAAAATTATCACTCACCCTAGAGGTTGATTTCTATTCATGTTTCTTTCATGAGCAAATGCACACTTATTTTTCCACCCAAAGTTCAAAATTACTGTCTTTTTCTTAACTTTTCAAAGAAAGCTTAAGTACTTCGAGCACAACCAGAGTTGAATATTGTCCTTTGTCAGGTCATACTTGAATCTATATTTTAACGTGTTGCCATTATATTTCAAAGAGGAGACGTGATTGCTTTTGAAAATAAAAAAGTAAGACCAAAGACAGGGTATTGTCTATTATCCCATCCACCACCCCAGAAACGTTCTCATGAGAGCCAGCCGGGTGCCGTTTATTAAGTCCCGAGTGATGAACCATAAGCTTCTTTATTTTATACCAGAAGCGAGTGGTAAGTGGACGCAAATTGGTTTTGGAGAGGATGCTAAGTGATAATCCTTCCCGGGTTCCCAGTCAAGAAAATATACTTATTTGAGGGAATTTTTAACTTGGGTTTGAACTCGCTGATGCCTTTTTTAGAGTCCAAGTGGAAACCATAGAGCTTTTGTGTGCCTGTCAGATGTCTTTACCTAATGCCGAGGGAAGAATGATAAATATGCAGAAGGCTTTGATGTTAGTACCAAACGGGCCTCCGAAGGGGCTGAGTAGAAGGCAGTTGACACTGTGGTTTTCATCCCTCAGCAGGGATGGAAGAGTTGCTTGAAAATTAATGGCCCCTGTGGAGATAGTGCGCCGCTCCTGCTTATGCCCTCGGAGCCCGTGTTCCCCACCGCCCGCTCGAGGACCCAGGCTCCGAGCTCTGCCTGGCAGGAGAACGTGAACCTGGATAGGGGATAAAAGGCAGGGACTTTGTTTGCCAAGGAGCCTTTCTGATGAGCCCAGGCAACGGTCACTAAAGGATAGATGTGAAATGTAGCTAATCTTCTTCAGGCAGGGATACGAAAGGGAAAGTCCTCCAGAGATGAATGGATAACTCCGCTCGGCTCAGCCCCCTGCCCCACAGGGCCTCAGTTTCCCCATCTGTAGAATGAGGGGCTCAAGCTAGAGGTCGCTGAAGATACAGTTCTTTGTTTCAGATGTAGTCGCCGTCCTGGCCCTGTGTTGGGATGGGCAGCCTATATGGGACCAGGACTGGCCTCCTGGGAGGCATCTGTCTCAGGCCCTCCCTCCCAGGGTCAACCTCACTTCCTGGCGTGGTTGGAGAGGGGAAAGCTAGGGCTTTCCGTGGAGAGCCACTGTTGGAATGGTACGTGCACAGGGACCACAGGATCCAGATCGTCCGTGAAGTCCCAACGTCTAGTTGTTCCTCTGGTCCCCTAAGTGCATTCGCGTTTGGCAGACCACATGGTCCACTTCTTGCCTCAGAAATTATGGGCCCAGTAACTGCCCAGCTGGGGTTGTCACCAAAGATAAGACAAGGGCTATTTTTGCTTTTCTTTCTTCAATAAGAGATTTTCCAGGCAAACCAACTGGAAATGGTTATGTGGGGAATCAAAGCTCTGGGGGTGCTTGTGGAATTCTTTCTCAGCTCACCAGAAACAAACTTCTTAGAAGTTGGCCAATCTTAGCCCTTAAGACATATGCACGACTTGGCCTTGAATCAAACTAACGAGGGTCCTGAAGGGTCCTGTACTTTCGTGTCAAAACAGTGTCTTAAATTAATATTTTCTTTAGTTCAAAAGGCTGCCTGCGCCTTTGACTGAGTGTTCCGGCTGCCGGGAACCAGGGAGTGACCCCTGGCCAGAGGGGCCACTACATGGGGACAAAGGCCCCGCGCACACATAAATAACGAGGAAACATCTCCCCCGGCGGCACTGGTCCACCAAAAATGGTTTACACCAGTTGAACACAAAAATCAATTCTGAAGCGCAGTATATCACAGCCCATAAATTACATGTGTCCAATCAAAAAAGTGAGGGGAAAAGAACAGAGGTGAGGATGAAGAAAGTTTTCACCGAAAGACGTAGCTACAGACCACAGCCCCCGCTGTCCCCCCTGGGGGGTAGAGGCCAGAAGCCCAGGAGGCTGGCAGCATGTTCCTGGTGGGACCTGGCTGTGACCAACTCCTGCAGGCCCCGCGGCTCCAGAGATAGGGCGAGGAATGCGGAGTGGCGCGGCCCAGGCAGGGCCGAGCAGGGGCTCTGGTTTCACGAATGCTGCAGGATAACCGCAGAGAACCCTGTGCTCACAGAGACCCTCAGACCTGCTCTGCCCAGCCTTTCTTTTCTTCTGTCTTGACTCGAGATTAACACGAGGGAAGGGCATCATCCTGCACTGTCCACTATCCCTCCGCACCGATCTTTCTGATTAAGGGGCCCAGGGTTTAATTGGGATACATTGGAGGAAGCGCAGATATCGTTGAGAGGACACACAAGTGGCTTTCCAATAGGAAGACACTCTCCTCCTTTCTGGAGGAAGTGGGCTTGGGAAGTCCTTCGCACGCACCTCAAAGTGGACTTGCTTTCCCCAGAACTAATGGGGACCCCACGTGATGCTTTCCAAGGACCGGTTACCACCCCCCAGCCCTTCACTGTCCCAAGTCAGAGGTGTTGCTGCTGCGGGCTCCCGAGGCTCCGGTCTCAGGCACCCGGCCACCCGGCCGCTGCTCACCCTGCCCCCAGCTCCAGCAGACGCCACCTGAGTCCCGCCGTGTTCTCAGCATCACCTCCACCTCACGGCCACTGGTGCCCCAGCCGGTGCCACATCCACTCCCGGGGAGAACGAGGGGCAGCCTGGCTGAGAAGCAGAGCACGCAGCTCTGGACACAAATCCCTCTCAGGAGCCTCAGTGATGGCTCCAAAGAGCCATTCCACGTGAAAGCCAGGATGAACCTCGGAGGCTGCCTAGTCTGACCCGTTCATTGTAGAGATGGGGAAACCGAGGCTCCAAACGGGCAGTGACCTCTCAGGGTCACAGATCGAGGGAGGACTAGGATAGGAGCGGGGTAGCCAGAGTCCTCCCCAGGTGGTCTTCCCCGCCCTAGCATGAGGTTGGGGGCACTGGGACCAGTGTTAGCTCTCCCCCTGCTGGGGGGGGGGCTCGCACTCCTAATCACCCAGCACCCCATCCCCTCCCTTTTCCTGTCAGGGGTCTCCCCCCGGGAGTGGAGATGTGCCTCGGTGCTGCCCCCCCTTAAGTGAACAGCCCCTCTGTTCTGTACCAACCAGGATATTAACTGGAGCCCAGGGAGCAACAGGGTGTCTCCAGGGTTTGGGAAAACACCGCCTGAGGCTAAGCTTCGAACCCGAGTGCTGACAAAATCCTGGCTAGGTAGCGTCTCTGCCCCAGTTGGGAGGGAAGGAAATCAGGGGGCAGGGGACCCACCACCTTCTCTGTGTACAGTGATCCCTTCGAGGGAACCGTGGCTGAACCAAACACTGCCCGCTTCTCCCCTCTGAACGGGGTCACCCGCTTCTCCACGGGTCTCCCAAAGCCCCCTGGCTTGCCCAGGGGTGGCCTTGCTTGGACTGGTGCAGAGAGGTCCCTCCCACCCCCCAAGTCTTCTGTGCCAGGGCCCAGGTGGTCAGGCCCGTGCTGGACCCTGAGGCTCTGCAGAGAGCTAGACTCAGCTTTGTCCTCAAGGGACTGGAATTCCACAGAGGGGGCCCAGCTGGCGGACAAGATGCGGGCTCAAAGCTCAAAACTCTTCTGTGCGGCAGAGATTTTCTCTCCGTCTAAGTTCTTCGTTTACTGATTCAACCAACGTTTATTAGGCACCAATATATGAGGAAGGCCGGGCTGGATCCCAGGAATGGAAGAGCGAATACAATGTCAGCTCTACTGCCTTCATGGAGTCCCAGGCTCCCTCATCCTCCCCACATCCCCTGGGCTCAGACCACGCGGAATGAACCTGGGAGCCCCCTGACCCCCAGGCGTTGGCCTGGGCTGACTCTCTTGCCTGGACCACCTTCATCCTCCCCCACCAACCTTCTTCACCTGTCAAACTCCACACCATCTGCTTGAGCCCAGATCAAAAGTCCCATCCTGTGTGCCATCCTGGATGCCCTGGCAGAAGCACGCCCCTGGGGCTGTGCACGGGATCGAGCCAGCATCCGGAGGTTTTGTGATTTTTCACTTAGAAGCCTGCCTCCTCGCCAGCAAACCTGTGATGGTTGCAACTGGACCAGGGTTGAGGTGTGTGTGTTGGGGGGTGTGTACATCTTGAGCCATCTTGTGTTCCCAGTACTCCACACAGAGCGTTGCACACAGTAGCCCTTTTATCACATTGTTGAGTTGAATACTCTGCAGCACCCGCAGCATTCTTAACTTCTACCTCCTCTGCTCTGGTAAGAAACTGTATTCAAGTCCAATGTGTCAGTGACACAGTGATCCATTTTTTAAGATGTGTGTGTGCACTGGGGGCGAGGGGGCAGTGAAGAGTGGGCAGTTCAGAAAGAAAGAGAATCCAAAGCCTGCATCCACACATACTTCACTTCCTCCAAGCCCCGTGCACAGTGAGGACCTCAGCTCTGCAGAAGTGAAAGGAGGTCCGGTCCCGCTGTGTCCACACCCCCTGCAGAGCCAAAGCCGCCAGAGGCGTGGCAGCTCTCTCCAGCTGTTAGAAATGCAGAACCTCACTATGACGAGCACCATCTCCATTCCATGTGGTCCTGAATCTGCCAGAAACCTGTCCAACTGGCTCACTGATGGTGCTCAGAACCAGACATTTGAAAACTCTTAATTGATTAAATGAATGAGTGACTGATTAAGGAATCAAATCTAAGCTGAAACGGTTGACAAAATGAAATTATGCCACTGTCATGCAGCCCTACAGGAAGATTAATGCTTTAACATCTGTGGAGCCCCCAGCATTTCAGAAATGGGTCAAGCAGGGAAGCCACCAAGCTCTCATTTCAAGGCTGTGGAATCTAAAGTCCAGAGACGTCCAGACACTCCCCCAAACACAGAAATCCAAGTTTATACATTCACTTATTCAGCTAATATTTATTGAGAGTCTACTATGACCAGGCACTCTTCTACATACAGATGTGGGGTACATCTGTGAACAAAATAGACAAAAATCCATGCCACTTGGAGAGATAGACCATAAGCAAAAACATAATGAATTAGTAAATTATATAGAATGTTATAAGGTGAAAAATGTAATGTGGAAAAATAGACCAAGTTAAGGGGACTGAGAATATGTGTGCGAAGAGGATGTGGAGTGGGATTAGAGACTGTCATTTAAGCAGGGTGGATGACCACGCTGAGCAAGTGAGATTGGAGTAAGGATTTCGGAAGGAGGTGAGGGAGTTTGCATCCAGCCACCTTGTAGGTTTGCTGTGAGTGTCAAAGAAGGCGGTGTGTGTGCCTGGCCGGCAGCAGGTGCTCAGCACACGGCAGCAGCTCTGGAAACTGTTGTCACCATCGTCCTCCTCCTCTTTGTCACCATCGTCATCACCTTCATCTACATGACTTTTAACTTTTATGCTTCCATGCTCCTCTTATTTTGTGTCTCCCTCAGGATGACTAGCGGTGGAGAAAGTGTTGGAAGCGATGAGCTCATAGCTGCCATTTCCGAGGGTCCCACCTCCCCGGAGGACCTTCCCGGGACTCCCAGCCCAGAGGGGTTGCTGCTGCTCCAGGGTGAAGAAAACTGCCAAGAACTGTGGAGGGTTTGAGACTTTATCCTGCTTGTAAGTTAACAAGAGAGTCTCCTGCAGTTTCATGGATGCTGGAAGAAGACACGAGACTGCTGGGTCAGAGACCAAGGACGGTTTATTACCCAGGGCAACAGCAGGAGCCAGCGTATCAGTACTGGCAGCAGTTCTCTAAGACCCAGTTCCTACAGGGCAATGTGATGTGGGCCGGGTGATGCCCTGCACAGGCAACGAGCTGCAGTACAAGAGAGGAGCCGCCAGCTTAGGCAACGTGGAGCTCCTAGAGTGGGCAACACGCCTTCAGAACTGGGCCCAAACGCAGACATGATCTTATTATGCCGGTCAGTTAACCAACCTGTCCTTTGCCTTGGGAGGAGACCATATCTCTGCTTCCCGAGGCTGTGTTCAATTCAAATACCCCTGAAAAGATAGTTGGGGACAAAGGTAGTCACGCACGACACGCAGAAGCACAAGGGACCCGTGTAGAATTGTCTCGCAACCGACTTAAGGAATTAGAGAGCAAAATGCTTGTTTATCTGCCTCTTGGCAAGTCTGGGGTGAGGGAGATCCAGGCTCGTGCTTCAGGGACTTCCGTGCTTCTGCCATGTCAGGCAGGCAGCTAGTTCTTGGCTCTGGTCATAGCCCTGGCTTTGAATCCCAGCTCTGTCACTTCTCTAGTGCTATAACTTTGGGCAATTTGCTTATACCGTCTCTATCCTAAAAATGGGAATAACAATGGTACCTACTTTAGAACGCTCTTGGGAGGACCAAGTGGTGTAACGTTCCAACACAGCTTAGCTCAATGCCTGGCATGTGGCGAGGGCTTGGTCAATGATATAGATGGCAGGGAGGATGGCTTTCCAGAAGGAGGAACATGGGTCATAGGAAACCCGCTGTAGATTGGTGACCCAGCCAGGTGATAAACTGTGATCTGGCCCTCTGATGCCAGAGGTAAGGGAGAGAGAGATTTTTCATCCTTCTATGCAGTGATTGCTTTTCTTTTGGCCTTTGGGATTGAGCTCTGTTTCAGAGTTTAATGTCCTAGAATTTGTTTACACGTGTCTTTAGAAGTTGTGTCACATTCAAAACCTGAGCAAGGGCTCTTGCTTCTAGAAGTCCGTTTTATAATCTCAAAATTGAATCCAGGGTTTTCGATTGTCCTTAAAGAGCACATTGCTATGTGTGCCGCTGATGATTAAATATATCCTGCAGATCTCTGAGCAGGCATTTCTTTTCATAAACCATATAGCCAGAAACCCTGAGGAGATGGGGATTTTGTTTTCGTGAAGAGTCGATCAACTCAATTTACTGTCTCCTGTGTGTCTGTTATGTGACAGGCAGTGTGACGGGCACTATAGTTGACTCAACAGTACGTATGGCACAGGGTCTGCCTCACGGAGCTTGTAAGAACCTTGGACCCATAAGTCATAGGAAATGCAGGACTTAAATGCCATAAAGAGGTATAAACAAGGAGACATGCAGAGAGAGATGGGGGGAGGGGGTGTACGGAGAGGAACAGAGAGTGAGAGAGGATGAGAATGTCGTCAAGGAAACCATGGATGGCATCCTGAAGGTCTGTGGGCAGGTCTCTGGAGAGCACGATGTGTTAGAGGAGCCAAGTCTTGGAGTTGCCCTGGGTTCAAGTTCTGATGGCCTCTGTGACCTTGGTCACATGATTTAACCTCCAACTTCTCTGGAGTTTTCTTCCCCCTTGTAAAGAGAGGACGTTAACACCTACCTTGTAGGACCTTGTAAGGGTCAGTGATTGAAATGGTTTACAGGCATGACAAGCAGTGGGTTCAATAAATGGCCTTAAAAAAAATTGTGGGCAAGACTCTTAGGTCTGTTCCTGGGAAAGAGACTCAGGTGAAAGTTCACAGGTGGTGCCCTTGGGAACAGTGCCTGTGAGGTGTGGAAGGATGCAGGGGGGACAGAGCGAGACGTTGACATGAGGAGTGGCAGCTGAGAGCTCAGCTGGTGGTGGACGCTCTGGAGCTGGACGGCCCTCAGAGTGGTCCTGAACTGAGACAGGGCGATGGGTCTTGTGTCACTGGTCAGCCTCTCCCCAGCTGGGGGGCCTGTCCCTGGGGAGGGGCAGAACCCTGGGCCAGGCAGCTTCCTCGGCAGAGGGCAGATCCAGGAGAGGGCCTCGGCTGGGAGCCATCAGGAGCCGGCACTCTCGACGGCTGGGGGAACGAGTGCCTTGCTCCCGCTGGAGCAGAGATCAAATAGCCAAGTGCTGCTCCTCCAAGAGAACTAGAGAATCCATAGAAAGCCCTAGAAATCGCATTAGCTCGATCAGAGGTCCCATTTGCAGGGCCAGGATTGGTGGGCGTTAATGGTCTCATCTAGGTGGTCAAAGCAAAGGGCGGTACGGTGAGCTGCAGAATGAAGGTGGAGTTCAAAGCCAGCCTGGGCGCCTCCGGCCCCGAATTCCACTTCACCTACGACTTCTGGACAATTCCTTGCCCCCTTTCAGCACTCGGCCTTCCCCACTCCTCTCTCTGCCACTGACATTTAGAAACTTGAATTCTTTTCCTTCTATCAAAGTGCTCAGGGACTCGGGAATTCCAGGCTTCAGGCCCGTATGTCTGCCCGTGTGATACCACCCTTCCGGGACCTTTATTTTCATGGAGCGTAAAGTGAAGTCCAGTCCGCGAACTACTTACTATTAATAATCAAACAAAGACTCCAAATCCTTCAGGAGATACACCACCCAAGGCAAAGAAACCAGTGAGGACTTTTTAAAAATGAAAATGAATCCGCTGTTAGCTCTGATTTTATGGGCGCCAAAGTCTAGGGTATTTGAGGTTCTCGCTCAGCCTGAACTAGGCTGTTCTGCCGTTTCTCCTTCCCAGCCCGTTGGGTTAATATTCAGCAATTTTTATGGAGGTGGAAACTGCCAGTTAAGGGGGGTTCTCTAACAGGGAAATAATACTGGCATTTACCCAAGGAAACCTAAACTCCCCGCAGGACGACATTTTCTTGTTTACTGGAATTCTCGAGTTAAAAATAGCTCCAAAGAAACTCATCTATTTGAACCTCTCCCCAAAACCCCAATACACACCCCCAATTGTGGTTTGAAATGCAGACAGGCATCCCTCCCTGTTCTTTTCCCATTCCAGCACCCAGTTAATCACTGATTAATGAAACTGGCAGCTAAACTGTTAGGTTCTGCAAAAAGTGCTCGGAGTACACATGAATATTTAGCTTCAGGGCTACTTCTTATAGAGTTTTTTTTTTTTTTTTCGGTACGCGGGCCTCTCACTGTTGCAGTCTCTCCCATTGCGGAGCACAGGCTCCAGACGCGCAGGCTCAGCGGCCATAGCTCACGGGCCCAGCCGCTCCGCGGCATGTGGGATCTCCCTGGACCGGGGCACAAACCCGCGTCCCCTGCATCGGCAGGCGGACTCCCAACCACGGCGCCACCAAGGAAGCCCTAGGGTTCTTTTAATAGGAAATACTGGAAACAACTGAGATGCCCCATAACCGGTAATCAGTTGAATAAATTGTGGCAGGGATCTTTATTAGAAGAGTACGCAGCCCATGAAAATGCTATTGCAGAAGGATATTCCATGGCATGAAAAATGTGTACAGGGCACGCTCCAAATAGTATGTAGAGCATGATGCATTTTTGTAAACACAGGTATGCACGTGGCTGAACATCACAGGTGTTTTCCCCTGATGGTGAAATTACCAGACATTCTACTTTCTTCTTTCTTGCTCATCTCTTTCTCATTTTTCTGTAATTCACCTATGTATATTTCTTATGTAATTAAGAAATGAAACGTTATAAAAGGGGTGCAGAAGAGAGGGTTCTCCACATAAGGAACAACCAGTTTTTCATGTCCCAAAGCCCCAAGTCCTGGCCATCGCAGCCCTGCTTCCTGTTAGGTCGACAACCTGCAACACAGGAAGGCCAAGTTTGTTTGTGATAAACAAGAGAGGCAGCATGACAAAGGGCAAGGAAAGTTGTAGTTTGATCTGTCTCTACCTCTGGAATAAAATCTAAAGGTGGTGTCGTGCCCTCTCTGAAACTCCACCTGCTCTGACGCCCAACCCTGGGGCCCTTCTGGAGAACTCTGTGAGTGAACAGTCAGGATATCTCCCCAGTGGTTTTGCCCCAGGAAACGCTGCCATACCCTCTGCTGAAGTCCTGGGGGATCTGAGTGCTGGGGACAGGACCCGAGAGGCCTGCTGGGGTCCCTGGCTCTCTGACATTCACCTGGACCAGGCGCTGAGCCCTGAGCAGGCGTGCGTCCTCCTGCTTCAGGGCACAGGGCGGGGCGGGCGCCAGTGAGGGCGGCGGAGGCGATGACAGTGCTCACTATCTGCAGATCTTGCTGCGGCTAAGGTTGCGTGGTTTGCAATTAGACGGGAGGTCCGGGGGCCTGGGAGATCATTTCCTTCAGCAGGTTATCATTTGGGCAAAATCAGGGGCTGTCAGGCTCAGCTCGCTGGCTCTGCCTGCTGCCTCTGCCCCCACCTGCACCTGCCCGGACAGCCCTGGCACCTTTGTGCCACAGAAACACGGTTGCCTGCTCCCGTGGTGGACCTTGAACCGTTGGTGTTCTCTGAGCAAACTGTGCTGCCCAGTGGTCCTTTCTTGGGAGTTTTCCCCTACCACAGTTTCCCCAGCCCCTAGCCCAGGACCCCGTACCGCTCCCTCGGTACATTTCACAGTCTGTGATGATTATGTATTTGTATGATGGTGAGTCACTATTCTCCCCGCTCGACTACAGGACTAGGTTTTGTTCAGTCTCCCCCTGCACCAAGCTCAGAGCCTGGCACAGAACAGGCTCTCAACAGTGAGATGAATGAATGAATGTATGCATGCATACATGGTTAGCATATGACAGCCATCAGTAACATTCTAACCTTAAGACACTGTTTGCTTGGAACCAGCCCTCCTGAGCCTGAGTCCAGGTTCAGCAAGTCATGAGCTGTGTAACCGCGGGCAGGTTGCAGGACTGTTTGCGATTGTTCCCCTCTTTGTCAAACATGGACGCACATGGTCCTTTTATCATACAGTTGTAGTGAAGGTTCAAGAGAGGATGCCTGTGAGGCCCTGACGCGGGAAACAAGCACTGAATGAAACTGCTAGGATTATTTCTGTTCTGATTCTTTCTTGACTTTATTATTCTGCCCTTTGAGTCTCTTCCAGCCAGAGCTAGAGGTCACCCTCGGTTATAAAATGTCTTCATGTCCACGTGGATCTGGGCCTCTCCACCTGCCTGTGTGTCCCTTTGTCCTCTCGGGCTTAGGGCGGCAGAGAAAAGGAAATCGGCACTCCTTTGTGCTAAGAGGCTTGGCAAATGCAGGGGGAAAATCCAGTTCACTGGCTACCACCTGGACCCCAGTCTGATTCTGCTGTGGAGTTACCGGCATGGTACCTGGGATGTCAAAGCAGGAGAGCGGCCCGTCAGGAAGGGGACCCCGGGTCTTGCAGGAAATGTGACAGTGGACTGCCCCCTTCCTGCTCCCAGATCAGGTTCCACGGAGGGCTGACGTCTGCAGTTCAAGAAGGATCCAGACGTGTCTGTTTCAATCTGGACATTACCAAGGGGTGGGGCCTTTAGGAGGGAAATCAGACTGGAGAAATTGGATTCAGACATAGGACACAGGGACACAGCGATTGGCTTTTCTGGCCCATCAACAATCAGGAACATTTAAGAGTCTGCTTCCAGCTCCTCAATTCCAGTGGGGTTCAGAGAGGTACAGCACCTCTCACACAGCCACACAGCTGCTGAGTGGCAGGGGCAGGGTTTCCAGCAGGTCTGTCATTTCAAAGCTTTTCTGTCAGCCACTCTACCTCTGCACTCAGTATTTTCACTTCACGTTTACCTGGACACAGTTTTAACGACCTACAATTGTACGATGGGAGCATTTGCACATACAACATTCAATCACCAAGTTTTAATCTCAGGTCTTGGCCGAGTCCGGAGAAAACAAAGATGAATAAGACTGGCTCCTGACCAATAGGCTCTTGGTTTACTAATGAAGCCGGCAAAGTAGTGTCTCACACAGAGCTTCCTACAGTGCCATGTGGGAGGTATTTATCTCAATTTTATTCTTTTTGTTTTTCTAGCAAGTATTTATTGAGCACCTACTTTGTACCACCCAATGTGCTAGAGGCTGGGAATACCACAGTGGGAAAAAAATAAAAAGACATGATGACTGTCCTCATGGGACTTAAATGGAGAGACATTAAATAAGCATTCAAACCAGTGGGTTAATTGTCTCAGAGGAGAGGGGAATTGGTCCCATTCAGGAGATTGGAGGAGGCTTCCCTGTGGAGCAGACATTAAACTGAAGTCTGGAGGCTGTGGGATATTACTAGGCAAAGGGGGAGGGAAGAGCATTCCAGGTAGGGGGGATGGGCTGTGCAAAGGTCCTGGGGCAGAGATATGTATGTGCGGGACTGCGAGAAGTCCAGGGAGAGAGGAGTGGAGAGGAGGAGATGGTGCAAGATGAGGCGGGATAGACAGGTGCTGGAGTTTTGCCTTTATCCTCAGAAAAATGAGAAGCCATTGCAAAGTTTGAAGCCAGACAATGACACGATTAGATTTCCATTTTTGAAAGATCGCTTTCACGGTAGAATGGACTCCAGATTGGAGAGAGGCAGGACAGGGGGTGGCGGACAAGTGAGAGACTATTGCCAAGATCCTGATGAGCAGATATGGTCACCTAGAGTAAGGTGAGGGAGGGACAGGTGAGAGGAACGGCAGATTGGAGAGATATTTAGGAAGAGCTGTAGACAGGACTTATTTAGAGATTGGATATGGCTGGTTCAGGGGTGGGGGCGAGTCAAGGATGATTCAGACGTTTCTGGTCTCGGGCTCAATGAGTGTCGGTTTCAGTGGGTGAGGTGTGGAAGGTGGCCGGGTTAGAAAGGGGAGACCATGGGTCCTGTTTTGCAGGTGTTCCGTTTGAGGTATCTTTGGGACGTCCAGGTGGAGATGCAGAAGGGAATACATGGTATGGACCACAGAGGGGAGGTCTGCAGAGGTGTGTCTTGGGGCCACAACTTAGGTGTGCTCATCACAGCCCCAGATGCGTGAGGTCTCCTGGAAGTGAACCATACGCAAAGAGGTAAGGATTGAGGAGGGGGCCCTGAAAGACCCCAACATTTAGGAGAGGACAGTTTGCAAAAGATATGGAACAAAAGAGTCCAGAGGAGAGAGCAAATGAGCATTCCACCACAGGGGGCAAGGCAAGAGTGGTCCAGGAGGAAGTGATGGCCAGTGGTGAACGTGGCAGGAGGGAAAATGATGGAGGGATGCCCACTGGCCTGAGTGACCTGGAGGTCACTGGTGTCCTTAGAACTGTTTCAGGTGACAAAGCCCGGGGCTCAAGGAGGTAAGGTGGCTGAGGAAAGCTATCAGCTAAGGCAGGGCTGAACCAAGACTTGAACCCAAGTTCTCTGACTGGGTTCTTTCAGTGCTCTTTCTAACACCCACAAACACAGATGTGGGCAGGGAGGTGGCCACCTGCGGTCTGCCAGGTGCCATAGGGTCAGTCTTAGCTTCCCCACACTAATCCATACCCCAAATCTCCACAACAACCGAGGTTCACGCTTTGCTGACATCACACATAGACTGAGGGTCAGCTGGACTCTGACCCCGTGTCTGCTCTTTTAGGGCTCAGGCCGAGGGGTGGCCTTGTGTGGGCCCTGCCTTCTGGGGGGCAGGGGAAGAGCACTGTGTGACACAGTCCGGTGTCAGAAGACACTGGCTCTGGGGTATGAATCGAGGGTGTATCCACCTCAGGTCACACCTGTAGAGTCCCAGCTGCAGGGCCAAGTGGCTCTTCTCACTTGAACCAGGACATTCGGGTAAATGGGCAGGCTTAGCATTGTACCTCATACGAAAACCTTGTTTCACTTTTAGGTGGGTTTGTAGGGAACCATTCTACTGTCCTTGATCACAATCCTTGAGTGACACGTATTCCTTGCACCACCCTTGCTGGTGCTTGAAGTTGTTTGTGATTTCATATGGTTTTCTTTTTTGTTTTGAAATGCAAGCCTGGTATTAATGTGGAGTTGGGTTGACTCCTGCATCCTAGAAGTTGGGCTGGAATCATCCTTGAATTCACATAGGTTATCCAGGTGCCTCCGAACTCTGGGTCTCTTCCCACCACATAATTGCTTTACAAATGAAGCTTTGCTGTTCCCTAGAGGGTATGGGTAGGGGCTTTTGCTGGGGGAGAGACAGAGGCATGGGGGAGCCTTCGCGGCCCATCCTCATGTTTCCATAGGAAGGGACTTCTGAACCTGTCTGTCATGGCGGCTCAGGGTGGAGGACGGGTATGGGGATCTCTGCTTTCCCCCTCCTCTCCCTCCTTCTGGGAGCAGCGTGGCCAGTGGTTTTGGTGGCACTCTGACAGCTGTGGGCCATTCCTAGGCAGGCTCCCTACACTGAGGCATTGTGGGCAGCCTCTAGCTTTTTCTGTCTCCTATTTTTTTATTCCCTCTTATCTCCTTGGGCATTTTGGGCACTTGTCCAGAGACTAGGCAGGGCGAGCTAAAAGGGGCCTCTCCCCTCCAGCTTCTCCCCCTCAGCCTGGTTGAGGTTGGGCTGAGCAGCCTTGCTGTCCAGACTGTCTAAAATGTGGGGTGGAAGGTAGGTGAGCCAGTCGCATCCCTGAGTCCAGCCTGGGGAGTGCTTGGAGCGCTACTGGCATGGTTGAAAACAAGGGCACTTGGATGCCAGCTGGCCACTTGGGTCACCCTTCTACTAGACAGAGGAGGATTGAAGAGTTTGCACCCCAAACCTCCAGCAGCTGGGGCAGGGCACAGCTACACTCTTCTCCTCTTTCTTTTATAGTTTTGTTTGAAGAAGGATCTCCCAGAGAAAAATTTGAAAGCCAAGGCACACCGAGCATTTGGTGCACGAATTTGTCAAATGTTGGAGTGGAGACCTTGATGGACAGATGGATGGAGGGAACATATGGTTTTTCGAAACCTAAGTATTTGTTTTCCTTCCAGGATCTGAGTTTGGGAAAAAATAAGCCACCCTTCCAGAACCTCAGAAGCAGGATTTACTTCAACATCTGTAGGAGGATTTTAATTTTTTCCTTCAGTAGGTTCAGCTTGGCCAGTTGAAACAGTGGTTAGACTCTATTTTAATCATGTTAGTAGGAAAAGTCAGCCTACCCAGGAGAACAGGAGAGAGGTGCCTTTCCCTATTCTGCTACCTTTGCCTCCCTTCTTGTTATGTGTGAGGTGATTCACGTGCCTTATTCGACTCAGTCCTCCAAGCAACTAGACAGGCAGGTATAATTGTCTTACTTTATATCTGAGGAGACTAAGGCTCTGAGATATTAGCAAGAGAACTGGGGGGCAGGAGGAGGGTTGGGAGTGGGGGAGGGGAATACTAACATCTTGGAATGTGCAACCTGCTCTCTAAGAACCTACCACAGGGTAAAGGAATCCTTGGAGATTGGTTGATGTAACTTGCTCATTTTATAACTATGAAAGGTGAGGCCCTGGGGGAGGGAACAATTTGCCCGAGATTGAAAGTGTGGCAGCAACTGTTGGGAGCACCCCAATATCCACCGGGAAGAATGTTCCAGCATCCCTTGCCTGTGAGGACATGCAATGAAATCTGGCCATAAGACCTAAGACTTCCAGGAAGTCTCCTTAAAGGGAGGGGGCGGGTCCATTTGCTTTTTCAATCTTCCTCCCTCCTCCTCCCTGAAACACTGAGTCCACAAGCCAGAAATACTCGCTGTCTCCTGGGAATGCAGGAGAGGGAGCCCGGAGGAAACATGGGCTCTGCTGGCTTTCCTGAGCTGCCCTTGGCCAGGCCCTGGACTCCCACCTCTGGATTTACTTTATATGAGGCAAATAAACTTGTTCTGGGCTTTCCTGTTTTACGCTGTTGAACTTGCAGAGTTTACAGGGGACCTTGAACTCTTGCTGGTTCCTTGACTGAGTGAGGAGGTCTTGTGGAGAAACCCACCATTCTTGTGCCAGTGAACTTGATGCCCTGTCAAACCAACCACCTTCAGGAACGTCCATTTCTTCCTTATGCTGCATTTTTATCACTTCCTTTTTCCGAATATCACTAGGTTTTTTTTGTTCTGCAATACATGTCAAATGAAAAGGCCTAGTAACAAAATTTAAGATGCTCAAGCAAGTAGCTTCATCCTCTCTACCTTCTCCTTTGGGGGTAGGTGATGGAGAGTCACACAGTTTTCTGCAGCTCAGCTTGTACTTGTCACAGCCCAACATGCCCTACTCTACCTCCCCTGCCCCCAGACATCACCCAAGATTCCCTTTCTTTAGGAAGTATGCACAAACAGTGCTTGGACAGCTGGTTTACTATTTGAGGGGAAAAATAGAGATGTGAAACCTATATACATTATACGCCTGCATAAATTCTGCAAGGATTAAAGAGTTCAATTTCTTTTTATTGTAACAAATAACATCAAAAAAGGAAACTAGAATTTCAGCAAACGTTTATGAAAATTTTAAAGTAGGGAGATATTTCCAAGTTTCGAATTTATGAAGGATGGAAGGGGGAGAAGATAGAGAGATTTGACCACAAAAAAAAGGGAAAATTTCTATATGGTGAAAAACAAATAAAACAGATCCAAAAACATACCCAACCCAAGCTCTGTAAGAAAAGTATTCCCAATATATGACAAAAGGTTAACAGATTTAATATATTGTAAATTCATTGGTAAGGAATCACCATGATCTTGACAGACCGTTGGCAAAAGAAAAAAGAAAAGAAAATTTTCCCACCCCAAAACATAAATGAATAGTATATACTTGAAAAAGATATTTTAATTTACTTAAAAAATGAAATATTTTAACATATCAAATTAACATTTTAAAATGAGAATTCTGAGCTTGACACTAGCACAGGGACATGGAAACTCATAACTGGTATAAATTGGCCTAGCTTTCTCTTTTGGAAACAATTTAGCAATGTATAAAATGTTCATATCTGTTAAATCAGTAGTTTCACTTCTGGGAATATATCCCAAGAAAGTGGTATGGAATGAAGAAGGAAAGCTTTATAGTCAGAGGTGTGTACTGCAGTGTTATTTATCAGAGGAAACCAAAAGGAAGCTACAAAACTATCCAATTCTTGGGGGACGTCTTAAAATTCTTTGTGGAACAAGGTAGACTATAACCATAAAAAAATAAAAAATTATTGATATCCAGACCACAAACTATTTTATGCTCTTTCTTGTAAATATTTTACAGACTTTTTCTTAAAACAGTTTTTTCTGGGTGTAATTGACATACAGAAACCTGCACATATTTAAATGTACAATATGATAAGGTGTGATGTGTGTATACACTTGTGAAACTATGACCACAGTGAAGATATTGTGTACATTTAACCACCCCCAAAGTTTACCTTGGGACCCTTTCCAATCTCTTCCTCCAGTCCCTTCCCAGCACCCCTCACTTTCAGGCAACGACTCATCTGCTTTTTGTTACTATAGATCAGATTTCGGTTTCGAGCATTTTATTTGGAATCATACAGTATGAACACTTATTTGCCTGGTTTATGGCTTTTTTGTCTAGCATCGCTATTTTGAGAGCCATCCACGTTATTGTGTGTTTCAGTAGTTGAATCCTATTAATTGCTGAGTAGTATTCCATTATACAGGTAAACCACAATTGGCTTACCTTTCATATATTGATGGACATTTGGGTTGTTTCCAGTTTTGAGCCATTACAAATAAAGTTATCGTTAATAATCAAGTGCAAGCCTTTGCAAGGACGTATGCTTACATTTTGTTGGAGTGAATACCTAGGAGCAGCGTGAGTGGATCATAATGGTAGGTGCGTGTTTAACTTTTAAAGAATCTGCCAAACTCTTTCCCAAAGTGGTTGTGTCATTCTACATTCCCACCAACAGTGCATGTTGGCTACGTATCCTTGCCAATGATTGGTACAGGCAGTCTTTTTAAGTTCAGACCTTCTAATAAGTGAGTGATGATATCTCATTGTACTTTTAATTTGTATTTTCTTAAAGACTAATGATGTTGAGCGTCTTTTCATGTGTTTATTTGCCATCTGTATATCTTCTCTGGTGCATCGTCTCTTTAAATTTTTTGTCTAGCTTTTAAATTGAGCTTTATTTTCTTATGTCTGAATTTTTGAGAGTTTCAAAAAATATATTGTGGATACAACTCCTTTATCGGGTATGTGATTTGCACTTATTTTCTCCAAGACTGTGGCTTGTCATTTAATGTGTTTTCAAAGAGTAGACCTTCTTAATTTTGATGTAGTCCAGTGTATCAGTTTTTCCATTTTTAGATCATGAATTTGTGCTGTTTCTAAGAAATATTGGCCTACTCCAAGGTCACAATAGAAGTTTTATAATCTTAGGTTTTACTTTTAGCTCTATGAGGCTCTTTGAGTTAATTTTTGTATGGAGTGAGAGGTATGGGTCAAAGTTCATTTTTGCTTGTGGCTCTCCAATGGTTTTAGCATAATTTGGGCACAAAACTGATTCTTTCTCCATTAAGTTGTCTTTGCACCTCTGTTGAAAATGAATTGACCATGTATGCGTGGATCTATTTCTGGGTTCTCTATTCTGACCTATTTATATATTTGTCTATTTTGACACCAGTACTACACTGTTTTGTTTACTGTGTCTTTATAATAAGCCCTTGAAGTCAGGCAATGTAAGTTCTCCAGATTTGTTCTTCTTTTTTAAAGCTTTTTGGCTATTCTTAGTCTTTTGCTTTTCCATATGAATTTTAGACTTGTGAATGCCTAAAAAAAAAAAAATCCTGCTGGACTTTGATTGAATCTATAAATCAATTTGGCATAAAATATACATCTTAACAATACTGAATCTTCTGATCCTTGATCTCAAAATAGCTCTCCATTTATTTAGGTCTTTAATTTCTCTCAGCAATGTTTTCAGCGTATAAGTCTTACACACCTTTCATCATATTTATCTCTAAATATTTCATGTTTTATGCTATAGGTAAATGGTATTTTTAAATTTCAATCTCCAATTGTTTGTTGCTAGTATATAGAAATACAACTGATTTTTAGTAGTTTGATCTTGTATCCTATAACCTTGCTAAACTCATTTTTATGTTCTAGTAACATTTTATAGATTCCGTAAGATTTTTGATGTAGACAATCACGTTACTTGCAAATAAAGACAATTTATTTATTTATTTCCATTTGGATCCATTTTATTTCTTTTTCTAGCCTTATTACCTTTAGAACTTCCAGTAAAAAGTTGAATTGTGATCATCCTTGCCTTGTTCCCAATCTTGGGGAAAAGCCTTCAATCTTTCACTATTCCTTATGATGTTAACTTTGGGTTTTTGTGTAGATGCTTCTTAGCATGTTGATGAATTTTTATTCTATTCCTAGTTTGCTAAGTGTTTTTACCTGGAATAGGTGTTGGGTTTTGTCAGATGCTTTTGCTATATCTAGTGAGGGAATCATATTACCTCTCTTTTTTAGTCTATATTTAGTCTAATGTAGTGAATTACATTAATTGATTTTTGAATGTTAAAGCAACCTTGAATTCCTAAGATAAAGCCACCTTGGTCATTGTGTATTATTTAAAATATATATATTATTGCATTTTATTGGCTAAAATTTGTTAAGAATGTTTGCATCTATGTATATGAGGAATACCTGTCTGTAGATCTCTTTCCGTGTAATAATTTTTGGTATCAAAATAATGTTTGCCTTATAAAATGAGTTGGAAAATATTCTTCCCTCTTCAAATTTCTAGGATACAAAATGCGAAATTGGTAATATTTCTTTTTAAAGGTTTAGTAGAATTCACCAGTGAAGCCATCTGATTCTGGAGTTTTATTTGTGTGAAAGTTTTTAACTAAAAACTCAAATTCTTTCATATATATAAGACTATTCAAGTTACCTAATTTTTGTGTGTGTGTGAGGTTTGGTAGTTTCTGTCTTTCAAGGAATTTTTCCATTTCTTATAAGTTGTTGAATAAATTGGTCTAGAGTTGTTCACATATTCCCTAATTATCCTTTTAATATCTGTAGTGTGTGTATTGATATCACCTCTCTCATCTCTAATATTGATAATTTGTGTCTTTTCTCTCTTTTTCCTAATTGATCTGAGCAGAGTGTTATCATTCTATTGATCTCAAAGAACCAGCTTTGGTTCCATTGATTTTCTACATGGTGTTTTGTTTTCTTCTTCTTTGGTTTCTGCTTTGAGCTTTATTAATGCTTGATTTTAATTTATTTTGTTCTTCTTTTTCCAGTTTCCTAAGATGGAAGCTGGAATCACTGATTTAAAACTTTTCTTCTTCTCTAAATAGGTATTTTAGTGCTATAAAATTTCCTCCAAGTACAGCTTTAGCTACCCCCCAAATTTTGGTATGTTTTATTTTCATTTTCATTTATTTCAAAATATGCTTTAATTTCCCTTTTGATATTTTCTTTGGCCCATGGCTACTTAGAATGTAGTATTTAGTTTCCCAGTGTTTGGGGATTTAACAGATGTATTTCTGTTATTGATTTCTAACTTAATACCATTGTGGTCAGATAATGCAATTTGTGTAATGTGAGTCTTTTAAAATTTATTGACACTTTTTTAATGCCCAGGGTAAATGCTCTGCATGCGTTTGTGGAAAAAAAGTGTATTCAGCTGTTGTAGGGTAGAATATTTTATTAATGTCGATTCAACCAAATCGGTTGACAGTCTTGTTCAAGTGTTCTGTATCCTTAATGATTTTCTGTCTACTTGTTCTGTCAGTTATTGAGAGAAGGTGTTAAATTTCCCATTATAAATGTGGATTTGTCTGTTTTTCCTTGTAATTCTATCAGTTTTTGCTCCATGTATTTTGAAACTCTGCTATGAGGTGCATAACCATTCAGAATTGTTATGTCCCTGTGACTAATTCATCCCTTAATCATTATGAAGTAACTGCCTTTATCCCTGGTAATATTCTTTGCTCTGAAATCTACTTTGTCTGATATTAATGATCTAGGCATGATGTCTGCCTCTTAATTGAGGTATTTAGATCATTTTCATTTAATGTAATTATTGATATTACTGGATTTAAATCTAAAATTTTTCTATTAATTTGTCCTGCTTGTTCTTTGTTCCTTATTTCTCCCTTTTCTGCCTTTTTTGGATGAATTGTGTTTTGTTATGATTGTATTGTACCTTTTTTTATTGACTTATTAGAGATAATTCTGTTGTGTTATTTTAGTAGGTGACTTAATGTTTATAGCACACACTTTAATATCACATTCTATCTTCAAGAGATAACACTTTGCGTATATTGTAAAGGACTTTATAAAAGTATATTTTCATCTCTCTTCTTGGCTTTTATGCTATCATGTCAATTGTTTTACTTCCATGTGCATTATAAACCCCAGAGAACATTGCTCTCATTTTTGCTTTAAACAGTGATTATCTTTTAAAGATATTTAAATAATAAGAAAACGTTTTTATGCTTTTACCCATGTAGCCTCCATTCCCAGTCCCCTTCATTCCTTTGTACGGATGTATGTTTGTATCTGGTTCATTTTCCTTTTAAAAGACCTCCTTGAATATTCCTTATAGTTCAGGTCTGTTGGTGATGAATTATTTCAGCTTTTGAGTGTCTTCAGAAGTCTTTACTTTGCCTTGATTTTGAAAATTTATTTGTTGCATTCTAGGTTGTCAATTATTTATTTCAGTACTTTAAAGATATTCCTCCACTGCCTTTGAGTTTGTGTTGTTTCTGATGAGAAATCTGCCGCCATCCCCATCTTTGCTCTTTCATACATATTGTGCCTTTTTTCCCCCTCTGGTTGCTTTTAAGATTTCTGTTTATGGCTGATTTTAGGCAATTTGAGTATGATATATTTTGTTTGAAGTTTTATTTAAGTTTCTTATGCTTGTGGCTCACTGAGCTTCTTATATGTGTGGATTCATAGTTTCAATCAATTTTGAAAATATTTGGACATTATTACTTCAAATACTTTTTTCAGTACCCTTTCTCTTTTCCTTCAAGGACTCCAATGACATGTATAATTGGTCCCTTTACATTTGTTTCCGCTGTTCACTGATGCTCTGTTCATTTATTTCTTTTTTACACTGAGTTTGATTTAGAATAGTTTCTACTAATATGTCTTCAAATTCCCTATTCTTTTCAGAAAGGCCTAATCTTGCAAAGAGTTTTTGACGTCAGAAAATGTTAAGATTTTATTGTTAAATGAAAAAAGCACGATATGTAATTTTATATACAGTGTGATCGTGAATATGTTTAAAACGTGTCCAGAAAAATGTTAGAAGATAATACATACTTGTAAACAATGGATTTACATGGCTGGTGGGCTTATAGATTCTTGTTATCTTCTTTATTCTTTTCTATAATTTCCAGAATTTTGCAATAAGGAAGTATTGCTTTACAATTAATTATATAAGAAAGAAAGGTTTGTAGTGTTAACAAATGTATTTTTTACAAAGTAATAAGGATTAAAAATAAAATGAGAATGACCAGAACTGATGAGGATGCAATGAAAAGTGCACTCTTGTTCAGCACTCCTTGGGGGGCAGGTGGAGGGTTGTAGGATCTTCTTTAAGACCCTGTGACACTGACACTTTGACACTAATTGCTGGTGTTTCAAATAGCGATGCTCTGCCTCACCCTGACCACGTGTGTGCCTGTACATGGGTACTTCGATTTATGTCAATACGGTCCTGAGCAGCTCTACGCAGATAAATTTATTTGCAAACCGGATCATTGTATTTGGTGGCTGGAATTATTTAAAGGAGTCCTGAGGTTAATCTCTATATTATTCAAATGTTCTTTTGCTGTTTCTCCTTTAAAATTTTTAATTATTTTTGCCCATCCGTGTTTTCATTCTCTTGTGGAAGTGAGACTCATCTGAATTTTACTCCCTATTTACTCGGTACTGATTTTAGCCCTGGCTTTGTTACAAACAGGATGTCTGACCCTCGGGTAAGTTTATTTTTTTTTTCTAGGCCTCTCTCGTCATAGGAGAAAATTAGCCCTAAACCAGGGGTTCTTAACTTTCAGGGTTCATCAGAATCCCCTGAAATTGCAGGTCCCTGCCCCCAGAATTTCTGATGCAGTTGGTCTAGGATGGGGCCTGAGATTTTGCATTTCTGACAAATTCCCAGGTAGACACCAATGCTGCTGGCAGAGACCACACTGTGCAAACCGCTGCCCTGGACCTTTGAGAAACCTATGAGCTGTGTGACACTATACTTCAGACAGAGAATACTTCTTTTTTTTAATGTGCTATTGATAAGAGGATAGTGAAAGGATGATTTTTGCAAGTTGGCTTTATACAAAATTCATCCATTTCTAAAAGAAAGACGGCAGAAAACATTACATTTTAAACATTCTCTGGGATTACATATATAGGAGAATGCGTACCAGCACAGCTCATCGTATTTAAACTCTAGCACTGACGTATCTTTGGAAGCTCCAAGCTAATCAAAGTGAAGGTGATCACTTCTCCGCCGGTTCCTAAATGACTCCTCCATCAGCGCTATTTACATGGCAAGAAATACTCAGCCTTGACATTGGATTATGCTTCACAATTTATGTTGTTTGTCCTGAAATTTAACTCTTCTTGCAATCGGCTTTTCCTGGACAAGGACACTGTATTCTTTCAAACCAGATAATTTTTACTTTTTTTAAAATCTGTGCGACACAGGACGACCGATAAAGAAACCATTTCTTTCATGCCTTTAATCTCCCCCTAGAGTGAAAGTGGTATTTGCTGAAATAAAAGTACACCTTGGCAGAAATGCGATGCTAATCCTCTTAGTTTGAATGGTTTGGAAATGGTTGGAATAAGAAGGTAAACATTGTACTTGATTAATAGGAAGAAAGTCAATTGTGCATGCAGCCCCTTCTCTACGCCATACTGTACAATAGTGCTTTATTTTTATAAACCCCCAAACAGGGGTCCTCTCCAATTTAATGTTCTTATGTGAAAAGTGATCTGCTAGTACGGTTCTAAGTGTTTGATTCCATTACCCCAAAAAGCAAGCAGTGCACATTTCAAATCGACGTCAAACAAATCCCACTGATAACTGGTGTCATATCAATGGCTTATCAGGTCTTTTTTTATTGAAAAGAGTCAGATATAATGAGGGGCTTCACATTTAAAAGTCTTAAATCTTTGAAAGCTCCAGGCCTAGATGGTTTTGATATTAGCTTATTAAACTTGCACTGGGAGAGGAAGCAGGAGTCGGTGGGCGTGGGAGTGGACAAGAGAAAGAAAACCAGAGAGGAGCTGGGGTGGGGGTGGGGGCGGGGAGCCCTAGTGAGGAGGATTCAACCCCGCCTTGGCCGTGATGGAAGATTTTGTTTGCTGATAGCGGTTTCTGCCAGCATCTCCCAGGACGGACTGTGACAAAGGAGACTCAAAGTGCCCATCTAGTGTCTGCCGCCTCTTGGGAATTCTCCTGCCCTTTCGGCCGGAATCTCATAGTCCTCTTTGCATGGGGATGAGCCCAGGGCTTGAGGGTTTTCCATAACTCTCCATCCACTAACACTGAGTGTTGGGCAAAGATTACATTTGATCTACTTTACCACTTGATTGTGAGAAGCAACCGTTGCAGGAAGGAGGGACCTTCACGATGGCTGACACTCTACCAAGTACAAGACACAAGAAGATGCCTTTCCCTTTGTTATCTCATACAGCCTTGCCCATAGGACTCCTGCCGGGTCAGCACTGGCCCCTTCTTACAGCTGAGGAAAGTGAGGTTCCAAAGAGGGGAAGTAATTTGTCATGGATGGAATAAATCAATGATTCTCAAAGTAAAGTCCAAAATCAGCCACGTTGGCATGGCCTGGGAACCTGGGCCGCACACAGACCTACTAAATCAGAAGCGGACCTGACAACTGTGCTAAGTCTTCCAGGGGAAACTGATTCCTGCTCCAGTGTGCATGTGGCCTGCTGCTCTAGGGCCATAGATGCCAGATCCCCCTGAGGGGCCTTAGCAATAATAAGCAAGAGTGCTGGAGGCAGGGAACGTCATGCGCCCTCAAATCCTTTGCCCCCTAACACTATGGTTTGGGGAGGTGACCAGGAAACTGAAGGGGGCAAAATAGGATTCTAATGTCTTCACCTGCTAAGTGGTGGTGGGGTCCGTGGTCCCATTCTGCTGGAATGCCTGTGATTCTGAGTTGAGAGGTAATTTCTGCTTCACGGGAGCAGAGAAGAGTGCTGAAAAGCTAGACCGTGGCTTTTCCCTTTTTCTCCCTGCCCCCATCAAGCGCCTTCCTAGTAGACAGATGACTAGGTGACTCTGAGGGCGCCTTCGAAATAACTGTCGTCTAACCCTCTTCTACGCAACGACTTCCACAATGTCTGGCATCGCCCGAGCAAGGTTGGGATCACAGGAGTGAGTCAAAGCTGGAGAAGGGCCCAGAGGAAACCTGGCCCACGTCAAGCACATGGAGCTGACTCATTTCCAATCAGCCCCTCTGCTGTCACCAACACTCCGAGGGGTCCGCCCACCCTCAGTCTCATTGGCCCCCTAACATGCCAATCAAGTGCTGAGCAGGCACTGTATGGAACCCAGAGGTCAGTACCACACCCACACCCACAGTGAAGCTTGTGTTTCCTCGGGTTCTCACAGGAGGTCCTCTCCAGAGATAGAGAGCCAGGATGAATGAGCAAGGGTATGAACTCGGTGTCCCCATTCTGCCCCATCCTAGCTCTGTGACTCTGGTCAAGTTACAATTCCCCACTTTTCCCATAATTGCTGCCTGTGGCCCCTGCATCCCCTCCCCCACCCAGCCCTGAGCTAATGTATAGGAAGGATCTGGAAGGATCTTCCGGGATGTGTCTGCTGTCTTTACAGCAGGCCTTGGAACAACAGTAAAGAACAGAGGCGCCAAGATCGGCCTTAAACCTCCAGCAGGAGAGCAGGGATTCCAGCTCTGCAGGGCTTCACCAGCAGAGACAGTGAAGTGATAAGACCATACATTTGGGCACAGTTCAAAGTAGGGTGACCAGCTTGTCCTGGTTTTCCTGGGACTTTCCTGACTTTGACACTGAAAGTCCCAGGCAAACCAGTATTGTTGGTCACGCTAGTTCAAAGCCCAACTCCTTCCTTTCCTCGTCAAGTAACCTAACCTCTCAGAGACTTGGTTCTATCGTTTGTAAGAGGGAAGTTGTAATCACGATTAAAAAAAAAAGGGACTAGTAAGCATTCAACACTCAGGTTATTCCTACATGGAAGCCCTAAGATCCCGGCTGTCCCAGCCTCCTGAGGTTCCCAGATCCTGGCTTCTGCCCGGACAGGGCAGCGAGCACGCGCATGGGAATGGTCTGCTCCGTGCCTGTGACCCTGGCGGGCTGGGAGGTCCTGGAGGGCAGGGACTGTGTCCTGTTGAACTCTGTGTCCTCGGTGCCTTGCACAGTGCCTGCACCAGGGAGAGTGCCCAGGAAATGTTAGTTACTACGTCACTCACCTCTCTCTCCCAGCAGGAAGGTGGCGCAAAGCTGTAACCTGGAAAATTCAGTTTCGAAAAAGCCAACGGCAAGAGCTTACACTTCGTGGGTAATGAGTGTCCAGCTACGCGTTTAGCACTTTACTTAATTTGTTTAATTTAATCCTCCCCGCCCCTTGGGAGGTCGGCAAAGGTATTATGATCACCTCTATTTTATGTACCAGGAGCTCCAGGCTTAGAGAGCTGAAGTGACTTGCTCAAGGTCCTGCAGCTGGAAAGTGGATTTCAACCCAAGTGATTGTCTTTGCCAAACATGAACTAGCACAGGGTCCCAGGGCCCCATGGCCTGAAGCCCTTTTCAGGGCCTACAGATACCTGAAACAGCACCCCCCACCCCCACCCCCCACCCCCGGTGTCCACATTGTCTCTGCAGCTCAGTTTTAGTAAAAACCTGGTCTCTGAGAGCCGCCGCCCTCCCCAGCCCTGCGTGTACATCCAAGGGGACCCAAGGCAAAAGGCAGAGAGCCTACGGCGGCCCCGTTTCCATGACTCCCAGTGACTCTCCCTCACGTGCAGCCCAGTAGGCTGCTCGACTCGAGAGCGTGGAGACCGTTTCACCACCTAATCGACAGCCCTGTTATTGACTTGGTGTTCCCAGAGGACAGGTTTGTAACTTTATCGAGCTCTGTACGTGGGGACAGCTATAAGGATAATGGAAAGTCATCGACAGACGGAGGCTTCTGCATTGCAAATTAACATCTGCTCAAGGAAGAGAGAAGTCGTGTTTTAGTTGCAGAATTTGTGAACATGGAAACGCCCGTAAGTTAAAGCGTGTGATTTATGGCAGGTACCAAGCATCGTGCCGTAGTCTGGGTCTTCTTCACTGGCCCCGGTGACAGCGTCCATCCCCATGTAACGCGCTCACCCGGGGTGTCCAGTGTATTGTTCACAACCACTTGCTCTCATCCTGATTTCCTGGGTCTTAAAACAACTTCCACCCAAAGCCTTCCCGTGTCAAGGGTAGGATTGGGAATACACCCAGCCTTGTCCCGCCAAGGGCAGGTGTGGCCCAAGCTGCTCCCAGATGCTCTTCCCAGCTGGGAGGCCCTGGGAAGGGATAGAGGCCAGGGCACCGTATTCCTGTCTCAGTTCCACTGGCCATGTGGCTCCAGGCAAGTCACTTCAGTTCTTTGAGCCTTGTGGTCCCCGTCTGTAAAATGGGGCTGTGATTCCCTCTGCACTAAAAGATCGTATTAGATAAGCTGATATTTGCACCTTCTAAGCCTTGTCTGTCGAGCCCTTGGCCTTGTGTGTGCTGACATCCTGCCAGCAGTTGGGAACAAGCTAAGTCTCCTGTCTCCTGTACGCTTGTGTTCTGGAGGGAGAACACACAATAGGCTACAAACACGTGACTTCTGCACGACAAATACCATGAATGAAACTAAGCAGGTTGGCGGGGTCAAGGTGACGGCAGGACTGGGGTTAGACCAGCCTTCTCCGAGCAGAGATGTTTGAGCAGAGACGGGAAGTAAAGGAGTGAGTGTGCTGAGGAAGGGGTGTTTCAGGCAGAAGGAACGGCGGGGGCAAAGGCCCCGCAGTGGAAAGGAGCTTGGCCTGTGCGTGGAGCAGCAAGGAGGCCCCTTACCTGAAGTCAAGGAGTGAGGGATAGAGGGGAGCCTGGGAGCACCTGGCCAGTCCCGCAGGTCACCAGAGGTAATGTGGATGTTATTCTATGTGCATTGCGATTGGGCAGTCTTTGGAAGGTTTTGAGCACAAAAGTGATGTGAGCTGGTTTGGGTTTTTAAGTTGTTCTGGCTGCTGTGTGGAGAATCCAGGGCAAGTACAGAAACAGAATCTAAGAAGGACCCCAAAGGGCAAGTCCACGGAACATCCTGCTGTTTCCAGGCTCCCAGGAGGCTGCTGAGTTCCCCTAGCCTGTCTGGTCGGCAGTGGTAACATCTACCATCCTGGAGGTGCCTTCTCCGTGCCCAGCGTGGTGCCCAGAGCTGTGTGAAATCCTGTTCTCCCCCAGATCTAAGAGGTGGTGCTGTAGTGCTCCCCATTTTCACATGTGAGGTTCAGAGAGGGAAAGTGACTTGCCTGTGTCACACAGCAGATGAGTAATGGGTTGAGCCCAAATCCTGGGGCTATTTGACTCCAAAGCCACTCTGCTCTCCTGACTCTAAGATAAGGACCCAGAAATCCCCCAATGTGTGCCTTCACCCCACAGCCAGGCAGAGCTGCAGCCAGCAACCCGATGTCCCCCACAGCCACGGTCCTCTCTCATCTGCTTCACACGTTGGCCACCATTTTTGTCCCTCCCAGCCCTCCAGGACCCACTGGGTGACCATGAGGCCCCATCCCGGCTCTGGAGAGTGGTTGTGTCCATGCACAAAGTCTGGGACGGTGGTGGCTGCATAGGGAGTCTCCGGAGTGTCATTTATAGTCTCTGTGAAGGGCAAGCAGTCCTGGCGGATGACTGATCAGAGAGGAGCAGGTTCTCCAGCTGAATCTGGTGAGAGCTGGGAGATGGGGGTGGCCAGGCTCTTGGCCGCCTTAAATGACGCTGTGGGAGAATCCTTGAAGAGCTTCTGTAATTGTGTGGAGGCAGAGATGGAGACCCAGAGGGGAAAAGAGCTTCAGGCCTTTCGGTGTGACTTTGATCAGGCAGCTGGAACCGTGTCCCCTGTCCTTGGAGGCTGCTTGCTCTATCCCCGCCCTTCACTGCACCCTAAGCAGAACAGGAAAGATGCTGGCCGAAGGCTCTGGGGTGGTGGGAGACTGACTCTCCTTGGCCTGCACCCAGCTTTCTGGACGAGCCACAGTTATACCTCCTGTCCCAGAAGACTGGGTGTGCAACTGGAGTCCTGTGGGCCCCAGCGACACCCAGGAGCCCCCACTAGTGCAGCAGAGGCTGGTATCAGACAGGCCCTCTCTGTGGTCGCTTCATGACCAATTCCTGTGAGGTCAAGTTTCCCCAAGATATCCTTGTCGGTTTTACTGAGGCCCACAGATGCTCTGGGATCAGCTGGCTGCACGGCTGCCCTGAATTCTTCACCTCTCTCAGGGCCCATGCTTGTTCTGTGACTTGACGGTTTCTCCCACTAAGGAGGTGGAGCCTGTTTCTCCACCCCTAGCATCTGGACTGGCCTCCTGACTTGCTCTGGTCGGTAGCCTGTGGCAGATATGATGGTCTGCGGGTTCTGAGCTTACTTCTCAAGGGGACTAGGGGAGCCCGAGATGAGACCATCCCCGACCACCCACCAGCCCATGACGCTCAGATTCATGACCAAAATCAGCCCAAAGCAGCTGGGCTCAGCTGAGATCAGCCAGTCCCCAGCCTTGCCTCCTGAGCTATAAGTAATAACTGATTGCTGTTTTAACAATCATTTTGGGGTTTGGTTGTTAAGTAGCAATCGTTAACTGATACACCCTGTGAACTTAACTACCCGCCTCTGACACTTAGTACTGGTTTGGGGGATAGAAAACCGTGGAGTTTGCTACCGAAACATTCTAAGCGTCATCTTCATCATTACCATCATCACAGTCTTACTGTAACCACCACATACTGAGCTTCAGTTTCGTCCAGGCCTGTGCTATGGACTTTACACCTATTCTACGTTCTGACATTCCCAACCACACTCTGAGGTGGGTACTATTCCTCTGTATTTGACATACGATGAAACTGCATTGCAGAGATGCTAATTCATTTGCCTGAGGTCAAACCGACAAAACTCACATGGAAAATACATCCAGAGAGCACCACGGAGCCCCCACCCCCCATCCCCCAGGCTTCCCCCAGCACTAGATTCGGGGACTCCAATCCTAGACAATGGCCTCTGTACAATTGAAGTCAGCATCCTTCACTTTAAAAGTATGAATAAAACTTCTAGCTCCTTCAAGGGGACAAACCCACTGCCCTCCAGCCTCCGATCAGAATTGTGGTCCAAGTCACTCTCCGGAGAGCACGAACCCACTCCTTCCCCCGGAGCCATCCTGATTCAAAACCCAGGCGGGAGCTGGAGCGGTTCCCCCTGAGCGATTCAGGAAAGGCTGTGCTTAGGTCTGGTTAACCTAATGGGCGCAATACAAATTGTTATTAAAAAGGGAAGAAGAAAGCCGTGGAGATGGCCATGGGCCATGGAAGGGTATTATTTTTTATTGGAATTAGAATCCTTTTATTTTAAAATATATATAAACCCTCAATTTTCTTTGTATCACTCGCTTAGCGGCCAGTGGAAAGTTTCCGAGGGCAATTTCAGTATCGGCGGAGAACGGCTCTGGACCCGCTTGCTTTTACTAAACTATCTTTTATGAGAATTAAAGTCACAGCCACACCAGACTGTGGGGCACTGGGGATCCCCTGAAGCAAGGGCTTCAGAATGACACTGATGCCATGGGCCTCTTGCAGGGCATCCGGCTGCATCCTCAAGCCTGAGCCCCCAGTTATCCACAGACAGTTGCCTCTGCATTCTCACTGACGTTCTCATAGATTTTGGCCAAGACCTGCTGGATTTTTTTTGAACAAATAGCTTTCCAGAGGTTTCGACTAAGGAGCAAACTTCCTGTGCTTTGTAAACAGGCAGCAAACTCAGAATAAGTGAGGCTGCTCTGCTTAGTTGAGGGTTCCAGTTACCTGAGAGCCACACGTGTGTGCCGCGTGAGCTGTCCATTTGCGGCGAGCCGACGCCCTGGCAGGTAGATTTTTCTAGGCCATGTGCCATGCACTTTTCCCGTGTCATCTCGTTTAATCTTCACAACAGCACTTTGAGGCAGGTTCTATTATAATCTCTCTTCGCAGATGCAGAAATTGAGACTCAGCAACGCTAGGTAACTTAAATTCAGCCAATAAAGATGTATCGAACACCTACATGTGTCAGGGGCTGTCCTAGGCACTGGGGATACCATGGCAAGGAAAGAGACAAAGCAAATTTGCTCGTGATGGTGGAGCTGGGAATGGTGGCATCAGGATGTGAAGTCTGTGGGATTCCAGGACGTGAGCTTCGACCCACTGTACTGGACCCCTGATCCACGTTAAGTCAAGGAGTTTTAATAAAATAAGCGTGGTGCACAGGGCGCATTCAGAACTGGAAAATCACATCTGGATTTATGTCCCAGCTGTTCCACATCACTTCAGTTAGTTTGAACACGATTTCGAAGAGAGTAAAAATGATAAAGACAGCATCTGACATTTGTTGAACGCTAACCAAGGACCAGGTAGAAGGTGCGACCTGCTCATGGTGGATCCTTTCAGCAGTTCCTGGAGACAGAGGCCTTTAGCTATGTCCACCTTGCAGATGAGGAAACTGGACTTGGGAAGGTACATAATTTGCCCAGGGATGCTCAGTGGGAAAGTGGGTTTGGATGAGAGTCAGAGCACATAGGGTGCCTTCTCCAGGGGGTTATTCCTCCCATGGGAATGCCTTCCTCCTGCAAAACCTTGGATCTTGAAGGTGGAGTGATTCACCAGGGGTGTAATCCTCTCTCCCCATATAAGACACCTGGGTGGGGCGAAGGAGGATGATGGGAAAGGGGAGGGGGGGAGTTTTGAGGGAGGGAGAAGGGTATATGGGGAAGAGGCTGATGGCTCGTCATCACTCCCCACCTGGCACGATTCCCACCACCCAGCTAACACACTTTGTTCTCTTCCTTCCTGAACAAGTGGCACCATGGTTTGCCCCAGAGTCAATGACGAAGCCGCCACCTTCACTGCTTGCTGCCCACCTGCCGCGTGCCTTGTTCTGTTGCACTTTCTGCCAGTACTCACTGGGCTGCCTGGGGCTGATCGGGGACTGAGAGAAGAGACCCTGCAGAAAGGCACTTGATCTGCGTTGCTGGGTGTACAGAGGAAGCCGGGGAGGCAGGAGCTGGGCAGGCAGGAGGCTGAGAGGAGGCCGGGCTGGCCTGGGCTTGCACTGGGCCTCAGTGTGTGAACTGTACCACAGGCCCCCCGAGGTTTGGGAGCGGAGTGACCCAGACCTGAACTGGTTCCAGCTTCAAAGACACAGCTGGTAAGCCTCGCCCATAAAGAGGCTTCTTTGAGGAAGGAGAAACTAAAGGGAGAAGAGTTGTTTTGTCTTTGTGGCTGAAAAGATTTACAGCCGCACCACTGGCTCACCTGGGAAAGCAGGAGCTGCTGAGAGCACCCTGACCTCGGCAAGTCCTTTAAAACCTACGATCCCCCCAGTACACGGGGAACAGCACGGACCCTGGGTAGCCGCCTTGTAAACAGGCCCAAGGCATGTCCCGCTCACTGCTCTACAACAATCCCGCTCTGTTGTGTGCGATCGGGGCTTACATTCCCTCAGAGGCAAGTGGGAGTTAAGTTTCCCGGGCTCACCCGAGCGCCATTATCCAGGGGTAGCGGGCGTGGCTTCCCGGCCTCACCTGCACAGGTGTTTGCCCCGCACTTGACACTCCCCAGCCAGCAAGGTCTCCGGTGTCTGGGCAGCATCGTTCCAGGCTGCCCTGCTGGGCTTGAGGGCCTGGGCGCTTTGCGGGGCTGGCGGGGGGAGAGCGAGCTCCCAGGCCCCCTGGGCGTCCACGTACTCGGGCATTTGTGTCTGCCTGGCTGCCACACTGCTAGCATTTCCATCTGACTGGAACCTACCTCCCACTGGTGCCGTCCTGTCCATCTCAGAGGCCAGTCCACTCACAACAAAGAAAGAGGCAGGCCCGTGGGTCGACAGGACTCTCCCCTGGGACCTGATCGATCTTGCAGAGGTCACACTCAGTGTCTTTCTGATGTTTGTCTCAAGCTGCCACTGACAATCGCACCTGAAACAGAACATTTGGGGCAATGACCTTCACGATGTTTCTTCCACACCCTCATGGGGCCGGGGAGGGATCACGGAGGCTGGGGCTTTGGGCTGGGCTCCAAGGAACGAAGGGACTTGGGGGTGGGAAGCAGGACGCTGTCATTATGCAGGAATGAGGGTGCTGGTGACTGCTGGCCCCCCAGTCAACCTCTCTGACCTCCAGCCAGGAAGAGGGGTCGGGGGAGCCCTCGGGAACCAGGGATCCACACTTGGCCCGCCCCTGGGACACTGAAGCCACAGGAAGTGGCAGACGGGTGCACTAGGAGATCAGAGAGCATGTCCTTCGTCTGTCGCTGGCTGGAAAAGGACAGCTCGCCCCTGATCCTGGAATTGCACGGCAGCTGCCTGGCATCTCGGGGAGCTTGGGAGGAGCTGGGGGAGCAGACGGAGGTGGGAGTGGGAGCCTGAGGACAGCAATCTGTGGTCTTAGGAACAGGTGTCTCCTGCTCAGGTGTCCTCCTCCCGGAGCTGGCCTCACAGACTGCCGGCACTCTGGGTGCCCAGAAAGCCCCCGACAAAACCCGAGACTGCTCTGCCCAGGGCAGTGGGGATGGGAGGGAGGTCACCATCCCACAGTCCAGCATGGCAACCTGTGGCCAGGTGCCTCAGTTTCCCTAAATGACATCTGCTCTCCACCTACATCACTAAAGAGATGAACAAATTAGAAAAACAAAGGACAGAGAAAGAAATGTAATCTCAGCACGAAGCATGTGTTTCTCAGAGACATGATTTAAACGAGCCTGAATTATAGACGCTGTGAATCAGCAGGTAGGGAGAAAAGAGGTTTCCTCATGGAGAGGGAGGCTGGGCCGTGAACTGAGTTGCCTGTACCTGAGCAGAGGCGGGGACCTGAGGTCACAACCCTCCCAGCCAGGCCCTCGCTGCTTCCTCTTCAACCCAGTCTTGTGACCTGGGCCTCCCGCCCTCCCCGGGGCACCAGGGGCACCTGGAGCAGACGGGCCCACGTGCCAGTGGATACTTATAGGGGGTAGAAAAGCAGGTTCATCTTCAGGGTTAAGACCATAAGGGACTCCCGTGCACTATTGCCTCAAACCCACCAAAGCTGCTTGTGGGTACAGCTCCTCACAGAGGAGGGTTGTTTTTGTATGTAGTTCTGTATTTTTAAACACCAGTATCAAATATTTTAGCGCTCAAGTCTTGTCCCACAGCCAATAATGTGCTTTTGTTTTTACGGGACTTGACCTGGAAAGTTAAACCTTCTCTTGCCCTACACTCCTTGTTGCTTCTTTTGCAGTAAGGACAGAATAAGACACAGCCTGGTGACGTTTGTACACCTACTTGAGAGCTACACTTTTTCTGCTCATAAAATATAGCGTCTTATGAGGCCCAAGTGCGCATGTCAGAGCCTGCACGGAGCATCCGTCCCAACCCCCTTGCTGTAGGGTGGAGTCCTTTCTGTCCTCATTTAAAAGCTGAGACTCAGAGACGGTGGCAGAACTTCCTCAGGGCCAGCTGGGATTTAAAGCTGGGTCTATCCCAACCAGTTTGTGCTCTGGGGGTTTCATGCCCCATCCCCTGGGGTAGGGAGACCTCAGCAGGCAGAAACCTTCCCCCAGGATGCCCCTCTCTTTCCTTTGGTGGATCAATCAAGATCTTGCCCTGGGGAACCGGACAGGGCTCCAGGGGTGATGAGTAACCTGCTCTTTTCTTCCTTCTGCCCAATCCTGTTGTGTAGCGGGGGAGCCGATGGAACCATAGCTTGGTCTTAACCACGGCATCTTCTAGGTGTGCTGGGCACCAAGGTGAACATCACCCTGCCTTGGGACCCAACTGGTAAGACTGGCCCTAAGAAGCCCCTGCCTGATCAAATAAGAATTGTGGAACCCAAAGACGAAGTACTGCCCACCACCTGCACCTCCGAACAGAAGGATGGGAAGTCAGAGCCGCCTGCCATGCCCCAGCCGGTACCCATAGCAAGAGAGGGTCGCCTTGGCTGCTGGATCTGGAGTCTGGGTGTTGCCCTATAAAGACCTTTAATAAAATCATTTTAAAAGAAAAGAAAAAAAAAAGATCTTTCTTGGGGCCGAGGCAGTTGATGTTTTCAAGGTTTTCAAAGACCCTAAGAGACCCCGAAGGTAGGAGCGAAGGATCATAACTAAGACAACCATTGCTTCCCACTCCTACGGCTTCCAAAGGTGCTGGAGGCTCACGACAGACCACGCCCCCCAAAGAAGGAACCCAGCGATTCCCATTTTGTGGTGAAAGAGGCTATGGGGTCCAGGTGGCCCTGGGGACTTCACAAGCAGTAGGTGGCACTGAACCAGGTCAGGCACATACAGCTCCCGCCAGCTGCCTGCCCAGAGCAGGGCTCAGGAGATGGGCGCTCTTTTGTTCACATTATGATCTGTGAGAGCAGCGCCAAGGGAGAGCTTGGATTCTGCTACCCAAGCCAGTTCCTGGGTCTTCAGCAGAGCCCAAGCCACAGCCCTGGAATGCACGTAGCACTGTCTCCCATTTCACAGATCAGAGACTGAGGCCCAGCCCTGTGAACTGACGTGCCTGGGGCCACACTGCTGGAATTTGACCTTTGGTTTGCCTCTAGGTCACTGTTCTGTCCCTGAGACCATGGTGTTGCCTCTTGAGGCTGGGTTTGTCTACAAGGCAGATAAATCTTCACTGGGGGCTCAGAGCTTGACTTCTTTCAAGCCCAGGCTTATTTTCCAAGCCAGGACCCTGGCTGTTGCTCAAGACTGAGCCTCACTCGACCTCCTTGGACACTCTTCCACCTGGAACGGGGTCGCTGATGCCTGGGTTCAGCGTCAGCAGTGTCTGAAGGTGGAAATCTGTTGGGGATCTGGGGGCGTGGGGCGACGTGGAGGGAGAGGGAGGGGTAATGGCTCACAGCAGGACAAGCTGCCATGTTTCTTTAATGGAACCTAACCCACCTTTACAGGCCAGGACAAATGGCTTCTACCCAAACGTAGCCTTGGATTCTAGGCCCAGCCTGGAGTCCCCCGACACAGTCCTGGGGGTAGGGAGGACAGGCGTGTGTGGCAGGGGATATAGCAGGAGTCTAAACGGTGGGTGGGAGGAGACCGCCCAGGCTGGAAGGGGAGCCCTGAGACTGCCTGGCCCCCTCCACCCCTGCCCCCTTCCCCTGGGGGCTGCTTCAGAGCCAGAGCCCACTTCCTGAGAGCCGGTTCTGTGGGCACCTGGTCTGTGTCTGGGGCAAAGTGTGTTGCTGGGACCATGTGCCGCATCGGTCCTAACAGCCTGGGCCTCTTGGGAGGTGTGGGGTGGGTGTAGAGACCTGACTCTGGGTCATCGCCACTATTTCTGCACCTGCCCTTGGGTTCACCTGTTCACTCCATGGTGTTTACTGAGCACCTACTAGTGTGTGCAGGTACTGAGGCGAGGGATGTGAATGAATCAGATGCCATCCTTGTGGCCCCCAAGACTAGCGGAAACAACAAAAGAGGTGCTTAATTACAAATTGAGGATAAGAGCTATAAAGGAAGGAAACAGTCCAACTGTAGAGAATCAGTAACTGGTACGGCGTTGGGGGGCAGTTTCTTCAGTTTTGGCCAGAGAGGGCAGCGCCGGCTCTGTCCCCAAGGCCTGTCCCTCCACTGCAGTGGACGGGAGAAGGAATGAAGCCACATTTCCAGCTAAAACCCCAGCTCACAACACTCGTCCCATGAATTCCTGTTGGATTAAATTGGGTTAGATAGAGTAACCAGATGAACCCCCAAGGTGGGAGGAAGGAAACTCTAGGGGAGGCTGAGTTGGGCTGAAAGGGACAAGACAGAGCCAGGGCACAGGTAGGAAGCACCACCTCTCAAAGCATCCTCCATAGATAGTGGGAGTGGCAGGGGTGGAGAGAGGGGAGAGGGACCTGCAGGGGTCCTTCCACCTTCCCTCCAGGCCCCCAGCCCAGTCCCAGTTTCCCTGGGCCACCACTGGAACAAAAGGCCTCAGTGCAGACAATGGGTCCTTTATATGACTGCCCGCCCCAGGCTGGGCACAATCGCTGATTCATAAACTAGGCACGGCCCTATGCCCAGGTTGGGTTCAGCTAAAGAGGGATGCGCTGATAGAGGAAATTAGAGCAGCAGACGCATTCGATGGGAAAAGACTGCCCCCTCGTGTCCTATAGGGGTACTGCACATGATCAGGCCTCCTGGACCCTCCAGAGGCGAGGATGAGCTGGGGTGACCTGGCACGTAGAAATGGAGGCCCAGGGGCGCCCAGCGGCCCAACTCAGGTCATCTTCTTGAATTTGAAGTGGGATTTGGGGGCAGGGGGAAGTGAAGCAGAAATTACTTCCCCT
The DNA here is from genome assembly GCF_949774975.1 of Lagenorhynchus albirostris. Taxonomy (NCBI): domain Eukaryota; kingdom Metazoa; phylum Chordata; class Mammalia; order Artiodactyla; family Delphinidae; genus Lagenorhynchus; species Lagenorhynchus albirostris. The sequence continues at coordinate 75,808,383 of NC_083110.1, forward strand.
GCTGTGTTAAACACCAAGTCTAGGAAATATATAAAATTGCATCAGAGCGTCGAGGGCAGTGGCGTACTGGACTTAGCTTATACCAGCTTCCTTCCAGAGCCTGTGGGACATATCTCTTCCCAATTCCATGTTCTGTAATGTTATTTCATAGCTTGAAGTCAGCGGTGGTGAAAGTATTTATACCATGGAAATCAGCAAATGCAACCAGGATCTCCTCTCACCACCGCCCACCCCATCCCTGGGGAGAGCTGGGGCTCCAGCATTTGCCCGCATCCACTGCCCAGGGACCAGTCTCGGCTCTGGAGCTGTGGGTCATTAGCAAAGCATGTGATCTCGTCGAGCCTCAGTTTCTGTACCTACAAAACTGGAATACATCAATTCAACAAATAGTTGATTGCCTATCCTGTGCCAGGCACAATCTTCAGTGTTGGGGATATAACACACCATGAACAGAAGGAAAGTCCCCACCTTTGTGGAGCTTGTATTCTGGTGGGGAGACAGAAAATAAACAAGAGAAATATAACATGTCATGATATGGACAATGATGATAATAAAACAAGGTGAAAAGGGAGTGATGGTGATTAAAGTTAAGATGGGGGAGAGGGGGGGATAAGGAGAAGCCTGGCTGAGGAGGGGGCATCTAAACAGTAACTGAGTGAAGGGTAGGAGAAAGCCATGGGGAGGACATGCCATGCGTGGAGAACTGCTCCAGCCAGAGGCAAGAGCAAGGGCAAAGACCTGGAGATGTCATGGGCTAGAGGATCAGCCCTACAGTACAGAAGAAGGCAGTGTGTCCCTAATGCTGTAACTGGGGGTCACTAGAGGGAGATGAGGTCATGGAGGTGATGGAGGGAGCATTTCAGTCTCTAGTACAGAAGCCCCTGGGCATTTTGCAGAGGGAAGTGGCATGATCCCATCTGGCATTTAAAAGGATCCTTCTGAGTTCTTTGTGGAGAAAAGATGCGGGGATGCGGTGGTGGAGGTGAGGTGGGGTCCAGAGGCTGGAGAGCTAGGTTGGGCCTTTCTGCCAGGGAGCAGGTTAGGACAGTGCCTGGTGGTGACTGGGTGAGCCCTTTAAGGCCAAGGCGCCTTGCATCTCCAGTCATTCTAGAAGCCCCTTCCTACTCCCCTGGACGGTACAATAGCATTTACCCGCTACCAGATTTCATTTTGTGTGCGAGTTAACATTTATCCTCACCAGTTTCGTTTCTCTATTTACTTGGTGAAGCCCCGGGGCTCACAGAGACCATGGGGCCCGCTGTGGGGGGGCGGCACACAGCCAGCTAGCTGGACCTTGGTCTCCCAGGTCCCAGGCCAGCGGGGAGTGACCCTATGGGGTGTGGCCTCGGAGGGCCTGGTTCCTCACAGCCCCTCATCAGGACCCCAGTGCTGGGGCTCTGTCCTCACGCCCTCTCCCCCCCACCCCATCTCCCTGCAAGGCCTTTCCTCCAGCTCCTGGGACCTCCCCCTGGCCGCTTCCTCATCATCATACCTCTGTCCCAGGACCCTTCCAACACCCCTAATTTCCAACAAGAAGGAAGAATTAGGAGGGGTCCTCCCTTGGGGCTGCCTTTATATAGATGGACATGCCTCAGTGCCACCGTTTCGGCGTCTCACACTCTTTCCACTTGGACTGTAAACTCCTCCAGGGCAGGCGCTGTGAACTATTATCTCCATGGCCCTCGGGTGGGCCCCAAGTGGGGCTTGTCCATGCTGGTCAGTAACGACATTGACAGTGGACATGTGGGAAGCACGTACTGTGTGTTAGGCCAGGTGCTGAGGGTTTTACCTGTGTCGTCTCATTTGATCCTCACAAGGCCCTTGCAGAGAAGTTGAGGTCATCCCCATTGAGGACCAGCTGCGTGATTTAGGCAGTGTGGAGCAAAATGAAGATGAGGGTCTTGTGTTAAAAGACTAGGAATTGCAAGGTGATGATAACGGAAAATTGAGCCAAAGAGAACCCTTCTGAGTATGACCACCAAGGTTAAATGCCTATGAAGCCAGCTCTGATCCCATTTTGCAGATGAAGTCACTGAGGCTAAAGTGATTACTTAAGGTCCCAGGGTCACAGAGTCAGAAAAATCCCACACAGTTGGGATTTTTACTCTTTTTTCAACCCCTGTGGCAGTTGAAGTTGTGTGACTACTTGGCTGGACCACACGGGACCCAGATTTTTGGCCAGAAGTTATTCTGGGTGTGTCTGTGAGGGTGTTTCTGGATGAGGTGAATGTTTGAATTGACAGAATGACTAAAGCAAATTGCCCCGCCTAATGTGAGCGGGCCTCGTTCAATCAGTTGAAGGCCTGAAGTAGGAGGGAACTCCTCTTGCCTTCCTGCAAGGGAAGAACTGGAATTCAGGTTCTTTCTGGTCTTAAGCCTGCCACATTCAGACTAGAACTATACCATTAGCTCTGGTGGGTTTCCAAGCTGCCCCAACTCACCCTACAGATCTTGGGATTAGCCTCCATAATTGTGTGAGCCAATTCCTTAAAATAAATTCCTTAAAATAAATCTCTTTTATCTCTTTTACACACACACACACACACACACACACACACACACACACACACACATCCTATTGGTTTTGTTTCTCTGGAGAAACCTGACTAATACAGCTTTATACAACACTACACCACACTGGTTGGATGTGATTGACTCAAATTAGCAAAAAAAATAAAATAAAACTCTTGTGTCTACTCATAATTTGGGATTTTCATGTTCATAATTATCTGCTCAAATTCTCTCGATGACTCCATTTGGTACAGAAGAAGAGCTGAAGTACTCAATGGCCCACAAGGCCCCATGTGACCTCCAGACTGTGACCATCACAGCTCTTCTCTTGCAGCTCTCACACTCATTCACACTGTTCCAGCCAGGCTGGCCTCCTTGATATCCCTCAAGTAGGCCAGGCACACTCCTGCCTCAGGGCCTTTGCACTTGCTGTGCCCTCTGCCTGGAATGCTCTTTCCCCACTCATTGGTATGGTTCCCTCCTTCTTTTACACCTTTGCTCAAATGCCGCCTTCTCCATGAGGCCTGTTCTCTCCTCTCTCCATCTAATATCACCTCGTGCCTCTGCACTGTGCTTCTCATCCCTCTTCTGCCTCATGTTGTTTTAGCTCTTACCACCTCCTGAGAGGACATATTTTACTTCTTGTTATTTGTAAGCTTCGTGAAAACAGAGATCTGGGTCTGTTTTGTTTACTGCTCTACTCCAGGACCTAGAACAGTGGCAAACTTGGTATAGAATTCTTTGTTGAATAATTAAACAGTTGAGGGAAGGATTTTTGCCAAAATAGATGACACCGTTCTGAACCTTCACCCGCCAACTGGACCAGCACCTGCTGACTCAGCTCTGGAGCCCATGAAGCTGCCCAGGGTGATGGAGGGATACCCCACCATGCCCTCCTTGGCATCCGCATTGGGCAGGGGGATGTGCTGGATCCCACTCCCCCGGGGCTCCTCAAGGACCCAAGTATGGGTGGGCAAGGCTGCTTCTGGTCTTCGGTGGCCACGGACTTCTGAGAAATCAGAAACCAGCCCTCCTCTGGGGAGGGTCTTGGACTTCTATGCTAGGGATGCTGTAAGGTCTTTCTAGCCACACGATTCCATCCCAGATGCCCCTCGACCCCCAGGGCTGTGAGACTCTGGGTCAGAGTCTTTACCTCCCTGGGCTGGTACTGCCCCAGCCGGGAGGACTTGATTTTGTTTTTCTAGAAGCATCACACTAGTCAGTCCATTTCAGCAGGTCCAGGCATTTGCTCCTCTGTGCCCAGAAATCTGGGCCTCATCAGATGCAGAACAGCAAGAAGAGGTGGCTCTGCACGGCCTTTGATGCTGCAGGTTCCTCAGATGTGCAGCATCGCCCTGCACACTGACTCCTGTCTGCCACGGGGCCCAGGGTTCGGGGTTTGTTCACATGGCCCTGAGCCCGAGGCAGGCTGGCCTTTTCTCACAGGGTCTTGGTGTCCTGGTTGAGTCTGTTTTTTCCCAAGTTCCGTGTTTCTGGCTCCCTCATGCCCCCTCCCATCTATCCATCCTGCCTTGTTCTGTGGTCTCTGAACAGGAGGAACACCACACTGCAGGGACCACGAGACTGTCCGGTCCACAGGAAACCCAGGTCCCAGAAGCGATATGATCAGCTGAAAGCCCTAGCACCCGCGGATGGGCTGGGTGAAGGCTGGCTGAGTCATGGTACCCCTCTGGTTTCTGTGTCTTCTCTTGTCCTTGAGCTAGACAAGTCAGGAGTTTTCAAATGTTTTGTTTCCGCGGGAGAACTTTTTCATTCAAAGTAAATCTTCCGTGAAAGCTATTCTATAAATCAGATATGGTATAAGTGATCATAAAACAGCCCACATGAACTGGGTGGGTACCGTGTCCTAAGCTGTGCTCAGCTTTCCAAGGACGAGCTCCAGTAGTCCGCACTGCAGCCGTGTGGGTGGGGAATCATGTCCCAAGCCGTGTCACCTGACTGCTCGGCTCTGCAGGCTGAGGCCCCCTCTGCTGAGGTTTCAAGTTTGGCGTTGATTACTGCGTGCATTCCTCCGCAGCTAGGTTTTCCCAGCCAAGCTCACGTGTTGCATTTAGCTGAGTTGATCTGCGTAGTTCTGATTCAATCATTTTTACTGCTGTGTAATATTCCATTGTGAGAATTTTTCACAGTTTTACCCAATTCTCTTGGGTAAAGGTTGATATTTTAAAAGCTTGGCGTTTAAAAAATTCTCAGTGTCACTTTTTAAAAAAATTTTATTTTACATCGGGGCCTAGTTGATTACCAATGTTGTGTTAGTTTCAGGTGTAACGCAAAGTGATGCAGTTATACGTATACATGTATCTATTCTTTTGCAAATGTTTTTTCCCATTTCGGTTGTTACAGAATAGTGAGCAGAGGTCCCTGTGCTGTACAGTAGGTCCTTGTCGGTTATCCATTTTAAATATAGCCGTGTGTACATGTCAACCTCAGTGTCACTTTTTAATGTCCTATGGGATGTCCTTTTCTGCTGGCCAGCTCTGCCTGTGTCTTTTGTGCCCTGAACCCTCCCAGTGACCATAGCTGCTCGCTCCACCCCTTCCCCACCACACCTGTCATCTCATCCCTGTTGAGGGAAGTGGACTTCAGATAGAGGTAGAGTCTTTTCCCCATCCAGAGCCTGGCCAACTGCCTGTGGGGCTGAGGGGTCTGTGTGCTGGCCCAGCCAAGGGCAGAGCCCAGGGCGGAGGCCAGGGCAGCGCATCCTCCGCGCCCCGTGGGAGGTGAGGGGCAGGAAGCCTGTCTCCTGGAAGCAGCCCTTGAGGGCCTCTCTGAAAGATAGGGGGCAGCGGAGTGCTGAGCCCCAGGCCACGGGCAGCAGGAGGCGCTATTTCCCTCTGAGATGCTGCCCAGGACGGGCTGGGCAGGGCGCAAGAAGTGTGCTTTGGCCGTCATCCTGGGGAGGAGGAAGAAAAAACAAGCTCACAGGCATGGTTTGTCATAACACACGCACGCACATGCACACACACGTGTCCTCACACGGGCACGCGCACCTCCCCCCAAGTTCATCTACAAGAATGGATAAATCGTGAATATTTCACACAATGGAATATTTACAGAAGTTAAAATAATTGAACCAGGGCTTCCCTGGTGGTTGAGAGTCCGCTTGCCGATGCAGGGGGCACGGATTCGTGCCCCGGTCCAGGAAGATCCCACATGCCGCAGAGTAGCTGGGCCCGTGAGCCATGGCCGCTGAGCCTGTGCGTCCGGAGCCTGTGCTCCGCAACGGGAGAGGCCACAACAGTGAGAGGCCCGCATACCGCAATAAATAAATAAATAAATAAATAAATAAATAAATAAATAAATAAAATAATAATAATAATAATTGAACCAGAACTATGCGTATCAACCCAGATACACCCCAGGAACAACACTGAAAGAAAAAACCTAGTTGTGAAAGCAGGCATATCATTCATAATATAAAAATGACGTCGTTTATGTAAAACAAAACGTGGAAAACCACGCTGCATGTCGCTTAGGGTACAAAAATGCATGGGATTCTACAGCACCTGCTTCAGGTTGGGAGAGGCCACCTGCAGGGTGACAGGTTGGGAGGCAGCTGGAGTGGGGGACACAGGTGGTCTTCATGCATATGCAATGTTTTATTTCTTAAGCTGGGTGATAAGTTTATAATTGCTTGTGTTGTTTTCAAAGCTTTCAGTATCTTAAATAACGTATTTTTTTTTAAGAAAAGGAGGAAGGGGGAAAAATGAGGAAAAAGTAGAAAAAGATAAGTGAAAAGGTCTGTGTTAGAACCGGGAATAGAGCCACCTTCTCCACGTGTTGAATTGTTCAAACACGGTGCAAAAGAATATTCTCTGAAGCAAACAGACACACCCCCATGACCACACTTCTGGGAAAACACCCCAGAAAGTTGGGCATTTGGGCAAATCCTCTCTGACAGTGCCTGTCACTTGCCAGCAACGCACAGCAGCCGTGGAGCGGCCCCAGTGGTGTGAGAAGGAGTAAGAAGCCCACATTGCAGAGCTGTTTGATCGATTTGTGTTCTGGAAGTGGAACAATGACTTTCTCTCTTTTTTTCACAGTCCTCTGGCAAAGTCTGCCCAGGGATTCTCACGGCTGCTAAAACTCCAACAGGCAGGACAAGACCATTTCTTGAAGGCTCATTTGGCCATAGGCTGCTATTTCCCTCCATCCACATCATTTACCCTTTACCGAGTGAGAAAGGATTTTAACGTCACAGACTGACACCTGAATTCTGTCAATTTCCCCCCATTTTATTTCTGCGCCACCACATCCAGTGGGCTTGTGCACGTGGCTGAGGATGAGAGAGGGTGATCGTGGCCCTTCTCGCAGGTGCTGCCCTGCAATTGTTTGCCTCCTGCGAGCCCAGTTGCTGGATCTGTTTCCGGGGGGCGGCAAGAGCTGCGAAATCAGTCACGCAAATGACCCGCCACGTATAAAAAAGCCACCAATATATCAACAGGCCTTAAAAGCAAGCGGCAGTTAAAATAAGCACTAGATCAGTAGCCGCGAACGTATCAGGCAGCCCAGCAAAGAGACACCGAGGAGGCAAGTCCCGGGCCCTGTGCTGCTGATTCACGTCCCGCTTCCTTTTCTTTTCAGGGTGTGAAACATGCTGAAGAGCTGATGCTAAAAAATGGAAAAAGATGAAAGGCAGGGTGCCAGGCCATCAGGAGGGGGTTCCTAAAGAGATCATTCTCATGACTTCTAATCCGTGTGTCTTGCATGGGGCATGGAGGGCTGGAGGGTGGGGGCCAGCAGGAGAAGTGGCCACCTCGCTGTCTCCGGCATCAATGCCAATCAGTCCTGCTCTGGTCAGAAGACTCCTCTGCCTTATGCCAGGCCCCGACACGGAGAGGGTCCTCCACGTGACGTCGCAGAGGCAGCCAGTCGACAGTAGTCCTGGGCTTGGCATCTGAAAACCTGGGTTCAAGTCCCAGCTGTGCCATTCATTAGCCATGTGACACGCGGCAAGTTGTTTGCCCTCTCTGAGCCTCAGTTTTCCCATCTGTGCAATGGAGTCAATGATCCCCATGTCACGGTGAGATGGGGTTCTGGATATGCACATGCTCTGAGGGCTGGGAAGGTCCCCAGGGAGAGTGTGGTGACCACAGAAGGGCTGGATGCTGTACCCTCCCTTGCTGAGCCCCCTCGTCTTAGAGACCCGCTGACCTCAGGAGGCTCTGAGGGAGACCAGGAGGCCAGAAAGTGTGACAGAGTGACGAGAGAGAGGGGGGACAGGTCCAGACCATCAGGAGAGGGGGCTGCCTCTGGGTCCAGGGAGAAGCTGGTGCTAGATCCCCTCCGCTGGACTCCGGGGTTTTGGGGGACAGAACAGCATGTGGTAGGTTGGATTGTGTCCCCCCTAAAAGATCTGTTTAAGTCCTGACCCTGCTACCTGTGAATGTGGCCTTATTTGGGAATAAGTTCTTTGCAGATATAATCACGTTGACATGACCTCATCCTGGTGTAGGAAGGGCCTAAGTCCAATGGCCGCTGTCCCTATAATAGACACACACACACACACACATGCACACGCACACGCACACAGAAGATGGAGGCAGAGATGGGAGTAATGCATTTACAAGCCAAGACTTGCCAGAAGCCACCAGAAACAGGGACAGAGGCAAGGAAGAATCCCCTCGAGAGTCCCCAGAGAGAGCACAGCCCTGACGTAACACCTTGAGTTTGGATTTCTAACCTGGAGAACCATGAGAAAGTACATTTGCATGGTTCCAAACCACTGCGTTGGGTATGGCAGCCCCGGGAATCTGATACACTGCCTGAGTAGAAAGCTCTGGGCCTTACGGTTGGGCCACAAGGTCCCCTGGCTGAGCAGCACTCTGAGGGAAGAGGAGGCCCCCCTTGTGCCACCAGGAACCGCCTAGACCTGGGTGGGGCCCATCGGCGAGCAGGACATCGTGCCCATTCTGTGGGGCTGTGGGAGCGTGCCACAGCCATCCGTGATCAGCCAGGGTGAGGGCTGTCCTCCTGGGAACAAACCAGCGCAGCTCTCCCGGGACGGCAGAGAGGTCTGGAGTCAGGGGCTGCCTGGCCAAGCCCCGCTCCCAGGACAGGTGTCTTCCGTGATGACACGTGGGCCAGCTTCGGCGGTGGGGCAGAGGAGACGCCTGAGAAAGGATCAGACTCACCGTGAGACGGGCTCAAGCAGTGGCAGTTGTTTGAGCATTAAAGGAGACGTGGACCTATTCTGCAGCCCAGCCCAGCGGGCCCTGCGCATTTGGTGATATGCGGGGCTGTCTGCCGGCCCCGAACATCTGCTGCTGAGGGCTTGCTTCCCCAGGCACTGGGTGTTAGCTTCCTGGGTCCTGAGGACCTCAGTGTGTGCACTCAACAGATAAACCTTGGGCCCGAGTCCCTGGCATTGCTAAGCTGTCGTGTCTATGCAGACACATGTATTTCACCCACAGGTGACAAGAAACATTGGGCTTATTGTTGAATGTGACTTCACAGATCATTAAATGTATTTATTTTCTGGCAGTTGCATCAATTTACAGTTCTTTATGGAATTGCGTCTTCCTATTACATTATTTTTCATTTTCAGTAAAAATTAATACAGGTTTGTTTCAGCAAAAACAAAGAAGAATGAGGGAAGAAGGAAAAGGAGAAGGAAAACAGCAAGGAGAGTGAAAGGAGCAGGCTTTGGAGACAGATGGGACCAGGCTGCAATCCAATCACAGCTTAGCAGATGGGCTTCATGGCTGTGTGAGCTTGGGCAGTTTACTTCCCCTCTCTGATGACAATACACACTTCATAGAGTTCTGGGGAAGATGAAATGAAATAGCAGGTATGAAGGGGTTGGTACAGCAGACATTCAAGTATTCGTTCCTATGTGTCTTTCAGGAGGTTCTCCACCACGTGTATCAAAAGTAGAGAACTTGGTGAAATGAACAGTGTATGAACCTCCCAGGCGGTGGCTTCTGCCCGCTGCCTAGATGTGGGCTGTACTGTCTTGGCAGAGTTGGAAACCTCGAAGGTGAGGCTAAAACTTAATCCGAGAGGAGATCCGAGTAAAAGTATTGTTCAGGAGGCGTGAGGAATCGATTCGGTAAGCCGAGAAGGTGGCAAAGCATCCCAAGCCAGCCCTGGCCCAGCCCTCACCAGCCGGTCACAAGGTCATCACTACCTGCACAATCTCATGCACGACCTATCCACCAGGTAGTCACTCTCTCCACTTTACAGAGAAGGAAACGGAGGTTCAGGGCCAGTTATGAAAGGTCTGCTGAAAGGGCACAGCCGCTGGAATAAAGGAGGCGGCACTGGGCATTGGGGAGGCTTCTCTATGCCTTAATGTTTCTGCCCCGTCCAAGGGAAGCTTGAAAATTCCACCTGCGCTTCCTCTCCCAGCGAGGCAGAAATGTGGAATGGACGCCTGCAGCTCTTCTGAACCCTCTCGCTGCACCTGCCCCTCCTGTTGGGTGGGAATCTGCAACATTTCCTGGAGGGCAAGTTCCTGAGCTTCCCAGGTATCCTGGTGAGTTTCCTCCTTTCGGGAACAGCGGGCACCCTGCTCCCGTGAGCAAAGCACACCCTCCCTGAGTGCCTCAAACTGCCCCAGGTCCTCCTGAAGGTGCAGATCCTACCTGGGCTGCTCTGGGCTGGAGCCCAGGACTGTGTCCCAGGTGATGGCAGAGGACCGCACTTTGAGAAGCGAGGTTTTAAAGCAACGGTTTACAACCTCAGTGCAACAGGACAATCACCTGCGGAGCCTTTAAGAAGTATTGGATTCCTGGTCCCATTCAGACAAATTAAATTGCAGTCTTTTAGGGGCAGAGCCTGGGGAAGGGGTATTTTTTATCATTCCCCAGGAGGTTCTAACGTGCAACCAAAGTTGAGAACTACCGTTCTAGAAGCAGACCTGGCTCTCTGTTCACCTGTGGCTAGATGGGCAGTGGGCTGATTTAACTTAGTGCCAGGATTCTGCTCCACAGACACGATTTCTCCTCACCCTCCTCCTTCTACTGTCACCTATGCACACCTGAGAATCTAGATCTCCAAAATATAAGTTGCCCTCAAGCCAAAGTTTTTCTTTCCAAGGGAACATTTTACCAAAGCTTGCATTGGCGGTTCTGGGTATATGACATTTTCCCAGTGACGCTTAAAGCAGCGCTTTCTTTCCCATCTGGCTATCATTCCTTGTGTGTGGGCTTCATCGCTCAGAACCCTGCAGGATGGAGGGGTACAAACATCCCAGCAGCCAGTGGGCAACTGGACAGCTGTATGGAAGAGAGAGCAGGCTGGCGTGTGGGCCCTCACTTTAGCTCTGCATCCCCACAGGTCTTTGATTATGGGCTAAGCAGGAGTCATCCGGCCACTGAGGTCACAGATCACGTTTCATAAGTGTTAAGGGAGAATTCCTCTCCCCGGGAGTGTGGGAACCTATGGCTCGATTAGGACAAATAGAGTATGGAAAGGGGACAGTAGTGACCATTCAGCAGTGGAGAGTGGCAGGCGCCCCCCCATCAAGTGAAATCACTAAGAATAAATCATGCTGATATCGTGGACAGCTTGGGATCATACAAAGAGAAGGGCACCGCCTCACCTCTGCATATCCTTCTCCCAAATGTATAGCCACACTCTCGTTGTGAGAAAATATCAGACAAACCTAAAGTGAAGGGCATTTTACAAGGGCTTGATCAGGGCTCTTCAAAGCTATCAGGGTTGTGAAAAACAAGAAAAAATGAGAAGCTGTAACACATTGACCATCCTAGCCTGGACTGGATCCTGGAGCAGAAAAAGGACATTAGTGGAAAAATTGGGGAGATTCAAAAGAAGTTTGTAGTTAATAGTACCAATTTTCATTTCTCCGTTTTTCTGGTGTGAGATGTTAACGTCAAGGAAAGCTGGGTGAAGGGGATATGGGACCTCTCTGTGCTATCTTTGCAACACTTCTCTGAATCTAAAATTATTTCAAAATTTAATGTTTTTTTTTAATATATTGAGGGGAAAATAAATGAGGCAAGGAATGCTCTCTCTGTCTCTCTCTCGCTTAAACACTGATCTACAAGGTAGAATCATGAAAGAAGGAGAACCACTTGCTGCTAGCTGGAGTTGAATTTACTGCTAGAAAACAGGTCTGCTTTGCTCTCTTCGCTGTGATTTACAGCCAAGCACCCAGACCCCCATCGATCCTTGTTCTGAGCCCCAGTGAAGGCGCAGGGTCCTCTGGGCAAGACTGATGTCTGGAGGTGACTGTGCATCTCACTGCCATCACAGGAATCCAGATTTATGTTCTGGGTAAGATATATCCCAGGATCATGGAAAAGGGGCTGAATGGGGAGTCAGGAGGTCTGGGTTCCGGCTCAGATCCACCGTTCACACCTGTGTGATTTAGGTCTATTTACGTTTCCTCTCTAGACCTGAGTTTTGGGAAAGGGTCTCTGTGGCCACTCCCAGCTCCTATCATCAGGTTTCTCTGATTGTTAACAACAGAATATGGCCATGGGTAGAAGACCTTGAGTGTAAAAGAATATTATTGGGAGGAATCTATGGAAAGGTTGGAGGCTCAGAAATGGGCACCACCAGTATTAATCAAGGTAGAGTAATTGTTGCAATGGCAGCCCGACATTTCAGTGGTTGAACACAGTTCAGCGTGTCACAGCCTTGTCAAGTGGGTTTTTGTGGTGGTGGTAGTGGTGGTGGTGGGGGGGCTCTTTGCTCTACCCAGTCATTCAGGGACCCAGGTTCCTTCCATTTTGTGGCTCCTCCTTGGTCTGAGTCCTTGGGATCACCTCCATTCAACCATTGAATGAACGGAACCATTGATGATACAGTGTGAGGACCACGAATGGGAGGTTTGTAATGGGCTGTGTTGGAAATGGCACACGTCACTTCCATTCACATCCCACCAGCCAGACCTGAGTGCAAGGGAGCCCGCGAAATGTAGTCTGAGCATGTTCCCAGGAAGACACAGGGGCACGAACACTGCAGAGCACCAGTCATGTCTGCTGCATCTCTGCCACAGGCAATGAGAGCTCCTCAAGAGATATGCTGAGGTTTGACCACCAGAATGAATAAGCTCCCACCATCCAAAAAATGTTCATTCTTGCATCTCTGTGCCCAGATCTAGAAGGCTGGGAGAGAGTCCAACTGGCCCAACATGGCCTCACGCCCACCCCTTGGCTTACGGGAAGGCAGGGCTGATACTTCCTAGATGGCGTACATTGGGGAGGGGAAATACCGCAAAAGGGAGCACACCTACCAAATCCCAGGATATCTGGACCAAAGCAAGGAGCCCACGCACACATGCCTCCTCAGGCTACGGGTAGGACACGGAGTCCCTAAGAGAAAGAGTGCTGGCCTCCAAGGCCTATCGAATGATCTGTTGATTACAATAAGATTTAGAGGTGACAGAAGAAATGGGAAATGTCCCCAGAGAAATCCACTTTGTTCCTATTAGCACAGAGTTTGCTATACTATGGCTCGCAAACTGCTTCCTATTTTTATGAGTAAAGCTTTAACGGAACACAGACATAGTCACTTACATTGACAGCGTCTGCTTTCACATTATAATGACAGAGCTGAGTAGGTGTGACAGGCTGCACAGCTCAAAAAGCTTAAAATATTTACTACCTGGCTCTTTAAGAAGAAAGCTGTTGACTCCTCCCACAGGGACAGCAGTGGGGTGGATTGAAGATGACTTTACATTTTTAGACACTCCTCGCATTGAGAAGCAGGTCACTTGCTCTTCCCCTTGGCTCTGGGTTGGCAGAAATGATGCTATGCCAGTTTCAGCCTAGACTTTTAAAAGGACATTTCCAGTGGTGCTTCCTGTCTTGGAGCCTGACATGACTGCCCAGCTAGAAACCACATGGAGAGCCCAGACTGCCGGGCATCCCCACCAAGCCACCAGGAGCCATCTTGGATGCCCCAAGACCAGACTGGCCACCAACTGAATGTCACCGAGTGACTCCAGTCATTGCCACCTGGAACAGAAGATGCACCCAGCAGAGCCCACACCAGACGTCTCACCCACAAAACCATGAGATGTGACAAAATGCTCGTCGTTATGTCACTGTTTGTTATGCAGTTATACAGACCCAGCACCGGCAGAGACAAGAGGGAGACCGGGCTGGTATATCACTCTGACTCTCTACAACCAAGCCTCTGGAAGAGGGCAAAGGAAAGAGGAGATGGGAGGGGGCTGGAGATGACTAAATCACACCACAGAGAGTCTGTGACTTAAGGAGACTAACTCTGAACCAACCCAGTTTTCAAACGTTGAAAGCTAAGGGAAAGACGGCTGCTCCAAGAGAAGGAAAATGAAACAAGACAGCGTATCAACCAAAGCTGCAGCCTCTCCCGGGTCACTTAAGCGTCCTCTTCCCCCTCTTCTGAAGTGTGGAGGGTCACGCTGGGAACAACACAAAGTAACATCAACAACTAGAGTCCCATAGGAGTCCTTGAGGAAGGAAATCAACACAAAACAGAGAAAAGAACAAAGATATGAAAGGGAGCTTAGAGAAGATGGTAGATAGAGATAGAGAAAGCAAAGGCATGCACATCTCTGCGTGTATAAAAGGAGAACAGAACAATGTCTGTTTCATCTCTGAGCTGGAATGGAAAGTGTCTCCACTTTGTTTTTTGCGGTGCGCGGGCCCCTCACCGCTGTGGCCCCTCCCGCTGCGGAGCACAGGCTCCGGACGCACAGGCGCAGGCTCAGCGGCCACGGCTCATGGGTCCAGCCGCTCCGCGGCATGTGGGATCTTCCCGGACTGGGGCACGAACCCGTGTCCCCTGCATCGGCAGGCGGACTCTCAACCACTGCGCCACCAGGGAAGCCCAGTGTCTCCACTTTTAAGGTGATTACCCTGGGCCCATCCAGAGAATCCAGAGTAATGTCTCCAGCTCAGGGTCCTTCATCTAATCACACCTGCAAAGTGCCCTTTGTGTACCTTATTCACAGGTTCTGGGGAGAGGGATGTGATCAGCTTTAGGGGCCCACATTCTGGCTACAACAGTTGGTGATGGCTATCTCTCAGAATCAGGATTTGGAATTGTTTTTCATCTTCTTTGATATTTCAGAATGAATATATATCATTTTTATAAGAAAGTACAGATCATTATTTGAAATACACAGCAACTCTCTTGACTCTCTGGGGTCTGGCTGCTCCCCGCAGTGGGAACCCGTTTGTTTCTGCCCAGATGTCCCCAGAGCACTCATCACGACACGGTGCTGCTCAGGCCTCCGTGTCCCTGGACTGTGTCCAAGGGACACCTGGAAAATGCGATCCGCACACAAGCAAATCTAGGTGGTGAGAAGGTGCTTGGCTATCAGAGCAGTAATGGCCACCTTCTAGTAAGAATGACCTCTGGGTGGGTACTTGCCCTGCCTTCTCATATTCAACCTTCACCACAAGCACAGTCAAGGGCAGGTTCTTTCATCACCTGTTTTACAGCTGCCCACGGTTCAAGCAACTTGCCTAAGAGCTGAGGTCACATGGCCACGTCCCATCTGCCCAAGCGCGGGGAGAAGGGCGATCTGCCCCTTCTATTTCCACAGCGCTGAAAGGGACCAGCCCCCGATTGGAAGGGTTTGGGATACTGGTGGCCAAAAGTGACCAATATTTGCATGGCTCTTCCAAGACCTTTCTGACTATGTCCCCATTGTCTTGGCCACTGCACGTACAAATGGGGATGTGGACACTTTCCCTGGCTGGTTCCTTCTTTCGCTCCTGGAAGAGTGGGAAGGGGTCTCCTTGGAAGAGGATGCCCCCTGCTTCTCCGGAAGCTGACCCTCTGGCCGAACCCTCTCGACTTCAGCTGACTCCTTTTCAGCTGACCTTTTCCATTGAAGACATGCACGGTCGCGGCCTCTCTCCTCTAATAAGAAATCCTTCCTTGGCCTGGGTCCCTCTTCATCACTTCCCTCTCTGCCTCTTCTTCCCTCAGCTCCAGACGGGTCCATCTGCCTCCCCCCAGC
The DNA here is from genome assembly GCF_949774975.1 of Lagenorhynchus albirostris. Taxonomy (NCBI): domain Eukaryota; kingdom Metazoa; phylum Chordata; class Mammalia; order Artiodactyla; family Delphinidae; genus Lagenorhynchus; species Lagenorhynchus albirostris. The sequence continues at coordinate 75,823,840 of NC_083110.1, forward strand.
TTGTCCACGGGCATCTCAATTTCACGTCCAAACAGATTTACCTTTTCAGGTTTCCCCTAATACCCCTGAAATCGGGCTCCCCTTCCTGCGTTGCCTCAGATGCCACCTCCAGCTACCAAGTCACCCGATTCAGAAACCTGAGTTGGCCTTGAACCCTCCTTCTTCTAAGCCCTCCTCCAAGCCTCCCCCAGTCCTACCAGCTCCATGCCCACGTGGCTTTCAGCTCATCCCTGCGTTCCCCTCCCCACGGCTGCCCCTGGTCAGAGCCACCGTCACTTCCCAGCGTCCTTGTCAATGACAGCTCTACCTTCCTGACCCTCCAGCCTCACCTTGGCCACCCCATCCTCCTTGACCTTCATCCTCCAACGAGCTCACACTTCCCAAAGTTTCCCAGACACTCTGCTGTCTTTAGTCCTCTCTGGGTCTCTCGACCTGGAGTGTCCAGCCCCTTGGTACCCACCCCCCTCGCCCAATGCACACACACACTATATACAGATCTCTCTGTTTCTATCTGTCTGTCTCTCACTCATCTTCGCCCCCTGCTCTTAGGCTTACTTTTCTTTTACTCTCTTGTCCCACCCCGGCTTAGGGTCTCCTTCCTCTCTGACCCCTTGACCTTCTCCTTCTCCTGTCAGGACACATACTGACCCGTAATCGTCTGCGGATCTGTCTTTCATGCAGAACTGTAAGCTCCTTGGGATGGAGGCCGGTGTCTTACTCATTGTGGTGCGCTCGGGACCCGGCTCCTTGCGAGCGCCGAGGTGTGTGCAGGTTTGCAGAATTACAAGTGGGGCTGTGCTCCCCAACCTGGTCCCTCAGCCCCTGGTCCCCACCTCCGTCTCACCTCAGGGGACAGAATGACCCGCCAGCTGCCATCGTCCTCTGCGCCAGGCATTCAGCACAGCTCCCTGATGGTGGAGGCCGAGGGGGAAACTGAGGCTCGGGGGCCTTAAACGAATTGTGTTTTCTATTCTGCTCTCTCCCGCAGCAGAAAGAAGTAAAAAAAAAAAAAAAATCGTGACCCCCTCAGTTAATGATCTGTATTGACAAAACTATTTGCTGTTGGAGTGGGTGTGTGCATGTGTGCGTGTGTGGGACCATGTGAGTGTGAGCACGTGCGTGTGCTCATGCGTGGACACACCCACATCTTGGTGCACACGTGTCTTACTTTTCAGCAGACTCTGGACAGCCTTTGGAGCCTCGCCTGTCACCGCACTCAGAACGTGGGGCCCTCTGGGATCCATAGAGTAACAGGCACGGCCATGCAGCTGGGGCCTGGGGACAGAACCCTCCAGGAGGCGTCCCAGGAAGGATGCTGTCCCGGAAACGTTCACTGTCGGACCCGATTGTGTTGTGTCTGGGCCCGGCCTCCTCTGCCCCAGGGCTCCCGCCTTACCTGTCCCTGCAGGGGAGTCAGAGGTCAAGGTATAGTCACACCCCTTATTAGGGCCCCTGCCTCAGTTCCGGAAGTCAGCGGTCAAAGCCCCCAGGGCCCTGCTGCCAGCAAGACAGCCACTGGGAGGAGCCCTTGAGCCTTAAATCGCTGATACTGTGATGTTGGCTGAAGGGATCTGTAGCTGAGGGCGAGTTTGTAGCCCCTGAAGAAATTGGTGCCTTAAATGTATCGGTTTGTGGTTTCCTTGTGTCCCACAGAAGTTGAGAATTTGTTGCTACTCCTTCAAACATGCTGTGGCTCTGTGCCCTTGGCCTTGGGTGTGGCAGAGCTGGGAAGGACACACCAGCTCACCTTCCCCCCGGGTGGAGGACCAGGGCCAGCAAGCTAAGCAGGTGGACCTGGCGCTGTGTGACTTTGAGTAAGTCCCTTGCCCTCTCTGGGCTCCAGTGTCCTTATACCAGTCAGGATTCTTAGGTAGAAGCGACAGAACAGACTCTCAGTGGAGCTGCTGAGCGGCCCACAGAATTCAGAGGAAGGCAGAGAGCTGGATGAAACAAAAAACAGGGGGCCAGGCAACCCAGGACCAAGCAGAGTCAGCCCCAGCACTGGTTGGCTTGAGGTGCCACATCGGTCCCCTTCCCCCGTGACTACCTGCCCACCTGGTTGAAGGACTCTGGCTCTGCCACTGTGCTGAGCGTCCTTGCATCTGTGTGTCCCGTCCCCACTTGTTCCTGTCTTGGATGGGGTCACATGACCATGGCCCATCTGTGCAAGGCTAGCGAGAGAGGCTATCTTCCCCCTCCTATTTCCACAGTGCAGAAAGGACTAATCCCCAATAGGAAGGGTTTCAGATGCTGGTGGCTAAAAGGGACCAATATTTGCCACATTCCTTCTCTATATTGCAAGTGGTTGGATCAGCCTGAACTCTTACACCCTAAAGTAATAATAACAATCTCAAGCACTTATGTAGCATGTGTCAAACATTATTCAAAAAATATATATATATAGACACATTTAATCCTCAGAACAATTCTACGTGATAAATTCTATTATCATTCTCATTTCACAGATGAGGAAACTGGAGAGTTTAAATAATTTGCCTACAGTCACACAGCTAGTAAGAGGGGGAGCAGGGATCTGAACCCAGGCAGTCTGGTTCTCTCAACCCTATGTTAGGCTGCCCTCATGGGCATTTCCTTTAGACACCCCTTGCTACCCAAGAAATGGACCACACAGCAGCCGTGCACATCGGCTTGAAGTTTCTCTGTTCTTTTAAGGCCTTCCTCATCTCTATGCTTTAATGACAAAACCACTTTTCTGTTTGTAGAGTTCATTTTTATGAGAAAATTTTCTTATTTTTCTGAATACAAGTCAGTATCAGGAGTGGGGATGACATATATTTCTTTGTTAGACGTTAAGTTAAGAAGCCCAGAAGGTGAAAAAGGACACGTGTTTATTTTTCAAATGCTCCTTAGGAATTTTCTGCCAAACTGCGTAGTGCCCAAGAGGTGGGAAGTTGGCGTCTTTGCATGAACTGACCACCAGAGGGCGGTCGGTGCCGCCAGGCAACGCTGCCAGGTTTTGACTTGAGAGATGCATCTCCAAGCCTGGTTGCTCCAGCCAGGAGGTGCGGCTCAGGGACTGGAATTCTACTCTGATCTGCCGCTTATTTTCAGCAATCTGGCAGAAGCCTGTCTTTGGCACACAAAGGAAGTACCTGCCTTCTGCAAAGCACGATAACACTGTTAGGGAAAGGTGGTCCTAGCATGGAGGACCCAAGCCCCAAAGTATTATTGCCAACCTTACCCCTCACAGAGAAATTAACCTCTGGAAAACATAGGCAGAACACTCTATGACATAAATCACAGCAAGACCCTTTTTGACCCACCTCCCAGCAAAATGGAAATAAAAACAAAAATAAACAAATGGGACCTAATGAAACTTAAAAGCTTTTGCACAGCAAAGGAAACCATAAACAAGACCAAAAGTCAACCCTCAGAATGGGAGAAAATATTTGCAAATGAAGCACCTGACAAAGGATCAATCTCCAAAATATACAAGCAGCTCATGCAGCTCAATACCAAAAAACAAACAACCCAATCCAGAAATGGGTGGAAGACCTAAATAAACATTTCTCCAAAGAAGACATACAGATGGCCAAGAAGCACATGAAAGGATGCTCAACATCACTAATCATTAGAGAAATGCAAATCAAAACTGCAATGAGGTATCACCTCACACTGTTCAGAATGGCCATCATCAAAAAATCTACAAACAGTAAATGCTGGAGAGGGTGTGGAGAAAAGGGAACCCTCTTGCACTGTTGGTGGGAATGTAAATTGATACAGACACTATGGAGAACAGTATGGAGGGTCCTTAAATAACTAAAAATAGAACTACCATACGACCCAGCAATCCCACTACTGGGCATGTACCCTGAGAAAACCATAATTCAAAAAGAGACATGTACTACAATGTTCACTGCAGCACTATTTACAATAACCAGGTCATGGAAGCAACCTAAGTGTCCATCGACAGATGAATGGATAAAGAAGATGTGGCATGTATATACAATGGAATATTACTCAGCCATAAAAAGAAATGAAATTGAGTTATTTGTAGTGAGGTGGATGGACCTAGAGTCTGTCATACAGAGTGAAGTAAATCAGAAAAAGAAAAACAAATACCATATGCTAACACATATATATGGAATCTAGAAAAAAATTGTTCTGATAAACTTAGGGGCAGGACAGGAATAAAGACGCAGACATATAGAATGGACTTGAGGACATGAGGAGGGGGAAGGGTAAGCTGGGACAAAGTGAGAGAGTGGCATGGACGTATATACACTACCAAATATAAGACTGATAGCTAGTGGGAAGCAGCTGCATAGCACAGGGAGATCAGCTCGGTGCTTTGTTACCACCTAGAGGGGTGGGATAGGGAGGGTGGGAGTGGGGGAGATGCAAGAGGGAAGAGATATGGGAACATGTAAATTGATACATAAATCTTGATCCATCCCCTGCCTTGAGGCCCAGCCCAGCGAACCAGTCTCCACGGTCGGATGCCTTTGATGGCTCCTGCCCAGCCCTTGTTTGCAACTTGACCTCCACGCCAGCCCCACAGCCCAAGCCCAAGGGGCTCCGCCCTGATCTCTCCACACCATGCCCTTTAGCACCTGCTGACTCGTCCCTTCAACTCGTCCCTTCAAGCTGCAGTGTCACCCCCTCTATGAAGCCTCCGGGGTTCCTCCAGGACCAGATGCGGGCAGGACTGCCAGGGCTGTGCCTATGCAGGAAGCAGATGAGGTCTCGTAGGAGCCTCCTGGCCCAGATGAAGAGACTACCTTCATTCTGTACAAGGCTCAGAAAGAAATACTAAGATTCCAGGCATCCTCTAACCCTCTGAGGAGAGAGCTCGGAGCCTGGTATGTTATTAAGTCAGAAAAGAAAAGGGAGACCCTGATTCATAGGCCCAAACACCTGTAGGACATTTAGCATCTCACACGAGCAGACATTTATGCATTTATGTCATTATGCAGTGACATAGTAACCACTGCAGGCTACTATGTGGTCCCAGGCCCTCAGGGAACAGAACTTGACTTTGCCTCCATAGATGTATTAACTCTTCAGATCATCTGACGGGGCAGGACAGAGATGACGAGGAAAGGGAAGCCCAGAGAAGCTTTCGCTGCACTCCAGAGCCACCGTGCTGTGGGCATGGATGGGACACTCTGAGCAGTGCCCTGTGCCATAGTCCTAGAAACTTATCCTGCCCACAGCAGCATTTAACACCTGCCACGTGTGGACCAGACCATTGCATCCTTTGAGGTAGGAGCAAAGACAGCCAGGGGAGCCGGAGATGGCTTTTTAATTTATGCCATGGTTTGGACTGGAACGTCTAGGGTAGAGGAATTTTGGGGGAAAATGAGTTATATTTCAGATGCTCCAGCAGATCTTCCCATTTGAAAGGATGAATTTTTTCCTAACGCAAATATGTCCTAATTTATATGTCATATGGCTTTTTTTGTGCCTTGATTTGAGTAATTACTTATTGCACAATTCACATAGCAACAGTCCCTTTTGTCCAGCCTGTTTGTTTCTCTTGAATTGTACAGGGAATTTTGCACAGAAGTTTCCAACTGTTCTGCAGTGGAATTTTTCAACCTTCCCTTTGTGATTTCTTCCAGAGCCGCAAAGTTTAGAGAAAACTCACTCCTCTACAAAAGTCATAAATACTTAAATTTGTCTACTTTTTTGATGATTCAAATTTTATATTTAACTCTTCAATTTTTGAAAATTGTGTCTTAGATGTGAATCTAGAAATTTCTTCATTTCTATCAGACTGCAAATCAATTATCTCAATTGTTTAGTGCACCTGTTTCACCATCAACTATTTAACCCTGTTTTTCTTTTTCATCCCCTCCCTCATTCCCACTCCTCTCCCAGAGCCTACGTGATCCTTCTGGTGCATTGTCCATGCATTTACACACACGTATGTGCTTACACACTCTACCTTTTTCTTGTATGAATAGGACTATGTTATCTGCCTCATTTCAGGTTTGCTTTCTTTACTTAACACTGTGTCTTGGAGACCCTTCCATGCTGTGCACGGAGGCCCACTCCACTTACTAATGACCACACAATATTCCATAGGATAAGTGTAACTTATGTTATTGAACCAGCCCCCTGTTCATGAACATTTAGGTTGTTTCCAGTTTCTCACTATTGTAAACAATGAAGCAATGAACATCTTTGGTACGTAAATCTCTGAAGACAAGTAGATCATCTCTTTGGGATAGATTCCTAGAAGTGGAATTGTTAGATCTGGAGTTTTGATATATATACTATCAAGTTAGCTTCAAAAACCCCTCATTGATTTGCACTCCCATGACAATATACAAGCATGTTTATTTCCCTGCGTACATGCTAGCACTTGATATTATCTTTCTTTTAAATTCTGGATTACATGATAGGTGAAAATAACCTCTCATTGTTGTTTTACTATGCACTTCTTTTATTACCATGGGCCATGTGCATTTTCTTCTATGGAAAATGCCTCTGGTGAATGAACAGACAGAAACAAATGGAATGTCAACCAGGTTCTCAGCAGATGTGGGCCATGGTGAGGGTGAGAAGGAGAGGGCCGACTGGTCTCCGTGGGGGAGGAGCTGATGAGGCAACAAGGGCCCTTCCCAGCACCCGGTGAGGGCTCCTTCTCAGAGGTGGGCAGAGCTCACAGGCTGTGGGTGACGGAACAGGTGGAACCAACCAAGAAGCTCTTCTCAGCACTGCCGTTTAAGACGGTACAAGTTGTACCCGGACCACAGGTACCTTGCCACAGGGTGTAGGTGGGGCTAGACACGAGCCAGAAATCTGCTTGCGCAACCTTCCCCAGGGGCTCTCAGTTCAGAGGAAGCCGAGACTTCTGCAATTCATCCGCCTGCAGGAGGCGCCTGTATCTAATTCACACAAAGGCTCCCGAGGAGGCACAGTGTTAACCTGGCTACGTTGGCCTTTGGAGGCCCACGTTGTCAGGGACAGGGCAGAGGGGACCTTTGAGACTGCCTCTTACCTCTCACCAGCCACACCTTCAGAGGCTACTGAGGCACCTGCGTCCCAGCACGCAGATTCCCCATCCAGACCTAAGTCTCATCCTGTCCACGCCGGGACCATGGCTCAAAGTATGGAGAAATATGGAAGCTGGGCCCGTCTTGAACAATGGGGTGGAGGAATTACTAGAACCACCCAGCACCCGGACACTCTAAGACTGGGTTCTCACCTGGCCTTGAACTTCAACAGCCCCTTTGTGTCCTGCAGCCATTTGTAGCTACATAGATTTCCTGGCTCGAGACTCCAGCATTTCTCAAGGGCAAGAACCCTGGAAAGAAATTCCTTCCTTTTGCAGGCTTCAGAGAGGTACCAAGTATTTTATCCCACTAGCCTTTATTTTCTGGAATACAAGGAGTTAAAATCAGAGCAAATCAAGTTGCTATGAGTATAAGCAAGAGATCCATGAAGATGATTGTTTGGGACACTCAGATTATTGGTGGTTTGGGGACACGTGGAAGCATGCCATGAGAGAGATAATACTTTTGTTACGACATTTCATCAACTCCACTGTTTCATAGTGGAAAAGGGTAAATAACTTGGCTCTCTTAAAAACGTAGGAACAGGATGTTAAGGGCTTGTGGTTTCCCAAAATTTACAACGTTATTTTGTCCAGATATTCAAGGGAAGAACCGAGAGTATTCTAGGGAAGTATTCAGCTGGCGGGAGAGTTACATGAGGCAGGACTCGGGGCTCAGAGGTGTAGACTTCAGACCTATATCCATCACTGACTCGCTGGTGAATTCGCATAAGACTCTTCCGCATGCTGGATTTCAGTTATCCTCTTCTTAAAGTGACAGAGACATGACTTCCAGTCATGATGGAGCGAGAGTACCAGATTCTCCCTCCCACCTTAGACAAACAGAAAACTGAATAACATCTATGAAACAGCAGGCAACACAAAACACTGATCCCCCCAAAGGAAAGAAACAAACAGGTCAACCCAATAGCTGCTCTAGATTACTACCTGAGAAAGTTTCCAGCTGGCAGTGCAGGAAGCGGGAATGCAAACAGAGCTTAGTCGTCTCACAAGGCTTAGGAAACAGAGTTCATGAAAGCCAAAAGGGCTATAATTTGTGAGATAAAATAATAATTTGTGAGAAGAGGGAGCTGCTCAGAAAGAAAGAACTGCAGGAGGTGAAAAGGAATCCCCTGGATTCTGACTGCATGCTGACACGTGTGCGTGTGAAAGGAGGCCACTGAAAGCACATCTAGAAGGAGTAGACAGACAGCTCCAGCACTCCCCAGGCCCAGGAAGGCTTCCTAAGGCTTGGACATCAGATAGACTACTCAGAATATGGGCTTCAGTCGCGGGCAAAGGTTGCCCTAGTCTGAAGGCTAGTCTGCTTCCATTTCGTCAAGTTTGAAATAAGTGCCGAAAAGGATCAAATGCGTTCCAGGTAGCTTACCTGTGTTCCAGAACAAAGCCCAACACAACTTAAAGGAATACAACAAAATCCGTGGCCAAAAACAGCGAAACAGGATCAGGAAAATATAATCAGGGGAAAAAAAATAGAAATTGAAAAAAATGCAGAAATGATAGAATCAGCCGACAGGAATGTTAAAGCAGCTTGAGGAATGTATTCCATTTGTTCAGGGAAGTAGAGGAAGGCATGAACGTGGTAAGGAGAGAAAAGGAAGCTAAAAAAGTGAGATGCCAGGGCTCTGCTGCCGACCTTCGGGCTCACCCCCTCCGCCAGCACCGGCTTGTGGAGGTTTGATTTTAACAGGAAGCCCCCCACGCTGGAGCTGAGGTGACCGTGCAGCTCAGGCTCCAGGTGGAAAACAGGAGCAGGGTCTCCTGAAGGCTTTCCCATCCTCCGCAGAGCACAGTGCGCCCTGTGCTGGGAGATTTGGGCCACAAATGTTCGAAAAACTGCCCTTTATCATCCAAAAATGTCTGATCGTTATTTCCATTCTTTGTAAAGAGTGGATCTGTGGGTTTCTTTCGGGGAGAGGTTTTTTTTGTTTGTTTGTTTTTTGTGGTACGCGGGCCTCTCACTGTTGTGGCCTCTCCCGTTGCGGAGCACAGGCTCCGGACGCGCAGGCCCAGCGGCCATGGCTCACGGGCCCAGCCGCTTCGCGGCATGTGGGATCTTCCCGGACTGGGGCACGAACCCGTGTCCCCTGCATCGGCAGGCGGACTCTCAACCACTGCGCCACCAGGGAAGCCCCTCTCTCCTGATTTTTTTAAATCGTTTTTTTTTTTACAGATGGGGAAACTGAGGCCCAGAGAGAAGAGGTAAATTTCTCAGAAACCTTTAGCCTCGTGAGGTCAGAACCCCCACCAGAGCCATGCCTTTCTGACTTTTAATTCAGAGCTGGGCTATCACACGCCACTTCCACCCTCAGCTGTGGCCTCCACCCCGGCGCTCCTGGCAACAGCCTCTGCACCAGCCCTTCTGCCTGGAGCGGCACCCCCAACCTGCAGGAGGAGGAGGCTGCTGTGTCCTTTGTCAGAGGGCAGAGCCAGTCACCCCTCACCTGCTGGCATTGCTTGACATCCACATATACTTCCTTTGCTCTAGCAGAGGCGGCCAGACGCAGCCCCATCCATGGGAAGTAATAGGATCCGGCCAGGGCTTTGATGGCAGGTATGGGAGTGTAGACCCATGTTCCCAGCTCCTCCGGACAGACCCTCCGCTGGGGATCCAGAGGCCCATTTTCCAAGTGCAGGCAGATCTTTTGTGTCTCCCTACCAGTGCTTCCAGGAACAGCCTGTCAAAATAAATTGTATATTATGGATTCTGGGGGGCTGGGGGGACAAGCTGTTACCAAAATGCCTGGACTAATTTTAAATCTATTCATTCTGCATGATTAATTACCAAAGCCCTGAGAGAAATAAGTGAACATAGCTCCTAGAGCACATGTCAAAGTCACGCTGAGGATGTATTATTGGACTACCCCTCTCCTTTCATGGTACACACACCCTAAACCCTGCCTCCCCTGTTATTAACATCTTACCTTATTGTGGCACATTTGTCACATGTAATGAACCAGCATTTTTAACTAAAGTGCATATTTTAAATGCACTTTAGTTAGGTTTCCTTAGTTTTTACATAATGTCCTATTTTTTTCGGTTCCAGGATCCTATCCGGGATACCACATTACATTGTTGTCACGTCTCCTTGGGCTTCTCTTGGTTCTGACAATTTCTTAGACTCTCCTTCCTCTTAATGACCTTGAAAGTTTTGAGTCAGGTGTTCTGTAGAATGTCCTCTATTGGAATTTGTCTGATGTTTTTCTCGTTACTAGACTGGTACTGTGGGTTTTGGGGAGGAAAACCACAGAGGTAAAGTGTTATTTTCATCACATTATATCAAGGGTACATACTATCACTGTGACTTATCACAACTGATGTTAATCTTAATCATCTGCCTGATGTAGTGTCCGTAAGATTTCTCCACCGTAACGTTACTCTTTTTTGTTTGTTTTGTTTTACTCCCTTTTCATACTCTACTCTTTGAAAGGAAGTCACTGCCTGAAGTCCACATCAATTCTTTGGAATTCTTCTGCCCAGGATATTTGTCTCTTCCCTCATATTTATTTGTTTGTTCATTCATTAATTATCAGTATGGACTCATAGATATTTATTTTATATTTTGGGTTATAATCCGACACTACCATATTTATTTTGTTGCTTTTTAAGTTGGCTCCTGTGTCTCTTTGACATACCCTCGTCTTTGCGTGTGTGTGTGTGTGTGTGTGTGTGTGTGTGTGTGTGTCCTTACTTTCTGGTACAAGATGCTGTAAGCTTATCTTGCATATTTCCTTCCCTAGTCCTAGAATCAGTCAGTTCTTCAAGGAGCCCTGGTTCATTTCATTGGCGAAGGGTATTAGAAACCAAGATCTGGGTGCTAGGTGTGCACATTGCTACTGGAGTGACACACTAAATTAGGAGAGTGTCATCATTTGTAAAATGGAGGTACTCAGTGTTTCCCTGGTCTCCCAGTTACATCACTCATACGATGCCATAACTGTTACAAATTAGAGACTCAGTTTCCCATGACAGAGGTGAAACACAGCGCTAATTCAGTTTCCTGGTATTAGGGGATTTCCCTGATCCCTAGGTTTGGATGATCTGAAAGAGAAGCCCCCTAGGAGATCTCCATCACCCCTTTTTCTCCAGATAGGAAAACAGTCTACAGAGGGGCAGTGTCTTGCTAAGATCCTAGAGTGAGCTTGCAAAGCGGGACCTGTGGGAAGATGGTCTCCAGATTCCTACACAGGGCCATCCTCCAAGCCTCGTATTTATCCATCACCCCCACATCCCTACCTGGCTCTGTCACTGCTGGATACTGGAGGATGCCATTTCCCTAGGAAAAGAAGCGCTTGGAAGCCATGGAGCTCTTCCGGCCCCATGTTCAGACCTGGGAACTCCCTGTGGGTGAGTCTTCTCCAGCTGCAGTCTTTCTGTCCAGCGCTCATTCGGAAAAGTTGCTCTCAAAGAAGCTAGAAATCAGTGCAAGCATATTGGAAGGTCTAGGCTTCCTGATAGAGAAAATGCTACTCGGAGAATTTCTCCTCTCTCAGCATCCATCTATCCTTCCCCCAAGGGACAGAGCCCCTCCCCTCAAATAACCTGTTTGTCACATTTGTCCCAAGAGCAGAGCTCCAAAGTGATGGGAAAAGGGTTCAGGGAAATCTGAGTTACCCACCTTCTCCCCACCTCACCCCCAGGGTTGTCTTTCTCAGGAAGTGGTGACCTCAATCAGAAGCCACCTGCTGCACCCACTTCACTTAAAACCACCTCTAACCTCCAGGCTTGACATGTCTCCCTTAAGGAGAAGCCAGCTCTATTCTACCTACTTTCTTTAAAGGAAATTCTTTCCTCCTCACATTCCATTCTTATTCCATCCTCCACTGCACGTGGAATTTATTCCTGCATCGCCTCTTTTTATCTGCACCAGCTCCACAATAAGGACGGGATGCGGGCCACTCAGAGTGATGTCCCTCCCATCCGACTGTCCAGAACACTTTCAGGCAGAGGGGCACAGGATGCCAGCATTAACTCCACTCGTTCACAGATAAACAATGTGAGGCTTGGAGAGGCGAAGAGATTGCTCAAGAAAGACCCACAGCTCTTTGGAGATGACTCAGAATTGTCTAGACCAGATGTTCTATCATGAAATGATCTATCTATCTATCTATCTATCTAGTCTATCTATTGGTTGATCCAATCATCTACCTATTAAAATCCCTCACAGCAGACTTGGTATCTCCTAGCATGGAAGGTTCAGTTGTGATCAGGCAGGCATGTTTCATTAGCCCTTGAGGGATTAAAAGAGTCCCTGTGCCCATGGAGAGAGGGTTCCCGAGGAAGGAAAGCTTCCCTTACATGCCATCTGCCCTGAGCAGCCCTCAGCACCGTCGCTGGGCTCAGGGGCAGATGTCAGAATGTCCCTTTTCCAGAAGCCATTGGAAGCTGCAGGGAGCTTGCCAGAAGAAAGAATATCCTGTCTCTCAGTCTGAGCAACGAGGAGCTGGCGCACGTGAGTCTGAGGAAGGCCTTCGAAAGCCACTGCATCCAACCTGTTAAGAACACAAACCCATTTCTCTCCTCAGTTCTGGTTTAGTAGGTTTGGGATGGGATCTAACCCAGGGGGTTCTAAGACCCAGTACATTTGTAAACCACGGTGATAGGCTGCTTTGAGCTCAGGAGAATCCGCAAGGGACAACCAGCCATGGTGAAGATCAAAGCTGATAAAACCACTTCTTCCTTCCCCGCTGCCCTGTGAGCTAGGACTGCAGGGAGATTTCAGGCCCTGGGCACCTGGGCAGCCCTCGATTCTGCCATTTGTGCCCCTCACTCACCAGAAGCCAGGGAGCCAGTTTCTCTGCTTCTAAGCAAGGCCAGCTTCTGAACCTTTGAAGCTAATATGTGCAAATTGCTTCAGGAAATGTCCATTGCCCAAATCCAGTTCTAATACTACTATGTTGCTAGAGCACTTTCTTCTGAGAATGAGCTCATGCGAGACTGATGTTTAGAAAAATCTTTACAGAAAAGCAAAATGGGCTGGGCTTGGGGGACGCTACTCAGTTTGCAAATATCCTCCCTGCTTTCCTTCCACTCTTGTTTATTCTTCCTTTCCCCCTCCCGCCTCCCCTGCCCTCCCATTTTTTCTCTTTTACTTCCACATCCTGAGAACATTTTAATTTCGGAAAGAAATGCTATATAAGCCAAAGTTATGTGATATGTGAAAGTATGGGGTGTGGGAGGGGAGGATAAGAGGGAGGCGTCTCAACAACTCCCAAGGCAAGGAATTAGCTTTGAAGAGGATTCTAGAAAAACAACAAGCTAAGCAGCGTCTTCCAGTCTTCACCATCATCCTAGAAGCGGCCTCTGAGGTGTCAGAACCCCTAAAGGTGCAATGACTTGCTTAGATCCTAGGGGTCCAACAGCCCTTATCCCAAGAAAGGCCAGGGCAAGCATGAGAATAAAGTGCATTCTTTTCAGCTGATGTATAGTTGATTTACAATATTGTGTTAGTTTCAGGTGTACAGCATAGTGATGCAGTATTTTTGCAGATTATATTCCATTATAGGTTATTACAAGATAATGGGTATAATTCCCTGTGCTATACAGTGTATCCTTGTTGCTTATCTATTTTATATATAGTAGATGATATCTGTTAACCCCATACCCCTAATTTGTCCCTCCTGCCTCCTCTCTTGCCTTTGGTAATCCCAAGTTTGTTCTCTGTATCTGTGAGTCTGTTTCTGTTTTGTATATGCATTCATCTGGCTGCCCATACACAGCAATTCAATCAAGTGTTGCGGCACCACCCAGTCCCTCTTCTCTTGACTGAGACTTTTACAATGTGTGACTGGTAAATCGTAATCTGAATATTTGGATTGCACGAGAAGAGACAGAAATCTAGAAGTGAACATGGAGAGCAATTTCTCAAATAAGCAGAAGCTTAGTTCTTGGGTCTGGAAAGACAGTTGATGGGTTCATCCAAAGGCTGCCCTGGAGAGGAGCGTTGGCTTGGGGTGGTATCAGGTGGAATGTTTCATAGAAAGAAAGGGGAGTGTTCGTTAGTCAAGCAGAAGCCAGTTAAAAGAACACCTATTGCATCTGAGAATTCCCAAGGAACAGCTCTCCTCCTCGGTGTGCTGTCTTCTTGAGCTGGGCTCCCCGCCTCCCACAGCCCGCCATGCTGGGGCTGCGGTTCACTATCTCATAGACCAGCCTCTCTTCTCCCTGGTTCAGTGGAATGCCTCCCTGTGTCAACTGTGCTTGTCAGTGTAATGAAACGGTTTACCAAAACCAATGAAATAAGAGTGCTGAAAGAGAGTGGTTTCCACAAAAACTAAGTTTAATTCTTTGGAAAGGCTCTTCCTGTAAAGAGCCTAAAAATAACTGCAATTGAATTAGGCGTGGGCGAGATGACTTTAAAATATTGAGGAAAATTGTATAAATCTAAAAATACCTGCACTTACAAGACTTTAAGTTCTCACTTATTTTAACGGAATCAAAATTGGAAATTATAGGCGATGTGTTTGGGGTGGGGTTTACATAAGAAAGAAGACTGGAAACTCCAGACAAAGGACTTGGTCTCAAAGAAAAGCTCTTGGCGTGCCATGAAATTCTCGCCTAATGAATGATGTCGATTTTAAGTTAGAGTAAAATGTTTAATGTGTTATTGTTTCATGGTTAATGGGAATCGTAAAACTCATGATGGGTCATATATGGCTCATAAGGGAGGTTAGATTTTTGCCTGCAGTAGTGGAAAACCCCTGAAGAATTCTAAGTAGGCAGTGATGTGATTGGTTTGGCCTCTCGGGTAGATCACTGACTGTGTATTGGAGATGGATTGAAGGGGGTGGGGGCCGGCATCAGAAGAAAGAGATCAGCAAAAAAGTTAGCATATGGGATGAGTGGTAAGAGTCTTGAATCAAGAAAAGGGAGATGGAAAGAAGGGGACAGAACAGAGGAAATATTCGGGAGGTAGAACAGACAGGATGAGGTGATCCGACCCAGGGGTTTGTAATCTGGGTGACTGGGTGGGTGGTTGGAGGTGCCTCTAATTAGTTCATGGGAGATTCAGGTGCACTAACAGGGACCGGGCAAAAATTTGATTGAATCAAGACAGGAGTTGGTGCACGCTCTGTCCGAGGTCTCAAATGGACTTCCCCTTCCTGTCTGTCTTCCCAGGAGCAACATGTCTTTTCAGAGCCACATGGAAGTGTTCAGTCCTTGAAGCCCCACCCCAAATGGAGCTGATCCCCCAGATGGATGTGCACCCCTGCTCTATCTCAGGCTCTTACACTGTAGCACTGAGCTTACTACCTTGAATCCTAGAGTTATTTGTTTGCTCATCTCTCTTTCCTACTAAATTGCGAATCTGATACCAGAGGCAACATCTTCTTCAACTTCATGCCATTAATTCATAACCCAGTGTCAAGCACATACTGATACCTCAAGCAATTATGATTAGTCATAAACTAATCAACAGTGTCATCTTCCAAATGATTATTTGAATTATATTGGTTTCTCCATCTGTTCTGCACATTGCCGTAGCTGTCTCTGCTGATCGTAATTTTTATCAAAAATTTATTAGGTCTACCCTACCTCCTACATCCAAAAAGAATCTGATACAATGATATCAGTGGCATATAAAACAGAGGTGATAGTAAGAGCATTAAATCTGTGGGAACAACTTATAGAGATTAAAAGAAAAAAGCAAATTTATCACAACTTAAGATTATTGTAATTTAGAATTGCATTTGTTCCTGAGATTCCTGACTACCCAATGTTAAAGAGGAAATTATTGAAGCGACATATGGAATTGTTCCAAATCGTGTTTTACCAAACAGTTCCATAGGACACCAACAGGCCATATCATTGGGGGAGGGGAAGACCAGAGCATGCCCTGGGGGTCCTGTTCCCAAATTAGTATAAAAAGTTAAAGATGTTCTCTTTACTAGAAAACTTCTTGAGCTTGAATATGGCCAGGTGATGTCCTGAATCTCTCAGTGGGGATATTGAAACCGGTTGTCTTAGCACTTTATTAAATCTCCCTGAATGGTGCTCTATGGAACCCCAGTCTGGGGAATATTGGTTTAATGCAGGCGGAACGCTGCAGTTTCAGGAGAGGTGGCTAGAGTCTAATCGTTAAGAGCCCTCAGGCGGATGAGCTGGTGCTCTATGTGTACAGGCTGGTGAAAAAATTTCCCCTGCTGTCTGTGCATTCTTTTTTCTTTTCCATTTTATTTAAGGTATAATTTAAATACAGTACAATTCCCCCCCACCCCCGCTTTCACGTTCATTTCTGCCAGTTTTGACAAATGCATGCAGTTGTGTAACCACCATCACAACCAGGATACAGAATGGTTTCGTCAGACCAGCGCCCCCTCCCCGCAATTTCCTTGTAGCCCTTTATAGCCAACACTCTCCCCCACCCCTTGTCCCTGGCAACCACTGATCTGTCTTCTGTCTCTACAGTTTTGCCTTTCTAGAATATCATGGAAAAGGAATCAGGAAGTCTGTAGCCTATTGAGTCAGTGTAATGCTTATGAGTTCACACCAGTTTCACTTCTCGGCGGCACGTTGTTTTTACTGCAAGTAGGGAGGGACCATATCCATGGACTATCCATCCGCCAGGTGAAGGACATGTGGATGGTTTTCAGTTTTTTGACAATTACTAAGAAAATTCCTCTAAGCGTCAGGATATAGGTTTTTTGTAAACCTGAGTTTCAAATCATTAGGCAAATAATAGCTAGGAGTGGGAATGCTGAGTCATAGGGTGAGTGTATGGTTTTGTTTTATTTTTTTACATCTTTATTGGAGTATAATTGCTTTACAATGGTGTGTTAGTTTCTGCTTTATAACAAAATGAATCAGTTATACATATACATATATCCCCATATCACTTCCTTCTTGTGTCTCCCTCCCTCCCACCCTCCCTATCCCACCCCTCTAGGTGGTCACAAAGCACTGAGCTGATCTCCCTGTGCTATGCGGCTGCTTCCCACTAGCTATCTATTTTACGTTTGGTAGTGTATATATGTCCATGCCACTCTCTCACTTTGTCACAACTTACCCTTCCCCCTCCCCATATCCTCAAGTCCATTCTCTAGTAGGTCTGTGTCTTTATTCCTGTCTTACCCCTAGGTTCTTCATGACATTTTTTCCCCTTAAATTCCATATATATGTGTTAGCATATGGTATATGTCTTTCTCTTTCTGACTTACTTCACTCTGTATGGCAGACTCTAGGTCTATCCACCTCATTACAAATAACTCAATTTTGTTTCTTTTTATGGCTGAGTAATATTCCATTGTATATATGTGCCACATCTTATTTATCCATTCATCTGATGATGGACACTTAGGTTGTTTCCATCTCCGGGCTATTGTAAATAGAGCTGCAATGAGTGTATGTTTAACTCTGGAAGAAACTACCACCTATTTTTTCCAGGGTTTTAGGCTTTTGTTCCGTAGGAGAGCCTAGGAGCAGGATGGTACTTCTGCCCCCTCCTCCTGCTGTTCCTTTCCTGAGGGGGGCCCACCAGGGAGACTTTTGAAGGTCTCTGGGCCCTAGTCTTTTGTGTGAGAAGCCGAGGAGGTCCGTGGAGAGCACCTGACATGGGTACAAATCCCCCTTGTATCTGTGCTCCCCCCCCCGCCCCACCCTGGCATCTATAATCTCTTATTTGCCTACCTAGCCTTTAGCAACTTATTAACATTTTAGCTGAATTCTCCTCAATGGTGTTCAGTTACACAAGCTCTTAGAGAGCTGTCTGTAGGTGGAGGTACCAGTCTTTCCTCAGATGTCTGGTTAGTTGGTTGCCCCGTGACCTGGGCTCTCTGATGGGTTCAGGAAAATGTGTGACCCTGCAGACCTCCAAACTCCTAAGGGTAGGAGCGATGCTTTTTGCAGCTCTTTTCATCCTGTACAGAAGCTGGAAGTCCTGCAGGTGAAAATTTAAGCATGTAAACTTGAACCCTGGTGTATCATTCTCCTCTATCTCAGGGTATTCAGAGAAAGACCAGGTGAGGTCTGCTGGAAGATGACATTGTCATTCAGTCGTTCATTTGGTCCTTTTTATTGAACCCTACTTTGAGCCAGGTGCTGCGCTGGGACTGGAGATTGAATAGTGAGTTAAGAGGGGTTGCCTGCTCCCAAGGAACTTAGTCTAATAGAGAGACAGCTCCATAGGCATCTGTCAGTCAGCGAGCACAGGGTGCTGCAGGGAATGTTATCCAGTGGGGGTAGGAATTGAGAGTTGTCCAGGAAAGCTGCCCAGAAAGAGTGATGTCTGAGACCGAGGTGAATCTGGCCCGGGGGCATGGGATGGGCTGTATCAGTGGGGAGTGCAGTTCATGTGGCTGGAACATGGACACAGGGTACCAGGAGGTTGGAAAGAGTTGAGTCCAGTGTGCCAAGTAGGGGAATTCATGGAGTGGTCAAGAGCCGGCTGGGCTGTCGGGTCTGAGTCCTGGCCCTGCCACTTAGCATCTGGGTGGCCTCAGATAACTATTTACTTTCTTCCTCAATTTTCTCCTCTTGGAAGTGACAATATGGCAGCACATACCTCATACACTTGTGAGATGTGAGACGTGTGGTGACATGGAAGGCACTTAGCACAGGGCCTGTCATTGTGAGGGCTTCAGGATTAGCTGTAGTTAAGCAGGAACCAGACTGTGAGGGGTCCTGAGAGCCACAAGAACGGGTCTGGATAAGGTCTTGAAGGAGTTGCAAACATCGGAAGGTTTCAAGCAGGAGGGTGACATGATTAGCTTTGCTTCAAAAGATAAACTTGACTGCAGAACAGGTGGGGGATTGAGAAGGAAAGAAACTGGAGTTGAGGAGGGCATTGGGAGGCAGAGATGACCGGGACCTGAAGCAAGGTGGAGGCAGGGGCTGGAGAGGGGAGTGGATGAATTGAAGGTAGAATGGGCACATCTGGTGCTTGGCTTAAAGAGAACAGGAAGGCAAGAGTGATGCAGCCCAACTTTCTGTGGAGGATGCTCACATACAGGAAGGTGTAGAAACGCTCTTAATTCTCATCAGCGGGCATCATGTGTTCTGAAGTTTTACATTCTCCAAACCTTGTGTCGTTCCTGGCATAGAGAATGTGCTCAAAAAATACCTGTCAGCAGGATTGGCTTCCCCACTTGGTAAGCCACCAAGGTAAATCTAAGTGGAGACCTTTAAACATCTAACTGGGACCTTGCTGAACATTTTTAACTCTTAAATCCAAAAGAGAAAGGTACATGTAATGAAGGGAATTCAAGAAAGTACAAAGTAGCAGTAAACTTAACTTCTCTGAAAAAAAATCCAGCACCTTGTAACAAAAATGCGGCAATCTTCTGCAGCTTGCCTCTCAGCCACGACTTCAAGGCAACCTCCAATTTCATGCTGTGAAACTGGGGAAACTGATAAGAAAATCATATCTTTGGAAGTTTGATAAAGAGGATATCGTCTTTCACTTTTCCCTTGAACTTAGTCAAAAACATTCCCCAAGACACAAAAGTCATCTTTTCTTTCCCTCTCTCCATCTCCAACACCCATTGTTCCCTCGGCCATCCACTCCAGTCAAATATTTCAGCTGTAAAATTGGCATGATTTCAAGGTAAAAAATGGGTTCATTTTCCCTCCTGTGAAAAGTCACATACACTCATTCAGTTTATAAGAGGTGATTACGATACTTTGTCCTTCAAAAAGCCTTTCTGGCTTATAGCAGCACCAGAAGAAAATTCCTAAAAGAACATTTTTGAAATTCATTGTGTCTGAAGAAGGATCAGGTGCAGTCTTTTCCAATACAACATTTACTCTGTATGTCTCTTGTGTTCAACAAGGAACAGTCATGGGTAAATCGAAAGAGAGACGGAGATACAGAGAGAGACAGGGATGGTGACAGACAAAGAGAGAGCTCATTTGAATTTAAAAGATGAGTATGTTCTGCCCAGGTTTCTCACTCCAAGTTCCAGGGCTCCTGACAGCTTGTTCTGAGGACTTTGTGTCAGGCACCAGCCAGATGCCAGAGGGACACGGGCGTGATGGGCTGCAGGATCCTTCAAGAAATCCCTAGCATGTTGGCAGGATAATCAGACATGGTTGAATGGCAAAGGTGAAAGGAATAGATGCGATCTGCAAGGAGGAGACGGGCGGAGGAGGAGATAAGGGGTCAACTGGGAACCCAGGGAGGAGCAAAGGCAACTCACATCTGGGAAACCCGTGATGCCCCCAGAGACTGGTGGAAGGACTTCTCATACAGGACTCCATTCAATTCTCATAACACCTCTACAAAACAGTCGTCACCATCCAGCTTGCAGATGAAGAAAAGGAGGTTCCGAGAGGTTAAGCAAAGTACCCAAGTGAACAGTCAAACTGAAGTTTGTCTTTTCTAAAGCTATTACATGTGGTAGGCAGAATAATGGCCTCCCAAAGATGTCCACACCTTACTCTCTGGAACCTGTGAATATGTTATGTTGCATGGCAAAGGGGAATGAAGGTTGCAGATGGAATTAAGGTTGGTAATCAGCTGACTCTGAGATGACAAGATTCTCCTTGCCAGGCAGACCCAATGTAATCACAAGGGTCTTTATAAATGGAAGAGGGAGGCAGAAGAGAGAGCACTGAAAGGTGGCAGCTGGGGAAGGACGCCACCTGCCGTTGCTGGCTTTGAAGATGGAGGAAGAGGGTCATGAATAGGGAGGGCAGGTGACCTCTGGAAGCTGGAAAAGGTGAGGAAACAGATTCTCCCCTAGAGCCTCCAGAAAGAATACAGCCCTGCTGAGGCCTGATTTTAGCCCAGTAAGACCCGTGTTGGTCTTCCGACCTCCAGAATTGAAAGAAAATTAATTTGTACTATGTAAGCGACTAAATTTGTGTAATTTATTGTAGCATCAGTAGAAGACCAATACATTAGCCACACTTTTAAGCTGGATTTTTAAAATTCAATAGCGTTTCAATAGACATTTCATGCCTGGAGAACCACATAGACTAAAACAGCAGAGGCAGGTGAGTCAGGCTGCCTGATTCAAGTCTCCATTCCACCCATTACTAGCTGTATTACCTTGGGCACATTGTTTAAATTTTGTAAGACTCTGTTTTCTTCTCTGTAAAATAGAGATAATCAAAATACCTGCCCCACAGTGGTGTTGTGAGGATCAAATGAGACAATGCATAAAAATGGACTTGTGTGATGCCTGCTGCAGACTAAGTGCTCAACAAACTGAAATTATCACATCATCACCATCCTCACTACCACTACCATCATCATCACATCACCGTCATCATCCTCACACCACCATCATCATCATCACATCACCGTCATCATCCTCACATCACCATCATCATCCTCACTACCACTACCATCATCATCACATCATCACATCACCACCATCATCATCACATCACCATCATTATCATCATTGCTGTTATTAAAGAGTCTCTGGATGGGGGGAAGGTACTGGGACATGTGGGCCTAGGATCGGAAGGGACAATTGAAGCGCGCTGCCTTACCAGCCCCACCTCTTCCACTTCCTCCGCCCTCTGCAGGCATCTCTGTGTGGCATCCTCTCGCTGCAACTGGAACCTCCCCCTGGGTTAAGCCTGGGTCTTTTGAACCCAGAACAGGCTCTGGGCTGAGTCTGGGGCACCTTTTGGCATGCACTTTTTGATATACACATCTGGGCTCTACCCATCTGTAGCTCCTCCCCCCAGTGCCCCAGGGACCCAGGCCTTCATTGGCAGCAGCCCAAGAGCGGGTAGGGGAGAGATGCCTCTTCCAATGAAAGGGAGCTGAGGTCCAAATTCTCAGAGAGACCATCTCTGGGGTTTTGCCAGCTTTTCCAGAGATCACACAACTGGACTCCAAGGCCTTGAGCTCAGCCTGCAGCATCTGTTCTGCCACTCCCCCACCCCTGCTCCCATCCCTCACGTCTTTGACTCATGGCTTCCATCCAGCAGGACTTCTGGTGCTGTTCTGGGGTAGAAAGTGTGCCTGATTCAGCAAAGTGAGATTTGCAGAGAATTCCAGGAGAGGCAGTTAGGTCGCGAGGGATGGGAACCACAAGTTCAAGTAAAAAGAGATAAAGGAGGCCAGGGGCAGTCCTGTTAAGGTACCACGACTCCAAGGACAGAAAACCAAGTGCAGCCATCTCTCTCACATGCTGGAACCAGCAGAGAGCTTCAGGGAGGCCAGTCTTCTCCATCGTCTCAGACACAGTGTGTCTTGCCCGCCCTGCTCCTCACTGGTCATCTGCTATAGATCTCATCACTGCTATGATATCATTGCCGCTAGGACATGGATGGGACGATATACTAAATCATGGATTCATCCTGACACCTCCAATGCAAAGTCAATGCCACAGGCTCTTCCTCACCTCCTGCCAACCCACATTTGATCCTCCCTTTCTTCCACAGCGAGAACCCTGGTTTTAAATGGTCACTATGTTTGTTCATTTGCTCCATCCCATAATGTACATCCAATAGTCTCAGACTTACTACATTATTACCAGTACCAACCACAAGCCTGTGATATCTGCTTGCTGTTCTTTCTGTCCTTGGAATATATGGCAGTGAGGGCGTGCCTTCTGGGGGCTCTAGTCAAAGGCGAGTGCAGCTTTACTGCTATCACCCACAAGGCACCAAGAGATTCAGAAAACGAGGCACTTCCCAGTCTACCTATGCCATGGGTGTCTGTCCACCCTCTGAAGCTCAAACACAGCCTGGAATGCGTGTCCACAGTGCTGGGTGAAAAAAACACAGGGCCATCCCTCAGCAAGCTAGGTTGGTCAATGACACTATTTTAGCGGGTGTCTGAAGCCAAATAGAGCTTCAAGGGCATAAGGCGTTCCCTCCAGTCCAGACGCAGGTCAGGCAGCTCTGGAGATACAATAAACATGCCTGCAGCAGTCAGGACGTAGTCTCCTGGGGGTATCAGAGACTACTAAGCAAGCTTCTGTACATTCAGTGTCATCCTCCTGCATTCACTGGGCAGCATTGTGTAGTCAGCACAGGGCACATGGCCAAGCTTGGCCAGCAGTTACTGAGAGCTGATTGCGTCCCTGGCATGCTCTCTAGTGATCTACAAGCATCGTGTCGCGTGATCCTCGCCTTATGACAACACAGGGGGCAGCACTGTTATTAACTCCACTTTACAGATGAGGAAAGAACAGGCTTGGGGGCCAGGTTTAAACTCAGGCCACCTGACCCTGGTCTCTATCTTAGTTAGTGTAGGCAGCCTTCCATGTGGTGGAAGGAAATCACATCTACACCAGAGAGACTTACGACACGACTACCTGAGCAGATCATCCTGGTTTGCCCAGGACTTCCCAGGTGTTCGTGCTGAAAGTCCCACATCCCAGGAGGCCTCTCAGTTCTGGGGAAACCTGGGTGGTAGTTCACTCTCAATGCCTCTTGGCCCCATCTTTTGTCAGCTCTCATTGAGAGCCTCAAGGACTTTACGGGTCATCTTGTCTGGGTCTCACGCTACGCTTGACCCCCTCCCGCTGTGTCCCTGTGATGTGGTTTACTCACCTCTGCTTCTACTTCTCCAGAGGTCAGAAACTCACACCTGTCCCAGTCAGCCCTTGCTGTTTGACAGTGCTGACTCTGAGTGCTGACTCATCAGTTGGAGACTGACATCACGTAGCCACCTTGTCAGAAGAGATTCTTCTCAACACTGTCACCTCAGGAAGGAAACTTTGGGGTTGTCCCCCAAGGTCCCAAGGACATGCCTGTGGAACAGTAAAGACAGCGAGCTGGCAACATCCCAATTTTGTTCCCCGACTTTGGGCAAGAATGATCCCCAGAGATGCTCACAGGTCACTGCTTGTGTTTCCTCCCACGCATCCCCCGCCTGGTGCCCAACATCAGAAGGATGACTCAGCTGCAAGAGGCTGCGGCCTGCGGGACACAGGTCTCAGGAGGGGCCCTGAGTAAGCACGCCTGCAAGGGACCCGCTTCCTTAACATCCTGCTGCTTGACAGAGATCAGCCCTATTTTTCTCATCTTCTTTGTCAAGATACTGCCCTTTCATACCTACTTCCAACTGAGAGTTTTATTAGTAACCCAAATATTATCTGTGATTATCTGTAGGCCTTTGACACGAGTGGGAAAAAATAACCTCATTAAGTCCCCTTTTTATTAAATGTTTACATGGGATCCACTCAGAAGGATTTCAAGTTATGCACTGTTGAATCAGAAGATGAATCTTGACAGGCAAGAGGCACTTAAGTCCATTTACGCAGTTTTGTTTACTTGCTGTTGAGTTGTGTACATTTTTAAACAGCCAAGTAAAACCCAAACCAGTCATTGCCTGAACTCGTGTGTGTGAAAATGGGGAAAGAATCTTCCCCATCAGAATGAGGTCATGCTCCTGAGGTTGAGGAGGGTCAGGAGTTTTGCCTGAATAATTTTATAAAGTTTATTTGAGATGGAAGATCTAACAGTGTAAGCAGATGCTAGTGTAGTGATATCATTAGATGGACCAATTAAGATGTTTGCCTGATGTCAGCTGACTTAGGCGGTCAGGGGACATTCTCCACCTGATGCTTCACCTGGGCAGAGACAGTGGTTGATTGCCCCCAGCAGGGTGGTTGTCCTGGAGGACAGACCTCCAGAGGAGAGGCAGATCTGGGGCATAGTTCAGGGCCCTGCCCCGGCTGGGAAGTGGCCAGGCCAGTGGTGGCTTGAGATAGTTCCCTGAGCCCAGGTTACATCAGTTGGAGACAGGAGTCAGGGGAAGAAAGAAGGCTTTCTCTCTTCCCCAGCTGGCTCCTATGGGGTGGTCAGCAGCTTGAAGAGTTGGAAAGGGGCAGTTGGGATGTTAAATAAAGCGAAATTTGGGGACAATTTGATCTAGTCACCTATGATCTTAGCGAAACAATGAGAGAAATTCCTCAAACCAAATATTTGGGGAATGTGTATAGAATCAACCTCACTAGCTCCCTAGCACCTACCTTTCTTTCTTTCTTTCTCTTTCTTTCTTTCTTTCCTCTTCCTTCCTTCCTTTCTTTCCTTCTTTCTTTCCTCTTCCTTCCTTCCTTTCTTTCTTTCTTCCTTTCTTCCTTTCTTTCTTTCTTTCTTCCTTTCTTTCTTTCTTTCACCAAACCTTGAGGCTTGCAGAATCTTAGTTCCCCGACAAGGGATTGAACCCAGACGCCTGCCGTGAAAGCACCGAGTCCTAACCACTGGACCGCCAGGGAATTCCCTCTGTAGCACCTTCTTAGTAGAGCCAACCTCACCATCAAAGTCTTCAAGGTTCCCATGTGCCGTTCTGAGCTTTGCTCCTGCTTCCTACACCATCCTCAGGTCCTGTCCTTGGCTCAGCGGGCCTCCTTTGCCTGGAATATTCCGGAAGTGTTATGTCCCAAACTACATAAGTTGCCAGGCCAGCTTAGATGTGACTTCTTCCAGGAAACCTACTATGATTGCTCTATGGAGAGATTTTACCTTCCTCTTTTGAACTCCCACGATCAATCATTGCTCACTCGCTTTTTCTCTTTCTCTTTCTCTGAAAGTCAGATTTAAGTGGGTTCTTGCTATTTTTATTTTTAGATCACTCCATCACAGTTTATTTCTATATAGGTTATATGTTCTCTACTATAATTATATATTAACATACTAATTAAATCACTTCAGTAGCTTTGTAGTTAGACCTGTGTTGAAATCCTGGCTTCACCAGTTAGTGGCTGGACTTTGGGTCTACTTTTACTTTATGTCTCAGTTTCTTTTTCTGTGAAATGGAGTGTTATGGACTGAATATTTGAATATCCCCTCCAGCTCATATGTTGAAGCCTCTACCACTAATGTGATGCTATTAGGAAGTGGGACCTTTAGGAAGTAATTAGATTTAGATGAGGTTGTCAGTATGGGGGCTCCTATGATAGGATTAGTGCCCTTATAAGAAGAGACAGGAGCGCTAGCTAGCTCACTCTCTCTCCCCCATGTGAAAACACAGTGAGAAGACAACCGTCCACAAGCCAGGCAGCAGGCCCTCACCAGGAACCAAATCAGCTGGTACTTTTATCTTGGACTCTCCAGCCTCCAGGACTGTGAGAACAAGTTTCTATTGTTTAAGCCATGAAGTCTGTGGTATTTTGTTATAGTAGCCAGAGCTGACTAATACAGGGGGATAAGAAGAGTACTGACTTCCTAGGGATTCTATGAGGTCAAATGATATAGTATGCTTGTGAAGACTTAGAAGTCAGAAGGGCATATAGTAGATGCCCAATGCATTCTGGTCATCACTGTCAGGTTGTGATCTCCTTAAAGCACAGACCACAGCTTATTAACTTGGCTTCTACACCATAATGCAATGCCTATCAGTGTGCCTTGCTCTTAGCAGACACTCAGTGACAGTTCGCTACATCAAAGAGTGAGTTATCAATTAATAATGAAACAATGCCCTTACCTGCTCTTCAACACAGCAAGTATGTCTTCTCCCCAGAAATTCCATGGCTGATCCTAAACTCTGTACTCTAGCTGCAAGCGCATCTGGTTCCTGATACTCAAAAAGAAAAGCTCTCAGTGGGGCTTCTCCTCCACCTTTTCCCTGGGAAGTACTTGGACATTGGCCCAAGGTCACTCTAAGAATTTAGAAAAGATCAGGAAAGAGGAAGGAAATGGATATTGAATAATTTTCTACTCTGTTCTGAGTACTGTATATGCCCGTTTCTTTCACATTTCTTATTCATTTCAATCTTTAAAACAGTGTTATTATTCCCATTTTTCAGATAAAGAAACTAGAGTGCCAGAAAGCTAAGCAACTTATTTAAGGTCACACAGATAGGAAGTGGCAGAGTAGCATTTGATAACCATCGAGGTGACTCTCAAAACCTAACTCTACCTTCAGTGTGGGGCTCCGTGTCAGTGATAGGGTCAACATTGGCCGCCTGATTAGCTAACCCACAGTTCAGAGCAGAGGTGGTCCAGGCAGAGGTTGAAAGAGGACAAAGCTTGTACCAGAAATGAGGGGCAAGAGTTGTTTAAACCAGCAGGCAGCAAGCTTGGTGAGTGGTGGGGATCCAGCAGAAACAGGGAAACAGTGATGGGAGGAGGTGGGGTCAGTACCGCGGACAGCTCCCCAGAGCTTCCTACAGTGATACTGTGGGGAGATCCTGGCTAGCTCCATCCCCTCCAAATAAATGTCCTGAGTGGGCTCCTATTAAAGAGACTAGTGGAAACCCAGCTCCAGGCTTCCTGGTGGAGTGAATCAATCAAGTATCACTGAAGACTGGTGATGTCTGTACTTCAGAGCTGATGGTGGGTGAAGGGCTTGGCTGGGCTACTTGGAAGCCGGCAGACTGGTGGATATTTTCACACACAGACCCCTGGACTCTCCTGCACTGGCATCCACTTCCTCCAGGGCCCAGACCACTCTTGGTCCAGGCAGGGGTCCTAACCAAAAGCCACTTAGCCAAGATCTTGTCACATAGAGTGTCAGGAGCTCCTGGGAAGTGTCAAACTTTGATTGAAAAGGTGGGATGAATAACAAAAGAAACTTTAAATTCCAAGACTGAAAAGTGACATCTGGCTACAGCTCCTTAAACAACATTCCCAAACCTCTTCCTTAAAAAACCCACGAAATTTAGACAAAGGCAACCAGTCACAATAGCATTGGAAACTCAGATTGATATGTGAGCTGAGGCTAAAATCTAAGGCAGATGGAGCTCAGATAGCAAAGCCCAGCCAGGCTTTGCCTAATGGAAAAGCAAACTGCTGACAGTTGCCACACCTCACACCCCCCGCCATACACAAACCACACATACACACACATCACACACACACCCCTACATCAGACACACCCCTACACTCTACACAAAAACCATACACACACATTACACATACACCTCCCATACACACTTCACGCATCACACGCATCACACATACCACAAAGCGAGGAAGGGGCTTTAGAGCCTACATTTGGGTCATGGCCTCACTTATGATTATTACAGAGCCAGTTAGCTCAAGTTAAAATCTTTAGGTAGCAAGCTAATTTACTACTCAGTGTTTAGCCAGAGCCCCAGCTGGAAGCGAGGTCATCTGCCCCATAATTTCTCTTGTTGTAGTTTCTCTACATTGACGGGTGCTTGGAGTGTGCACATTAAAGTTGGCTGGAATTAATTCCTGAGGCCAAGCATTTCCAGACAGACCTAAATAACCACAACTACTGGATGTGGGGATTTTTTCACTGCATCAACCAGCTCTTTGAGCTCCCTGAAGGAAGAGATTGGGGAAGACATTCCTTGCAGATATTTACATAGAAAAAAAATCAAGGTGCACGATGTGCCCCCGACAGGGTCCCCTTGGAAAGGCCAGGACACCCTGGAGCTGCCCTTCCCTGCACCCAGATGTGATGCCGTGAGAGTGGTCATTTGCAACAGAGGTCAGCCTTGCCGCCTTCTCGGGTAGCACATCAGAAACTGTAATAACCTAACACAGCATTGTTAATCAACTCTACTCCCGTAAAAAATTAAAACATTTTTAAAGAAATTGTAATGCAAATTCTAGTGTTTTCAAATGGCTTCAGAGATGACTCCTAGGCTGCCGATGTGGGAGGGCTACCCTTAAGAGAGAAGGAGAGAGAATGGAGGAGGGTAGCAGGAGGCTGGGGGCCTGGGAGTATGTTAAAGCTGCCTTCCCTGTTCCTCACCTGTCTGCGGATCCATGGGAGTTGTGGCCTCCAATGACCTCTCATAACAGCAAAAGCAGCACGTGGTGTTTAGGTGTTTGGCTGGCAGCCAGGCTTTTTGCATCGTGGCACATCCATCATGTCAGGAAATAGTACTTACTGGGAAGTAATCAGTAAACTGTGTTCTGAACAAATGAAGGGTGCAGAGAGGCATGGGAGCTCTCAAATAGTTGGCAGTCTGGATAAATTTATTTAAAATGGCTTATCCCACTAGGAAAAAATGGACAAATGCATTCTGCCCATCCTTGGTGGTAGTAGACCTCAGAGAAAGCCTGCTAAAGTTAGGAAAGGAGAGATCTTTCCTCACCTCTCTTGGAACTCTCCTTCCTCTCCCTGGCCTCCCCCCCATCCTCCATTGAGGAAAGTCAGAGTCATTTGGTCCAGGGCAAGAGGCCTGTTGCACATGGTCCTGTCCAACAGAATCAAGATGAAGGCATTTGAACCTCTCTTATTGTACCCTTTCCTGGTACCCTCACCTGGTACTCACTCCCGGAAGCACTTTCTCTCTTAGAATCGTCTGCTTCTGGATTGCTCCTTTGCTTCCAATGCTTCCTTTGGTTTGGGAGCAGATGCTCAGCTCTTCCTTAGAAAGACAGGAAGGGACTGGCTGGTCACGTGGAGGAAAAGAGATGCTGTTCAAGCTGCTTAGGACCAGCAGAGGGGGTCCTTGCAGCTCTGGCCACCCAGCCGGGGTCACTCGAGTTGGCAACCAGAGAGGGACCTCACGTGCAGTCAGGGTTTCCTCTGAACTTTAACAATAGCAGAGGGGCTTCTTACATTTATTTTATTTTATTTTATTTTATTTTGGCTGCATTGGGTCTTCGTTGCTGCGCGCGGGCTTGTTCTAGTTGCATTGAGCGGAGGCTACTCTTCCTTGCAGTGCATGAGCTTCTCATTGTGGTGGCTTCTCTTTTGCAGAGCATGGGCTCTAGGAGCGTGGACTCAGTAGTTGTGGCTCGCGGGGTCTAGAGTGCAGGCTCAGTAGTTGTGGCGCACGGGCTTAGTTGCTCTCTGGCATGTGGGATCTTCCCAGACCAGGGCTCGAACCTGTGTCCCCTGTACTGGCAGGCAGAATCTTAACCACCGTGCCACCAGGGAAGTCCCTTACATTTCTTACAAGGGGTTATTTCTCAGACTTGGTGCTAAACCCTTTCCTGGATTTATCGTATGAATCCTCAGGGCGATCCTCTGGGGTGGGGATGCCTGTAGCTGTGGAAGAGTCGGGACACTGGCTCTCCCAGCCCTACCACCTGGTCATTCTCAGGCCAGGCATTTTAAGCTTATCAGATCACCTAAGCCTCAGGACCACCTGTGGGTCAGGTATTTTAAAGGTCAAGAAACTGATAGCCACAAGAGGCACAGGACACGCCAGGAGCCACGTGGACAGTAAGTGGCTGAGCGAAAATTTGATCGGGGTGTGGCTGCCTTCAAAGCTCACGCTCTTTCTCCCTAATCCGCTTCCCTACCCCCAGCTCAGTGCCCAGCTTGTCCCTACCACCCGCAAGCTCAACTCCTCCCTGACCCCACTGCTGTCTCTCAGATGCAGCCGGGAACTCACTGGCTCACGCACTCCTGCTCCAGCTGCCCGTGGGCTTCTCCCACCCTACACCGTGCTGACCCTCGCACATAAACTGACAGTCTCCTTATCAATAAATACTCAATACACATGAGAAAAGGTGACGTGTGTATAGCACTTATTCCAGCATCTGACACAAAGTTAATACTCAATACATTCTGCTGCTGGTGGAGTGGTTATTTTTATTATTGCAGCTGTAGTTGGCAGTTCTATGTATCTGGCCTGTCCCAGCCTCACCAGCTGGATGCAGACATCAGTAAGCCCATGCCTACATCTCTGAGACATTTTTACTGAACTGGACAGCTCAGTGATGTGAGGAAATCACATCCCGGAAATCACATCCCAGAAATCACAGCTTCTAGCTAACCTGTAAGCTATAAAGGTTAAGAACAGTTAAAAAAGAGAGAGAGGGCGGGGGGGGAAATGTCTATTTTTATGCCTCAAGACAGACAGCCTTAGCAAAGTAACAGGTCCTCTGCAAAGTGCTCTTTGAAAACAAGTTTCTTATTTTAGCATAATGACATTCCAGACTGAGCCAATGATTAAATATTGAAACAGGACTGGCGATCTTGAGTTTCATCCGGCTCATCAATTTAAGATGAAGCAGCAAAAGAAAATGCAAATGTCAAATTACCAAATCCAAGTGAAGGCTGAGCTTTTGTAAAATGTCACAGAAGTTCCCTGGGGCATTTGTCTATTATTTTTAACCAAAAGGTAAAATACAGAAGGAAGCGATCAGGATTTCCTCCCACCGAGTTCTGCCTGGGAAGCCAGTGCTGCTGAGAAATGTCATCCATGTTGACTAACAAATGTACACGGTAGAGGATCAGAACAGCAATGAGTAAAGTGAGAGGAACAGACAAAACTTCTGCCTGAGTTTCTTCCTGCGCACCTGGAGCCAATGCCTGGCAGATATCAGAAAACTCAGGGCAGACAGGAGAGGAGCCCACCCACTGGGATTCACAGCTGGCCCCTGTGGCTTGAACCTTAAACCCAAATGCTTCAGTACCTGGGATTGACAAACAAGGAAAGCTAGGATAGCGTCACCACCATACCCCACAACTCGACAGCAATGTTCAATGTGCCGAGAACACAAAGAACGCTTTCTGTGTTCTTCCACCAGAAAGCACATAATGTTGGTTCTCTCCCATGTTGTGATGTTAGCCATCACTGAGAATAATTTGTTCTGGTTTCAAAGGACCAGGGTAAGTTCGTGGAGGATATGAGGAGGAGAAGGAAGGGAATTCCAGGCACAGGTCAGAAGGAAAAGTCCATGACCTGCCTGGGAGGGCAGGGAGCTCAGCATGGTTGGATAAGAGAATACAAGGCAAGTGGGGTAGCTCAGCAGGCCTGGAGGAAGATGCTCCAGAACCTGGACCATAGCTTGACAGGATGATGGAGGAGATGAGGGGCCATGGATGTTCTTCCACCCCAGAAAGAGTGGAGATGGCTCCTAGTTCAATCAGCTCTGGGTCGTAAGAAGCAGGGGTCACACCTAGCCCAGCTCCACTCACTTAGACCAACTTCTGGATGGCACTAGACAGGACCACCTTCTTGCTAGGCTAGACTTGTTCCTTGTCTAAAACTACTTTGATAGAATTCGATCCTCTCTCAAAAGCATCTTGCATCGTTGAGTCTGTCTTAGTCTGCTCATGGTCCCATACCAAAATACCATAGACTAGATGGCTTAAACAGCAGAAATGTATTGTCTCACAGATGTCACTTTCAGTCCCAGCTTCACCATTTATTAGTTCTGTGACCTTGTGCATTTAAGCAACCTCTCTGTACATCAGTTTCTCATTGGTAAAACTGAGCAAGTTTATTTTAATAGCATAGAATTCACATTGCCTATTTTAAAATCAATTTTCCTGAGGTAAAGATTACGTACGACAAATGCATCCATCTTAGTGTCAAGTTCGATGATTTTTGACAAATGTTTATACGCAGGTAACCACCACCACAATCAATATAAAGAACATTTCCATCCTCAAAAATGTTCCTTGTGACCCTCCTCAATCAATTTTATTCCAAACCCTAGGCATAGCCAACCATTGATGTGCTTCCTGTCACTACCTTTTTTATGTTTTTCCTAGAGTTTTATATAAAAAGAATTATATAGTTGGGCTCTTTGGCTTCTTTTATTTGGCATAATGTATCTGAGATTCATCCATGCTGTTGTATATCACTAATAAATTCCTTTTAATTTCTTTGTCATATTCCATTGAATGAATATATCACAATTTACTTACACATCTACTTGTTGATGAACATTTGCAATGTTTCTGGTTTGGGGCTATTATGAATAAAGCTGCCAAGAATACTGTATAAAAATCCATGTGGACTTAGGCTTTCATTTCTTTGGGGTGAATACGTAGGAGTGGAATGGCTGGGGTCATATATTTTTTAACTTTTTAAGGAAGCTGCTAAATTGTGTCCCAAAGTGGGTGTATCATTTTACATTCCCACCAGCAATATGTGAGAGTTCTAGTTGCTCCCCATCCTTGTCAACACTTGATATTGGCAGTCTTTTAAATTTTTTCTATTCTAGTAAGTGTAAAGTGGTATTTTAGTGTGGTTTAATTTCTATTTCCCTGATAATCAATTGACCATCCTTTCATCATTTATTAGCCATATATATTTTCTTGTGAAATGTCTTTTTAAATCTTATGCCCATTTAAAAAATGTGGGGTTGTGTTATTATTAAGTTAAAAGTGTTCTGGACACAAAAATTTTGTCAGAAATATAATTTTATAAATTTTCTCTCAGTATGTGGCTTGCTTTTTTAAATTTTTCTTAAAGCTGTCTTTAGAAAAAGAGTTTTAAATTTTGATGAATTTCACCTCAACTATTTTTAAAAATAGTCTGTGCCTCTGTGTTTTGTTTAAGAAACTTCTGCCTACTCCAAAGTGGTGAATATTTTATCTTATGGGTTTTTTGGTGAAAGGTGTATAGTGTTTGCTTTTAAATCTAGGTCAATGATCTACTTCAAGTTTAATCTTTGTGCTTGGCATGAGGTAAAGTCAAAATTCACTTTTCTCCATATGTACATCTAGTTTTTTTCTACACGATATATTGAAAAGACCATCCTTTCCCCATTGAACAACCTTGGAAGTTTTGCCAAACTTTAATTGATCACATATATGTAGATATATTTCTGGAATCTCTATTCTATTTATCTATGTATCTATGTTTATGTCAATATCACAGTATCTTAATTATTTTATTACTGTAGCTTTATAGTGAGCCTTGAATTCAGGTAGTGCAAATTCTCTAACTTTTCCAAAATTGTTTTGGCTATTCTAGGTCCTTTACCAGATAAATTGGAATTCCTTAAATGTTTAAGAACATCATCAGTAAAGACATCTGGAAATGGAATTCCCTTTGTGAAGATATTTTAAACTATTAATTCAATTTCTTTAATAGAAACTGGTCTATACTGCAGATTTCTACGAAAATGATGTTCAGATTGTGTTGCATCTAAAGATTAACTTTTGGAGAATTGACACAGTAACAATTTTGAGTCATCTCATCCATAACCATAGTATATTTCTTCATTTATTTAGCTTATTTATTTTGCCTCAGTAATGTTTTATAGTTTTCAGTGTACAGGTCATGCACATATTTTCATAAATTTATCACAAAGTATTTTATATCTTTTGAGATTAATACCATGTAAATGGTATTTCCAAATGTTTGTTTCTCATACTTAGAAATAGAATCGATTTTTAAAATATTGGCCTTCTATTTTGTGACTATTCTAAACTCAATTATGGGTTATAGTAACTTTCTCTATAGCTATGATATACAGAACTCTTTATAAACACAACTGTATTATTGACAAATAAAGATAATTTGACTTCTTACTTTCAATCTTTAGGACTTTTTTTCCTTGCCTTATTGCATTAGGGCCACTAGGACGATGTTGAATAAAAGATAGGAGAACAGACATTCTTGCCTTGTTCCCAATCTTAGAGGGAAAGCATTCAGTCCTTCACCATTAGATGTGACGTTTATCGGATTTTTTAAAAGAATTTATCAAATTAAGGAACTTTCCTTCTTTCCCTAGTTTGCTGAGAGCTTTTTTTTTTTTTTTTTTTTTTTGCGGTACGCGGGCCTCTCACTGTTGTGGCCTCTCCCGTTGCGGAGCACAGGCTCCGGATGCACAGGCTCAGCAGCCATGGCTCACGGGCCTAGCCGCTCCGTGGCATGTGGGATCTTCCCGGACTGGGGCACGAACCCGTGTCCCCTGCATCGGCAGGCGGACTCTCAACCACTGTGCCACCAGGGAAGCCCCTGGTTTGTTTGTTTTTTCTTTTATTTACAAACAGATGTTAGATTCTCACAAATTATTTTTGAGCACCTATTGAGATAATCATGTTGTTTTCCTCTTTTAGTTTGTTAATATGATAAATTACATTGCTTTCTAAATGTTAAACTAACCTTGCTTCCTTGAATAAACTCCACTTAGTCATCATGTACTATCTTTTTCAATATATTGCTGGATTTGATTTGCTAATATTTGTCAAAGATTTTTGTATCTGAGAGATGCATGAGAGATGTTGATCTGTAGTATCCTTGTAATATCTTTGTCTCTGCTTTGGCATCAGGGTAATGCCCGTCTTTATCAATTGAGCTAGGAAGTGTCCCCTCCACTCTATTTTCTGAAAAGTTTGTGTAGTGATGGCATTGTTTCTTCCTGAACTGTTTAAAAAAATTCATAAGATATCTGTGATAGAAATTTCCTTTGTGGAAAATATTAGATTATGAATTTAATTTCTTGAAAGATATTGACTCACCCAGATATTGTATTTCTTCTTGAATCTATTTTAGTAATTTTTGTCTTTCAAGGAATGTATCCATTTCATCTACATTGTCAATATATTGCCATTAGGTTATTTAAAAATTCCTTTAGTAGCTGATAATGTCTGTAACATCTTGGTGATGTCCAATGTTTACTTTCTGACATTGGAAATTTGGCCTTCTCTCTTTTCTTTCTGATGAGTCTAACTAGAGGTTATCAATCTTTAAATTTTTTTAAAAAGACTATCTTGAGTTTTGTTCATTTTTGCTATTGCTAGATTTTTAAGTTGATTTATCTTCTTAACTTTATTGTTTCCTTCCTCTGACTTACCTTGGGTTTACTTTGTGGTGTTTTTTTCCCCTAGATTCTTAAGGTAGAACCTCAGATTACGTATTGAGATATTTCTTCTTTTCTGTTACTATATAATTTAATGTTATAAGTTTCCTGATAAACACTGCTTTAGTTAAATCCCACAATTTTGATATTTTTAATCTTCATCATGTTCAAAATATTTTTGAATTTCCCTTTTTATTTATTCTTCAACCCATAGCTTGTTTAGAAATGTGTTGTTTAATTTACAAATATTTGGCATATTTGCAATAGGAAATATAATAAAATAATATTAAATGTAATAATAAAGAAAATAATGATAAAAAACAGAGCATGAGAGACATGAGCTAACATACATCTAAGAATCCAACAAGATTCTTACAACATAGAATAACACAACATACAACGTAGAATTCAAGAAGATTAAGAGGAAAGGAGGGAAGAGCAATATCTAAAAAGGTGATGTCTAAGACCAGTCCAAAATTGATAGAAGACATTAGCCTACAGGTCCAAGAAGCTTGACACTTCTGTTGGGGATGCCCAAAGTAAGTCCCTTGAGGATCCCCCCTTGGAGATTCACAGCATCTGGAAGAGACTTTTTAAATCACCAAGTGATCCCACCCTCATTCTGCAAGTAGAGAAAGAAGGCTTGGAGAGGATCCCCCCTAGGCTAACAAACGAGGCAGAATTTGTGTCATCAGGTCTGTAAGCAGCATGTGTGGATTCTCACAGTTAGGCCAAGTGGATTCTCATGGATGGCCAAGTTCTGGGACATATTCTGTATCTTGTAAAGCAGAGAAGCTCACTTTGTCCCTTCCTCCAATAGAAGAGCTGTACTGTCAAAAAGTCAGAACAAGCAATGTGACAGATGTCTCTCTGGGATGAGGAGAGAGGGGTGAGTTCTCCCCTTACCTCAGGGCTAGGATGTTCAGCAAAGAATTCAGAAGATATGTCACCCTCAAGCTGAGGGTTTAACCAGTGAGGAAGGTGGGGGAGGGAGAAGTGAGAGCAGCAGTCCAGGTAAAGAGAATATTATATGAACATGAAACTCTTTCCATGTTGATCTGGGCAATGAGTAGTGTAGAAGGAGCTTAATAAGGAAGTCAGCAGAATCAGAACCTCAGTGGCTCCTCTCCGTCCCCTCACCCACGTCACAGTTGGTAAAGAGGTTCTCG
Source organism: Lagenorhynchus albirostris (assembly GCF_949774975.1). Lineage (NCBI taxonomy): Eukaryota > Metazoa > Chordata > Mammalia > Artiodactyla > Delphinidae > Lagenorhynchus > Lagenorhynchus albirostris. The sequence goes on from NC_083110.1 coordinate 75,860,380, forward strand.
GGAGAGTCTTTTTTTCCCTCAGAGATGGGGAGGGGCAAGGAGTCTGATCCATGATGGTACTAGGACAGGGACATCTGTGATCCAACAGGCCCCTCATGGCCCATTCTTTCTGATCCCACCTCTGGGTACTACAGCCACAGAACCCTGCATTTGACTGGGGTGATACTGGGGGTCAGGCAAACCAGCTGAAAACAAAGCCCAGGACAGAGTCTGTGCCACAACCTCCCACTCAAGGAAGAGATTTCAGACAGTAAGCCACATGCCAGCAGGAATGGCACCATCTCCTCCAGGGATCTTAGGAATATGCAGGTTTGGCAGGGGACTCCTGAAGATATGTTATTTTCACCCTGGATGGTAGCATCTGGAAAAATATGACTGAGGAAAATCCAAGAGTGAACTGACTGCCCTTCCACAAAGAAGCCTTCCTGGTTGGTTTCCCCGCTCTGCTGACATTTAACTGGGCTTCAGTGAATTGATGGCTCTGATGTTACAAATCGACCAGAGTTTCTGAGCGTAGATGTATAAATAACGTGGGCTTGTCTTTAGATTGCTCAGGGCCTGGAGCAAGGTTGGATATGTCAGCTGAATCCTAGTATTTCCCAAACACAAGGATATTCAATCATTTCTTCCTCGATCTGTGGATCTCAAGCTTGCAGCCCACAACTGGCCCACCAATACTCCCAGCAGCTAGGATATCGGTGCCAGTGACCCCCAGCAACAGTCCTTTCCAACAAGGAGGAGATGAGGGTTGCAGATTGGAATGGAGAGTAGGATGAGGAGACGTGCACCCTGGGGGGTAATCACTGCCTCAGAGCCTCCTTCCTGGAACCCTACTTTTGAAAATGAAGACGCTACAGGATGGAAACCCATTACTCTTGAACCTTGGTTTTTTCTCTGTTTTGAGAAAAACAGAAATCTCCTCCTTGAGATGAGACAGTTATCTCCATTTGACAGATGAATACAATGAAATCCAGAGAACTGGCATGACTCGCCCAGAGTCATGCAGTAAGTGACTAGTGGAGCTGCTTTCACACTATTGTGGGTTGGAAGCTAAAGCCATTTCCACCACACAGGCAGAGCCTACCTCATGTACCGAATGGCTGTTGCATAAACCCACTGATAAGTGCAAAATCTTGCAAGATCCAGTCTATCCTTAAGGAGCTTTCAGCACAGCTGAAAAGAGAGGAGAGGTCAGAGTAATTGCATGTTACTCTACAACCATGAATCCCCACCTAAGGTTGCATGAAAGAATGAATGAGTGATGGACATGTTGCCTGCTCCAATACTTAGGGAGGGACAGATGGCATTAGGTAAGGCATGTGCTGCTTGTACACGTGTCACACTTAGCTGCGGCTCCCTCCAGGATAGCGGCCACATCATCTCTGTGTCTGTACTCCTGGCATCTGTCACAGTGCACCAGACAGGTGTTCAGTGCATATCAGATGAAATAAGGAACATACAAATGATTTGGGGGAAGGTGAGCTCTCTCACCATACTCACTTTGAAGGCTTTTGCTGTAGTTATTCATGGCTTCTTTGCAAGGTTGAAATCATAATACTACCACCTCCTCGATCTTTGTGAGGCTCAAATGAGACCAAAAAGGAGAGAAAGTGCTTGACCATTACAAAGGTTCTCCAAGGTAAAGACTCATCCAGGAGACCAACCAGCCCCAGGTGGCCTTCACAGCCCCCATAGAGGGATCAGACTTGGCATCAACACTTAACAGGTGAATGGCCTTGGCTCAGTGCTGCGTGTTTGCAGTTCTTCTAGACTGGTTCAACTTCCAAAGGTATGCAAAGATGGTCTTGACTGACCTTGTTCAAGACCATCACTCTTTAAATGTTTATGTCTTGTTTTCCCAACTAGACTCCTTGAGAGAAGAGGCTCTGTCTTATTCCTTGTACCATCTATTGGGGGAACTAAGCTGTACCTGCCATGGTGGTAATGAGGGGCACTCACCCATCTCTGCCTGGTGGTTCTGTGTAGGCACACGCATATCTTCATGCATTTATTTATTTATTCATGGATTCAATTAATGCGTACTGATCACCTGCTCTGTGCCTGGCCCCAAGGACAATGAATAAGACATGACTTAATCTTCCAGGAGCACAGTTTAGCAGAAGATGCAGATGCACACAGACTTCTGTGGTGCCAGGATGGATGCTTCCAGAGTGTGAAGCTCAGTGAAGTGCAGCCCAGAGAAGGGGCCTGGGGAAGGAGGTCCAGGGCTGAGGGGCTGAGCAGGTGAGGAAGGCTTGACAATGAAAGTACGTTTGAGTTGGGTCGTGACAGCTGGCCAACGGAGGGAAGGATAAGACTTTGGAATTACAGAGAAGTACATGAGATCTTTAGCTAGTGAACAAGTGCTTTTATGTGCAAGGAACACAGGATGGGTGACTGCGTTGGAGGGAGGGGGCGCTGGATGGGGAGACGAGGCTGGGCCTTTGGGTTCTTGGGTTGGAGCCACAGACAACCTGCTGAGGAGGTTGGACTCTATCACATTGACAATGGGGGCCGTAAAGATTTATGGTTATAGAGGAGGAGGAACACAATGCAATGATGACGTGGGCAGTGGGCAGGAATAGGAGGGACAAGGGTAGAGGAGGGAAATCAGGAGACCACTGCACACATCCAGGCTTGAGACGATGAAGTTCAGAGCAGTGACGCTTGGCCAGAAAAGGAAAAGGTGATCTGGTAGGCTATGGCCACCAAGAGACCACACTGAAGGATGACTCATCTCTTTAACTCCCTTGGCCTCTTCAACTACAAACTTAGGCTGGGTCAGCTTGACCCCAGGATGTATTAACTTAAAATTGCAGTCATTTACTTAGATGGGGTAGCTTTGGAAACACATACTCTAGAATTATGGGTTGACTTTGCATCAGGTTGACCCCATGATGGGTGATTAATTAAGTTACTCTTTGCTGGAAGTTTTTGAGCAAAAATGATAACCAGAAATTTGAGGAACACTTGAGAGCTTTTTCCACTGAGTGATGCTAAATTGGATCGACTTTAAAGCTCTAAAGCCGAAAATTCTGTGATTCTATTGTCCAGATGGATGGTAGAAAAACCCTGCCCCTGATGGGCTCATGTCCTAAAGGCTTTAACTTGTGGCTACAGTGCAAAGTTGAGTTTCCAATAAAATTTTATCTGTGTGATATGACTGTTCATGAAAAGCTTCCAAGTGGAAACCAGCGTTGCTGGTGACTCATGTTATTGAAATATCTTTCTAAGCCACAGCAACTCAAGGATGAGACACACAGTTCACTGCCCAGAAGGAGAAACTAGGCAGGGGAGAGTCTGTTGAGAACAGCTTCAGTTTTCTCTGTGTCACTTTTGACATATCCTTGCCTTGGTCAGCATCCCCTAAGTGTCGTTCTTTTCTAAAATGAGGAAGAAACTCCCGGTGGGGCTTGAGGAGTCTGGAAGCATCACCAGCTTGATGTGGGGCAGGACTGCTCCCCTGGATACCTTGGATGATACTTCTACACATAGGAAAGAGGCCTTGTGTCATTTGAGTAGAAATTACTTGGAAGCCAAATGGGGAAGAATCAAGATTCCCTCCCCACTGGAGGCAAGGTTGGCTTGTCTGGCGTTCCACGTTTTCTGGTCTCAACAGTGTGACCCAGGATAGAGCAGAATGGTCATAATTTTCTCAGATGATTCTCAAAACTCTCACCCTGGCTTTTGGATTCACCTCTGGGTGTGGGGTCAATGCAAGGACAACTATCCCCCAACTCCCAAGGGCACTGAGGGAGCTTGACGTTTGCCCCCATCCTCAGATGATCTGACAGGCCAGTGATTGTCATGCTCCAAGTAGAGTGGGCAGGGCTGTCTCAGCATCTCAGGGCATCTGCCGTGCTTGCCACACTCTATAGCTTGCCGGGTCTCCTTTCTGTTATTCCTTTCATAGGACTGCTGCTCCCATCCAATGGGGCCGTTGCTGTTGCACTCACACCCCCAGCACTTCCTAGCCTCTGTGACTCGGCTTCCTTGACTGTCAATTTCGCAAACATTTGGTTACTTGGAGCTTGTCTCTATTTACCTAAGACACCCAGACCTTCAAGCTTTTGTCTTTCTTTACACTGAGCCATCAGTCCCGTCCACATTTCGTACTGTTGAACTCCGCCCCTCCTTTGAAGTGCAGGTGGAATGCTACCTCTTCCAAGAAGCCTTTTCCTAATCCTCAGTTGAAATGACACTTTCTTTGAGGCTCTTATAACATGTTCTACCTATAATGATGCAATGAAGCTGCTCTGCCCGTATTACAGTGATCCCAGTACATGTCCCACATCTAAATCACAAGTTCCTTGGGATAATAAACAGAATCTTATCCAAACTGATATCTCTAGCTCCAAGCATGGTGCCGAGTATATGGTAGATATTTCATGAAGGGTTATGGCACGCCTCTGATCCCTCTGGAGACCAGAGCATTCTATTAAGGATGTACTTTACGTGTGGACAGCTCCCTCCAAAGCTGCAGTGGGTTTACCAATATGGTCATGAACAGACTGCATTCTTTATATAAAGGCTTTAAAATTCCTTCAAAAATACTAGCAAAATGAGTGTCCTTTCAAATTTATGAAAAATTCATTTTTCCTTTCATGTTATGAAAAATCTATTTAAATATGATATGCACTCAAGGGAAATAAATATGGCAGAAATGTCTTTGCAAACACCTCTGGGCTGGCGCTAGCTCTGCATAAACTTCAGCCCACGTGCTCCAGGCCTTTTGCCTCTAATGACAAAAACAAACAGCCTAATGAAAATGGAAACAGTCTGTCAATTGTCTGCACTTTGAGAACTTGCCTAAGTATTTGAAAATATAATTGGCTAAATTTTTACAGGTCTAGCCAAATGTTTCCTGTCCCAAGAGCCATGGCAATACTGGGCACACACACACAAAAAAACATAGAATATTTGAGGATGCCAAACGGTGCACAAAGTTGGTATTTTTTCCCGGCATTAAAAATGGAAAATGATTGAAAACCAGAAAGCAAAAAGAAGCATTTGTCTGCACTGGGCAAAGAATAGAATCAAGTCATTCAACTGGCCGCAGAAAAATGGAACAGGAAGGATGTTTGCAACAGCTTCTCATCATCTTTGCCTACAAATCCAAAGTCTTCTCTCCAGGTTTACTTGCTTCTTCTCAGACTGGAAGCTCGGGTGCCTCCCCAGGAGGTGTGAGAAGCAGCCACATCCGCACCTTCTCTGGGGCTGCAGGTCTGGTGCTCTGAGGTGGGGCTGGAACTGACACGTGTAATCAGCTCCCCAGCTGTTGTTGTTCTTGGTGAAGTTTGAGAAGCACAGCCCTGAGCTCTCTTCTTGCTGTCCAAGCAGGCCCGAGGGAGGATACCGTTACCAGCCAGGGAAGAGGCCAGTGTCCTTGCACCGGGCTTTGACACTGTGGTTTGAGCTTCTGTCCCTTTGCCTGCCAGGAGAGAGAGAGAGAGAGACTGACGACTCCTCCCTCATTGCCCCTGACAAGCTCCTCTCAGAAATGAATGCCGAGTTCCCGTCCTTTTAAAAGAGATTTGCCCCACACAAACCTCAGGGATCAAGTTGTTGGATTTTTTTTACCCCTAATGAGGGAAGTTTCAGTTGCTTTAACAGCCAATCTCTGCAAATTTCATTGGGTTGGCCAAGCTGTCCATCGAATTTATGCCCTCAGATTGCTGGGCACGGCTGGCATTAAACATTAGGAGGTTTTCTCTGGATTCCTCTCATCTCTAGTCTGACATGAGGCTCTGCTACCAACCCTTCCTTAAGTGGAACTGCTGGATCAGATGACTTCCAACCCTGGGGAAAGCTCTCTTGGGGAACGTAGAAGCGCCTTTTAGGTGGCTCCACGTGGCATCCAAAACTTTCAGAAGCAAAGGAAGGTATGGGGCATTGCGATTCACCAGCAAGCCTTCACTATAAAGAAGGAAACGAGAGCCACACGAAGACAGCTCTCAGTGCGTGTATGTGCTGTACTCAAGCAACTGGACACACGGTAGACCCAAGCCATGGAATTGGTGGCATCGTAAAGGCCCCATGCCCCTCAGATCTTAATGGAATTTCAGTTTTTCTCTAAAAAGAGCAGGAAACAGACTGTGGGCTACAGACTCTCTGCTGGGGTCAAGGCTGACGGGCCTTTGGATCAATGCCAGTCTCACTCACTCAGAGTAAACTTACAAATAGCTCAAATGAATGGACAGACCTCATCGCTGTCTGGGGGCAGCAGGACAAAGAGGCAAGAGTGGGGTTTTGAGTCATTTTGCCCGAGATGAAATCCCAGCTCCATCCCTCACTAGTGGAAGTGACCTTGGGCAAGAGACCACCTCTCCCAACCATACTTTCCTCATCAGCAAAATGAGATGCTAATACCTCTCTTGCAGTGCTGTAGAGAGGGTGATGTGGAAGCCATGGAATCTAGGAAGAGCTCAAGTAAGGTGAGTTTCTGCTCCTCCCTGGCAAAGCCTGGGTCAGAACTGGGGGCCAGCTCCATGGAGTTGGAGCATGGTGTCCCAAATGCTGGGGATAGAGGTTTCAGGTCAAACCAACATCCTCCAAGACTGGTGACAGCCACCCAATGGAGGAGAGCTGCTCCAGAGACCTTGGGTCATGCCCTGAAATTAGGGGCGCTCATCTAGTCACTCAACTGTTACTTAATGAGCACGTTTATGTGCCAACTACAATGGTAGCTCAGGAAATGCACTGGTGAGTAAGACAGGTGATGACCAGCCTCCTGGGATTTACAGGCTAAGGCATATTTGAAAAAATAAAGGTTTACGTCTAAAAGGAAAGCATTGATTTAAGTTATTCTTATTATAATGTTATTTAAATGTATTCAAATATAAAACTACGTATCAATTCCTTAATTTTGTAGGTAACTTTTAAACAATTAGGGAAATAAAACAAATTTATGAATAAAATATAAGATAATAAAATGAATAACATTTAAATTATCACCATTTGATGGGACAGATGATGCTGTTTTGCTGAAATTGAATCTTCCCTCACAGGGAGGGAAGTGTGGTCACACGATGAGAACCTCCCTGAAGCCTAGATACGGAGACGACCAGCACACTGGAGCATCTCCACCTGCAAAGACCCGGGAGATCCGACCTTCTGATGTCAGTGGCCCATCTACCTGATGCTGGTGGTTCTATAAACGTCAGCACCAACAGGACCGTTGGAGGGCTTGCTATCCACACACGTGTTGTCCCAGCATCCTCTATACGTGTGTTTAACATTATTTCTGCAGTAATGTATTCCTGAGAGGTGGTTATCATTACCCATTGTACAACTAAACAATGGAGGTTGGAACTTGGAGAGATGAGCCACACGCCCACAGGCTCAGGAGGTCTCTGTCTCCCGGCATTGCTGCTGGGTCCTCAGAGCCCACAGAGAGTGCAGACAGAGCCGGAGATGCCATCTCTACTTCCCTTCCCCTCTCCTCTCGTCCAGCCTCCTCTTTCCTCTACCACGTTCTATGCCAAGCTCCTTCTTCGGAACAGACTCCGTGAGTAATTGTTCCTAGGAACAGAGTCCCCGGGAGAAGACCTGCTGCCCTTGTGGAAGGGTCCGTGCAGCCAAAGCAGATCAAAAGCTCGGGGACTGGGATATTTCTGATTTTGAGGCAGGTGGCTGAGGCAGGGTAATCCCTAACTTTAGAGAAACGTGTAAAATGTATGCGTTAGACCCTTCTTGGAGGAAGACTCCCTGCCCAGAGAACAGTGCATCTCTGAGTCCCTCAGCTGGCAGCCCGGCTCAGCATCTCACCAGGGGATTTGCAGTGAGTTTCAGGTCAGTGAATGCCCGTCCTTCATAAGTGGTTCAAACGTTAGGGTCATGCAAAGATCCCTCCATATTGCAGAAGGGGCTGGACGGCAGTGTCCAACCTATATAGGAAGAAAGAAGAAGCCAGAGAAAGACCATCACATCTCAGAGGGGAGAGGGAGAAAAACAGAGAAGAAAATGACTGTATTTGTCAAGAAACAATAGCCAATATTAAAGGGAGAAAATATGGTTATAAGAAAGCCAGGAGAGAGGAGCATAAGTTGATGACATCATGTGGAGGCAGCTGGAATCCAGATGGTGGGTTTGTCTGCAGGGAGCCTGGCCTGGTTTCCTCAACAAGTCTGTGTCACTTAATTGGGACTTTGCTGAATTAACAGAGACCTAGGGACCTAGTAAGATGCCCTGAGTGGTCCTGCATCAAAGGCTGCTTTGGACAAGTCAGCTCTGGAGAACATTGTTGGGTCAGTCAGGGAAATTAGAAAATGGTCTGGGTATTAGATGGCATAAAAATGTTCCAAAACCAGCAGCAAAGTGGAGATTGTTTGCTGGAAAAAAAATCAGATCATGAAACATTTTGTGCAGAATGATCTCATTTGAGTGAAGTAAAAAAGGCAGAATATGTACTGAGGTGTTAATGGTGGAAAGCTCTGGGTGGTAGGAATGTAATACCTTTCATTTTTACTTTTGCTTAACCATATTTTCCATTTTCTGCAACGCACATACAGGGAGATGGGTCTGGCCTCTTCAACAAGTCTGTGTCGCTCTGCTGAGCTACCGGGGACCTAGGAACATAACAATATGCTCTGAGTGGTCCGCAGAGCTTCTGAAGCAATGAAAGATGAATTTAAAAATGAAACAGTTTGGGCGACATTGCTAAGTTAGCATGGCAGACGAAGGGTTAATAACCCCAAGGAAAGCATTCTTATAGTCATAAGAAAACATCAAGGAAAGAATGGAGAAATGGGCCCAGGATGCAAATAGAAAATTCACAAAGAAGGAAATGTAAGTGACTAGGACATTTGAAAAGGTTCAGCCTCATTAGTAACCAAGGAAAAATGCAAATTAGAACAAGGAACCAGATTTCTCCCCATCTAATTAATAAGCACTGGAAAGGAAGAGAATACCCTGTGCATCCTCCTGGCTTCCGGAAGTGGCAGGCCATCCCTGGTGTTCTTTAGCTTGTGGCAGCATCACTCCAGTCTCTGCTTCGTCTCCACATCCGTCTTTCCTGTGTCTGTGTCTCTGTGTCCAAATCTCCTTCTACTTACGAGGATACCAGACGTTGGATTAGGGCCCACCCTAATGCAGTATGACCTCATCTTAACTGATTGCATCTGCTAAGAACCTATTTCCAAATAAGGTCACATTCTGAGGTTCAGTGTGGACACGAATTTGGGGGGGACATCATTCAACCCCATACAGGTGGTGAAACTAATCACCTACCTGTTGCAGTTGTTTGAGCTTTAATGGAGTTATTGTATATAAAACACGTAGAACCATGCCTGACATATGGAAACCAGCATCTAAGTGATGATGGTGATGTTCCTTCAGCTGGAATCTGAAGCTGCCTTCTGGAACTTTCCCCGCACATAAGCAGATATTCAAAGCTGCAGAACAAAGAGTCCAGTCATAAACGTTCCCCCAGTTCTACTGTTATTGATGCTCTCCCTCCGTTTTGGATTGTGTCCCGTGCTCCATGACAGCCTGAGCCCCTACAAGCAGGAAGTGGGGAAATGGGAGGTGGGGAGCAGGGTGGGGTGATGATGGCCACCAGGGAGCCTCTTTGGCCCCTGGGCCTGTATTTGGCCACCCTCACCCCTATGGGTGATGCGGCCCAGCATCTCGGGCCATCCTGTTCACCTCTTACAAAGCTGTCACTTCCTATTGGCATCCACCCTTTGCCAGTGCAGCTGACTCAAGTCCCAAGGAGCTCAGCTACACCTGGTCTTCACAAAAAATCAGGGCCTTGAAAGGAAATTATAGCTGTCCTCTTCATCCCGGCCATTGCCACACCCTGTGGACTGTAGGTAATCCGGTTAGAAAAATCACCTCTGACTTTTAGCTAAATTGGGGACACATATAATTTACACTCTGGAATCTCCTCTCAGCCCTTAAGAGCTCCCACTTGTTGTTTTGTCCACCAAGTATGCACGAAGCTGAGGTGGAGAGAGCAGCAGGGCGAGAGGCGGGCAGAGAAGGTGTAAGCAGAGGGCAGCGCTCCGTGTCCCTCTCTAGGAATCTGCGAGGCTCAGCTGCTCCCTGACTCAAGGTGACGTGCCACCCAGGTTCCTGCCAATAAGTCTCCGCTTTTGCCAGACTAGTTCAGACTGGGATGCTGCCCGTTACAAACGTGATGCCAGTCCTAAAATACCTGGCTATATGCTTGGGAGTTGAGGGTACTCCCTATCCGCTTGGGACAGATTTGGGGCGGGGAGGGAAGGAGAAAACTGAACAAATATTCTGTGACCAGAGTTATGAAAAAGAGAAACATTAGGGACAGTGAGGTCTGATGCTTGGGTTTTAATATACTTCTTTTTTTTAATACAGCAGCTTCTTATTAGTCATCCATTTTATACACATCAGTGCATACATGTCAATCCCAGTCTCCCAATTCATCACACCACCACCTCCACCCCCCGTTGCTTTCCCCCCTTGGTGTCCACACTTTTTTTCTCTACTTCTGTGTCTCAATTTCTGCCCTGCAAACCGGTTCATCGTATATGCATTAATATAAGATATTTGTTTTTCTCTTTCTGACTTACTTCACTCTGCATGACAGTCTCTAGATGCATCCACATCTCTACAAATGACCCAATTTCATTCCTTTTTATGGCTGAGTAATATTCCATTGTATATATGTGCCACATCTTCTTTATCCATTCGTCTGTCAATGGACATTTAGGTTGCTTCCATGGCCTGGCTATCGTAAATAGTGCTGCAATGAACATTGGGTCCATGTGTCTTTTTGAATTATGGTTTTCTCTGGGTATATGCTCAGTAGTGGGATTGCTGGGTCGTATGGTAATTCTATTTTTAGTTTTTTAAGGAACCTCCGTACTGTTCTCCATAGTGGCTGTATCATTTTACATTCCCACCAACAGTGCAAGAGGGTTCCCTTTTCTCCACACCCTCTCCAGCATTTCTTGTTTGTAGATTTTCTGATGATGCCCATTCTAACTGGTGTGAGGTGATACCTCATTGTAGTTTTGATTTGCATTTCTCTAATAATTAGTGATGTTGAGCAGCTTTTCATGTGCTTCTTGGCCATCTGTATGTCTTCTTTGGAGAAATGTCTATTTAGGTCTTCTGCCCATTTTTGGATTGGGTTGTTTGTTTTTTTAATGTTGAGCTACATGAGCTGTTTATATATTTTGGAGATTAATCCTTTGTCTGTTGATTCGTTTGCAAATATTTTCTCCCATTCTGAGGGTTGCCTTTTCGTCTTGTTTATAGTTTCCTTTGCTGTGCAAAAGCTTTTAAGTTTCATTAGGTCCCATTTGTTTATTTTTGTTTTTATTTCCATTACTCTAGGAGGTGGGTCAAAAAAGATCTTGCTGTGATTTATGTCAAAGAATGTTCTTCCTCTAAGAGTTTTATAGTGTCTGGTCTTACATTTAGGTCTCGAATCCATTTTGAGTTTATTTTTGTTTATGGTGTTAGGGAATGTCCTAATTTCATTCTTTTACATGTATCTGTCCAGTTTTCCCAGCACCACTTATTGAAGAGGCTGTCTTTTCTCCATTGTATACTCTTGCCTCCTTTATCAAAGACAAGGTGACCATATGTGTGTGGGTTTATCTCTGGGCTTTCTATCCTGTTCCATTGATCTATGTTTCTGTTTTTGTGCCAGTACCATATTGTCTTGATTACTGTAGCTTTGTAGTCTAGTCTGAAGTCAGGGAGTCTGATTCTTCCAGCTCCATTTTTTTCCAAGATTGCTTTGGCTATTCGGGGTCTTTTGTGTCTCCATACAAATTTTAAGATTTTTTGTTGTAGTTCTGTAAAAAATGCCATTGGGTAGTTTGATAGGGATTGCATTGAATCTGTAGATTGCTTTGTGTAGTATAGTCATTTTCACAATATTGATTCTTCCAATCCAAGAACATGGTATATCTCTCCATCTGTTGGTATCGTCTTTTTTGTTGTTGTTGTTGGTATCATCTTTAATTTCTTTCATCAGTGTCTTACAGTTTTCTGAGTACAAATCTTTTACCTCCTTAGGTAGGTTTATTCCTAGGTATTTTATTCTTTTTGTTGCAATGGTGAATGGGATTGTTTCCTTAATTTATCTTTCTGATCTTTCGTTGTTATTGTCTAGGAATGCAAGAGATTTCTGTGAATTAATTTTGTATCCTGCAACTTTACCAAATTCATTGATTAGCTCTAGTAGTTTTCTGGTGACATCTTTAGGATTCTCTATGTATAGTATCATGTCATCTGCAAACAGTGACAGTCTTACTTATCCTTTTCCAATTTGTATTCCTTTTATTTCTTTTTCTTCTCTGATTGCCATGGCTAGGACTTCCAAAACTACATTGAATAATAGTGGCGAGAGTGGACATCCTTGTCTTTTTCCTGGTCTAGAGGAAATGCTCTCAGTTTTTCACCATTAGAGAATGATGTTTGCTGTGGGTTTGTCGTATAAGGCCTTTATTATGTTGAAGTAGGTTCCCTCTATGCCCACTTTCTGGAGAGCTTTCATCATAAATTGGTGTTGAATTTTTTCAAAAGCTTTTTCTGCATCTATTGAGATGATCATATGGTTTTTATTCTTCAATTTGTTGATATGGTATATCACATTGATTGATTTGCGTATATTGAAGAATCCTTGCATCTCTTGGATAAATCCTGCTTGATCATGGTGTATGATCCTTTTAAGGTGTTGTTAGATTCTGTTTGCTAGTATTTTGTTGAGAATTTTTGCATCTATATTCATCAGTGATATTGGTCTGTAATTTTCTTTTTTTGTAGCATCTTTGTCTGGTTTTGGTATCAGGGTGATGGTGGCCTCATAGAATGAGTTTGGGAATTTTCCTTCCTCTGCTATTTTCTGGAAGAGTTTGAGAAGGATGGGTGTTAACTCTTCTCTAAATGTTTTATAGAATTTACCTGTGAAGCCTTCTGGTCCTGGACTTTTGTTTGTTGGAAGATTTTTCATCACAGTTTCAATTTCATGACTTGTGATTGGTCTGTTCATATTTTCTATTTCTTCCTGGTTCAATCTTGGAAGGTTATACCTTTCTAAGAATTTGTCCATTTCTTCCAGGTTGTCCATTTTTTTGGCATAGAGTTGCTTGTAGTAGTCTCTTAGGATGCTTTGTATTTCTGTGACGTCCATTGTAACTTCTCCTTTTTCATTTCTAATTTTATCGATTTGAGTCCTCTCCCTCTTTTTCTTGATGAGTTTGGCTAATGGTTTATCAATTTTGTTTATCTTCTCAAAGAACCAGCTTTTAGTTTTATTGATCTTTGCTATTGTTTTCTTTGTTTCTATTTCATTTATTTCTGCTCTGACCTTTATGATTTCTTTCCTTCTGCTAACTTCGGGTTTTGTTTGTTCTTCTTTCTCTAGTTCCTTTAGGTGTAACGTTAGATTGTTTATTTGAGATTTTTCTTGTTTCTTGAGGTAGGCTTGTATAGCTATAAACTTCCCTCTTAGAACTGCTTTTGCTGCATCCCATAGGTTTTGGATCATCGTGTTTTCATTGTCATTTGTCTCTAGGTATTTTTTGATTTCCTCTTTGATTTCTTCAGCGATCTCTTGGTTATGTAGTAACGTATTTTTTAGTCTCCATGTGTTTGTGTTTTTTTTACTGTTTTTACCCTGTAATCGATTTCTAATCTCATAGCATTGTGGTCAGAAAAGATGCTTGATATGATTTCAATTTTCTTAAATTAACTGAGGCTTGATTTGTGACCCAAGATGTGATCTATCCTGGAGAATGTTCCATGTGCACTTGAGAAGAAAGTATAATCTGCTATTTTTGGATGGAATGTCCTATAAATATCAATTAAATCTATCTGGTCTATTATGTCATTGAAAGCTTCTGTTTCCTTATTAATTTTCTGCTTGGATGATCTGTCCATTGGTGTAAGTGAGATGTTAAATTCTCCCACTATTATTGTGTTACTGTCGATTTCCTCTTTTAGAGCTGTTAGCAGTTTTCTTATGTATCGAGGTGCTTCTGTGTTGGGTGCATATATATTTATATTTGTCATATCTTCTTCTTGGTTCGATCCCTTTATCATTATGTAGTGTCCTTCCTTGTCTCTTGTAACATTCTTTATTTTAAAGTCTATTTTATCTGATATGAGTATTGCTACTCAAGCTTTCTTTTGATGTCCATTTGCATGGAATATCTTTTTCCATCCCCTCGTTTTCAGTCTGTATGTGTCCCTAGGTCTGAAGTGAGTCTCTTGTAGACAGCATATATATGGGTCTTGTTTTTGTATCCATTCAGCAAGCCTGTGTCTTTTGGTTGCAGCATTTAATCCATTCCCGTTTAAGGTAATTATCGATATGTAGGTCCCTATTACCATTTTCTTAATTGTTTGGGGTTTGTTTTTTGGTTTATTTTTTTGCGGTACACGGGTCTCTCACTGTTGTGGCCTTCTTCTGCTACGGAGCACAAGCTCTGGACGCGCAGGCTCAGCGGCCATGACTCACGGGCCTAGCCACTCCAAGGCATGTGGGATCTTACCGGACCAGGGCACGAACCCATGTCCCCTGCATCGGGGACATGCAGGGGACATGGGGTTTGTTTTTGTAAGTCCTTTTCTTCTCTTGTATTTCCCACTTAGAGAAGTTCCTTTAGCATTTGTTGTAGAGCTGGTTTGGTGGTGCTGAATTCTCTTAGTTTTTGCTTGTCTGTAAAGCTTTTGATTTCTCTGTCGAATCTGAATGCGATCCTTGCTGGGTAGAGTAATCTTGGTTGTAGGTTTTTCCCTTTCATCACTTTAAGTATATCATGCCACTCCCTTCTGGCTTGTAGAGTTTCTGCTGAGAAATCAGCTGTTAACCTTATGGGAGTTCCATTGTATGTTGTCATTTTCCCCTTGTTGCTTTCAATAATTTTTCTTTGTCTTTAAGTTTTGCCAATTTGATTACTGTGTGTCTTGGCATGTTTCTCCTTGGGTTTATCCTGTATGGGACTCTTTGCGCTTCCTGGACTTGGGTGGCTATTTACTTTCCATGTTAGGGATGTTTTCGACTATAATCTCTTTAAATATTTTCTTGGGTCCTTTCTCTCTCTCTTCTCCTTCTGGGACCCCTATAATGAGAATGTTGTTGTGTTTAATGTTTTCCCAGAGGTCTCTTAGGCTGTCTTCATTTCTTTTCATTCTTTTTTCTTTATTCTTTTCTGTAACAGTGAATTCCATCATTCTGTCTTCCAGGTCACTTAACCGTTCTTCTGCCTCAGTTATTCTGCTATTGATTCCTTCTAGTGTATTTTTCATTTCAGTTATTGTATTGTTCATCTCTGTTTGTTTGTTCTTTAACTCTTCTAGATCTTTATTAAACATTTCTTGCATCTCCTCGATCTTTACCTCCATTCTTTTTTTTTTTTTTTTTTTTGTGGTACGCGGGCCTCTCACTGTGTGGCCTCTCCCCTTGTGGAGCACAGGCTCCAGATGCGCAGGCTCAGTGGCCATGGCTCATGGGCCCAGCCACTCCACGGCATGTGGGATCCTCCTGGACCGGGGCACAAACCCATGTCCCCTGCATCGGCAGGCAGACTCTCAACCACCGTGCCACCAGGGAAGCCCTTTGCCTCCATTCTTTTTCTGAGGTCCAGGATCATCTTCACTATCATTATTCTGAATTCTTTTTCTGGAAGATTACCTATCTCCACTTCATTTAGTTGTTTTTCTGGGGTTTTATCTCATTCCTTCATCTGGTACATAGCCCTCTGCCTTTTCATCTTGTCTATCTTTCTGTGAATGTGTTTTTTGTTCCAAAGGCTGCAGGATTGTAGTTCTTGCTTCTGCTGTCTGCCCTCTGGTGGGTGAGGCTATCTAAGAGGCTTGTGGACGTTTCCTGATGGGAGGGACTTGTCTTAATATACTCTTTTGTTTCTAGAGGAAAGAAAACAAAGAAGGAAGTGTGTGTGTGTTTGTGTGTGTGTGTGTGTGTGTGTGTGTGTGTGAAAGAGAAAGAGAGAGGAGAGAGAGAGAGAGAGAGAGAGAGATTAAACACAAAGACAGCATCCTGTCTGCCCCAGTTGAATATTCAGAAATAGATGAAAAATCTTCAAAAACAACAATGTGCTAAGTCGCCCGGGGTTTTATTTCTCAGGTGTTCGTGGGTGACAGGTGTTCTCTAAATCCAGCTCTCTTGTCAACTCTTCAAGGTGTTTCTGACCATATTTCACAGAGAAAAGACTGGTGATGGAGTGGAACCTCTCCTGGGCCAGCCGGGGGAGGGGGGTGTCACCTGCTGACTGGAGCGGCTCATGCCTGGGGGCACTGCCACCCGTCACGATGCCCAGGCAGCTGAACCATGTCCCGGCAGACTGTCTGCAGTCCAACAGGAATAGAAAGCATCTGTTTGTGCCATTTGTGTGTGGTTAGTGGCAGCTCTCAGCACAAATCTGAAGCAAGGCTAAAGAGAAATGAATGTGGCTCCATCCACCTGGAGTGCCGGCGGTTCCTCAAAGCCTTCAGGTGTTCTATGTCTGTGCATTTGTGTAAAACATTCCTTCTGCGGGAGATGCCTTTCATTGTAGGAAAGGTTCAGGACTCAGCCCAGACATTACCTGTTTCTTGGACAGCTGACACAACCTTAGCAAGTGCCTTGAAGGGCAGGCCTGTAGCATCTTTGTCTCTGTGCTTTCAGTGAGGTCCAGAGACCCTCTGTACTTTATTGAATGAAAGGATGGATGGATGGATGGATGGATGGATGCCATGTGGAAAAGTGAATGTGATTGCTTTAAGATGGCTTCTTAGAATTAGTTTATGGACACAGAACTGATGTCCTAAAGAATTAGTGAAAACTAACTGTGAGCTTCTCAAGTGACAAACACAGACTCTTACGAGCAAGCCTTTCACAATTCTCCAGGGTCGATACCAAAGCCCCACGCCCTGAGGAACCCACCCCAGCCCACATGGGCCTTTCCGTAGGAGCTCAGATCTTTCCACAAGAAAAATTCCTCTTGATTCCCCTTTGGATTTGTACAGCGAGCCTCACCAAAAAACAGCACAGCCCAAGGGAACCAAGAGCCTGGGTCTTGTCTCATCATGTGACTCAATGCGAGGGCTTTGGGTTCCAATAGTTGGAAGCTGCAGTGATGGGGTGGGGCCAGTCCAGGATTTCAGGACCATGGGGTTGAAGTTCATTGGCCCTTTGCTTGTTTTTCTATTGTGGGCACCATGCCCACTGACGGAGAGGATATAATGTCTGAAACTGCCTTCAAGTCCACGTGGATGCAACTCAGCGGAACCTGGACAGAGTGAGTGAAAACTCCCGGAAGCGGCCAGCAGCAGTCAACCTGCTCTCCCCAATTCACATGCTGACCCTTCTGTTCCCTCTCTTAATTGACCAGAGAGATGGCCTGGGGACCACTTGGGTGGCAAAGAATGTGGGCTTTAGAACTAAACAGACTCTGGTCCTAATGCTAGACCTGCCACTTCTTATTGTAGAACCTGGGCCAGTTGCTTGACTTCTAAAATCCCTCTGTAAAATGGGGATAATAATGTGCTGTGAAGTGGAAGGATGAACCAGCATGAAGACACCCAGCGTGCTGCCGTCACCCAGGAGGTGTTCCCCCAGCCCTTTCCTCTGTTATGACTTTATACTGATGAGAAGAAGGAGAAGCTGAGTGTGCTCTCCTGAGAGGACCTCAGCTTCCTGAAAAAAGCAGGGGAGGAGTCTGAGGGCTGGGCGTGTAGGAGGTAGGAAGGGGGGGGTGTCTTCAGGAACAGAAGGCGCGGGGGGCACCCACAAGAAGCCAGGAGCTCGTCTCCAGGCTTATCTGCCTGGACTGCGGCGAGGGGAGCGCCTCTCAGGACTCGGGACTATCTCAGCCAGGACAGCATCACATCCAAAGTGGGT
The DNA here is from genome assembly GCF_949774975.1 of Lagenorhynchus albirostris. NCBI lineage: Eukaryota > Metazoa > Chordata > Mammalia > Artiodactyla > Delphinidae > Lagenorhynchus > Lagenorhynchus albirostris. Next base: position 75,878,216 of record NC_083110.1, read on the forward strand.
ATATTTAGTAGATAAATAAAGAGTAAAAAGATAGTCAATATAATGATTCGATATGAAAATGCAAATTAAAACTGCACTGAGATACCTCTATCCACTATTACAATGGATATTTTTACATCACTGACAATACCAAGTGGCAGTGAGCATGCAGAGAAACTTGAACTCTTGTACATTTCTGAGAGTAATGTGAAAATGTCACAACCATTTTGAGAAACAGTGTGGCAGTGTTTTATAAAGCGAACATTTCACAAGTCTATGAGTCAGCATAACCCTAATATTAGAACCAGATGAAGCCAGTAGATGAAAAAAAAAAAACTCGGGCTGGTATTTCTCAAAAACACAGATGCAGAAAAACCTTAAAATCTTAGTGAAAAAGAATGGCTAACTAGGAATGCAGAGTTGGTGTAGCATTAGAGAGTTTAATTAATGTATTTCCCTAGGCTAACATTATAAAGGAGAAAATACAAAGAATGACACTTTCCCCAGGTTAATCTATGGATTTAATGTCACCCTAGTCAAAAGTCCAGCATGTGTTTTGTTTGTTTTAGTTTTTTGAAGATGGTAAGTTTAATATAAAGAATTATTAACTACAGTTAGGCTACTGGGAGCTCTAAAGAATAGCGGAATAGCAGATGTTTTTTGAAACACAGTAAGCAATTTAATTTCTTATTCACTTGTGAAGATACAGTTCCCATTAAATAATAAGAAAACAAATTGTCCAAATTGTATGAGCTTATATAGGCATTTCTAATGCAAACAAAAAATTATAATGTATGCAAATATCAATTGTCCCCTCATCTCCCTCCATAAGCCATCCCACTAAAATACCCGCTTTCCAGCATGTTTTTTAAAAAACTAAATTGTCAAGCCAATTCTAAAGTTTATATGCCGTCAAAGGACACTGTTAAGAAAAGGAATAGATAAGCCATGGATTAGGAGCATAGCTGCACATATAAATATAAGAAATGTCTTATATCCAAAATATATTTTAAAACTCCTACATTCAATAAGAAAAAGACAACAGCCTACTTCAATGTTAGTTGCATTGTCACATTGTACAGATACTTTGGAAACCTGTTTGACAGTTTCTTATAAAGTCAAATATAAATGTAGGTATTTGGGGCTTCCCTGGTGGCGCAGTGCTTAGGAATCCGCCTGCCAATGCAGGGGACATGGGTTCGAGCCATGGTCTGGGAAGATCCCACATGCCGCGGAGCAACTAAGCCCATGTGCCACAACTACTGAGCCCATGTGCCTAGAGCCCGTGGTCCACAACAAGAGAAGCCACCGCAGTGAGAAGCCTGCACACCGCAATGAAGAGTAGCCCCCACTCGCCGCAACTAGAGAAAGCCGGTGCACAGCAACGAAGACCCAACGCAACGAAAAATAAAAAAAATAAAAAAATAAAATAAATTAAATGTAGGTATTTACCGAAAAGAACTAAAACATATGTATACTTAAAAAAAATAGTACAAAAATGTCCGCAGCAGTTTTATTCAGAATATCCCCAAATTGTATAGAAAACAGTTGTTCATTGATAGGAAAATGGCTAAACGAAATGTGACAGATTCATGCAATAGATTTCCACTCAACAACAGAAAGGAATGAACTAGCAAAACACAGAACATGTTTAGCATGGCTAAACCTTAAAAATATTATGCCGAGTGAAAGAAGCTTGATATAAAAGAGCACACACCATATGGTTCCATTCATATGAGGTTCTAGAACTTGCAAAAATAATCTATGAGGATAGAAAGCAGAACAGTAGTTAGCTAGGAGGTGGATTGACTGGAAAGGGGCCTGAAGAAACTTTCTTGGGTGATATGATAGAAACATTAGGGGTCTTACTAAGTGTGTGGATTACAGACGATGCGTTAATCAAAACTCATCGGTGGTACCGTTCGGATTTGTACTTCTCACTATGTAAAGCAAACCTCAGTAAGAAAAGGAATTCTTATAATAAAAAATTTTAAAAGTGGATCTGCACAGGAGAAAGAGCTGCTTCTGGTACCGGAGACACAGCGTACGGGACAGAATGACTCAGGTGACCTGATTGGCTGCTGGACCGCCTCACGGGCGGAGGGGTGGGGTAGAGGGAGGGCCCAGTCATCCATTCCCATCTGCCTGGGTCAGGCTAGTGTGACACCCTTGGCAGGATCCTCAGGAGCTAAAGCTACAATATCTGGTTGAGAGAATAACTTCTGATGCTGACAAGTGGTGTTTGAGAACATGTGGTCAGCCTTGGGTTTGAGAGAGGCAATTCCTTTCCTGTAACAGCCCCGCACTTACCTCTCTGCCATGAGCCAATAGATTGGTTTTCCATAAAGTGCCCCTTTGTATTCAATCAAAGTAAAGAACTGATTTTTCATGCTTTTTAAATCTTGCTAAGCCTCAAAAAGAGTTGTCATTTATAAAAGAGATTTATGTCTGCCTCAGTTTCCCTATGTTCCCAAACCAATTTCCATAAGAAGATATCACCTTGATGTCTCTAGCAAATCTTTTTCTCTCTGTCTCTCTCTTTCTCACACACACACACACACACGCACACACACTGCCTCTGTCCCTGAATGCATATACAGAGCAGGACCTGGTAAGCACACACAGACCCCTTAGGTGTGGCAAGCTGAGCCCCGTGATCGTTCTGACCAGGGCACAGTCAGGAGGAGTGAATCCTGCCCCCCTCCCCCGCCATATCCTCACAGACCTCCGAAGCTGAAGTGGTGCATGGGCTTCAGCTACCACCGCAGCAGAAGGGATTGAATTCCAGCCAGATGGGGAGGGAAGGCCCCACGATACTTGTCTCTGCCCTCCTTTTCCTGCTTCCTCTCCCCTTATCAAGTCCCTGGTGACATCCATCCTCAAGCAGCTTAGATTCACATGTGAGATTGCCTCATCTACCCAGTTCATTCCACGGATGGGGAAGTCTGAGTCACGAGAGAGGAAAGAACTGCCCATGTGCATACAGTTAGTGAGGGGCAGTGCCTAGATCAGAATGCTGAGCTCCTGCCTTCCAATCCAGGGTGCTGTCTGCTGCATGATGCTGCCGGCCCAAGGTCTCTTTCCTATCAGAGAAGTGGGCTCATTCCTATTAGACGGTAATGGAAAGTCGTACTCAGGTCAGGGGCTCCTCCCATGCTGAGGGTATCATGGGACTGCTGCACCAGTCCCGGGGGTGGGGACACGATTAGCGTGACTTCAGAATCACCAGTAAAGGGTATCTCCCTTCCAGACCCCTGGGAACATACACACCAAGGTAAAGACACCAAGGTAAAGACACTAGAAACAGCCTCCAGGAAGCCCTGTGGAAGCCGAGTCAGGCCACACATAGGATAGCGAGCTGCCTGGCCTGTGCTCTGTCGTATGTGACCTGTATACTATATGTTACAGGAGCTGTGAGACGGACAGAGGAAGCAAAGTGGTTTCAAAACATCCCACATTAAAAACAAAAGTAAACAAATGGGACCTAATGAAACTTAAAAGCTTTTGCGCAGCAAAGGAAACCATAAAGAAGACCAAAAGACAACCCTCAGAATGGGAGAAAATATTTGCAAATGAAGCAACGGACAAAGGATTAATCTCCAAAATTTATAAGCAGCTCATGCAGCTTAATAACAAAAAAACAAACAACCCAATCCAAAAATGGGCAGAAGACCTAAATAGACATTTCTCCAAAGAACATATACAGAGTGCCAACAAACACATGAAAGAATGCTCAACATCACTAATCATTAGAGAAATGCAAATCAAAACTACAATGAGATATCATCTCACACCAGTCAGAATGGCCATCATCAAAAAATCTAGAAACAATAAATGCTGGAGAGGGTGTGGAGAAAAGGGAACCCTCTTACACTGTTGGTGGGAATGTAAATTGATACAGCCACTGTGGAGAACAGTATGGAGGTTCCTTAAAAAGCTACAAATAGAACTACCATATGACCCAGCAATCCCACTACTGGGCATATACCCTGAGAAAACCATAATTCAAAAAGAGTCATGTACCAAAACGTTCATTGCAGCTCTATTTACAATAGCCCAGAGATGGAAACAACCTAAGTGTCCATCATCGGATGAATGGATAAAGAAGATGTGGCACATATATACAATGGAATATTACTCAGCCATAAAAAGAGACGAAATTGAGCTATTTGTAATGAGGTGGATAGACCTAGAGTCTGTCATACAGAGTGAAGTAAGTCAGAAAGAGAGAGACAAATACCGTATGCTAACACATATATATGGAATTTTAAAAAAATGTCATGAAAAACCTAGGGGTGAAACAGGAATAAAGACACAGACTTACTAGAGAATGGACTTGAGGCTATGGGGAGGGGGAAGGGTAAACGGTGACAAAGCGATAAAGAGGCATGGACATATATACACTACCAAAAGTAAGGTAGTTAGCTAGTGGGAAGCAGCCGCATAGCACAGGGAGATCAGCTCGGTGCTTTGTGACCGCCTGGAGGGGTGGGATAGGGAGGGTGGGAGGGAGGGAGACGCAAGCGGGAAGAGATATGGGAATATATGTATATATATAACTGATTCATTTTGTTGTGAAGCTGAAACTAACATACCATTGTAAAGCAATTATACTCCAATAAAGATGTTAAAAAAAAAAAAAACACATCCCACATCCCCAAATGACTGGGCAATATAATTCACTGAATACGAGCATGCGTGCTGGAGTCCGACAGACCTGGATGTTGCCCCTCACTAGAACTGAGCCTCAGTTTCTGAGTGCGCTAAATGGGAGGAAATGGCCCAGAATCTGCTCAATAAATGGTAGCTGGAGCTGGCTCAGTTTTGAAGACCTGGTTTCAGAACTCAGTAGACACTTGGAGGCCAGCTCTGGGCCTCCACAGCCAGTGTTTCTTAAAAGTGACCAGAGGACAGTAGAGAGACTGGGGAGAGAGGAGCTGTCCACTGTCTCAGTGCTGATATTCCTGGAACTCAATCCCAGGCAGGAGCCTCGTGGCTTCCAACTGCTCAGGATCCCTGGTTCCAGGCAGCAGTGTGGGAGAGTAGGGACAGGAGTGGGACAAGGAACTGAGAGAAACAGCTCTTCCTGAAGGTTCTATTCCTGGGGATACACGCCAAGCTCCTGTGCTCCACTGCAGCTCAGAGACAGGAAATGAACAGAGGCTAGTCGTCCTCAGAAGTCAGTCCAGACTCCGAGAAGCCATTGCTCATGGACGGCTTCAGTGCCTCACAGTCTGACACTCGGGAAGATCAATCGCACACTTTTGTCTTTTTGGAGCTGGTACAGGTTGCAAATAAAAAAGTTTCTGCTCCACGGGCAGGATTAGTGGATTTTCAAGGCAGAGTGCAAACATCACTGGCTGGCTGTGTGGATGTGGTAAGCCCAGTGGAAAAGCTCCGTATCTGGGCCAGGCAGACTCTAGCCGGACTGCAAGTCCTTCTGTTTTCCCAGCTGGTGGGGGCGATTGTGGTGTAGGTTGTGGAGCCCTGGTCTGGGGACGTCGGTATTCCAATCCCAGCTCTGCCACAGGCGATGAGATCTTGGGCAAACAAGCAGCTTAGCTGCAAGCCTCTGGCACCCCATCCGTCAGTGGGATGGCAGTCCCTCTCCTATGAACCGTAAGGCCTGGCTCTCAGGGAGCTCTCAGACAAGGTTACACATATCACACACCGACTTCCTACACCACCCAGGTGGCGTGCAGCCCAAGGATCCAGTTCAGAAAGGGAGGTAGAGGAGGGAAGGGTGGGAGTGATGGTTGATTGGGCATCACCGGGAAAGAAGGAAGCGGGGGGAGGGGCGCCCAGTCTGGGAACCGGAACAGAGTCATGGTGATTCCACACATAGGCGCTGAGTCAGACGGGAACCCCCTAGCAGTTCTGACACCCTGGGCAGCCGCTTGACCTTTTAAACCTCAATTTCCTTATCTGTATGATGGGGGGTAACTACAGTCTCTCTCGAATAGGGCTGCTGTGAAAATTAAATGAGATTAGATAAGGAGAGTGTCTGGGTCACACCCAGCCTTCGACAAGTGACATCCTGAGTACCCTCAGACAGAGGTGGCTTAGCTCCTCCCAGGAGATCACCAGCAGAGGCTGCCGGGTAGTAGGCTTCTTATTCCCTTCCCTTGGCCCACTTCCTGCTACACCTGGCCTATGGGGCCTGGGACAGCCATGGAGACTCAGGAGTGACAAAGGCCCTCTTCAGAGATCCAATTCCTCTCCTCACTGATAGCAAGCAAGTGAGCCAGAGGCCCGGCCCTGTTGGAAAGATTCTGTTCAGTTGATTCTGCTTGCCCAGCTTGAGGGCTGGACCAGGAGGTATGCACAAACAGCCTGCCTGGAAAGGAATCACCAGCCCGAGAGTGGGCAGCAGCTGGCAGCAGAGAGAGCACTGGACAGTGAGTCAGGGCCCTGTGCAATGAGAGCATCTCTGCGTCACTCCTAGACCTCCCAGTGTTCCATAGGGTCACGTGAAACAGCAGGTGTGTAAGCGCTTTGAAAATAGAGACCTGCTGGCAGGCTCAGGTGGAGAGGCTGGCAGGGATGTATCCCTGAAACAGATAGAGGTTCCAGGTTCTGGAAGTCATCATCTGAAAGGGACTGACCTTTCTGTCCTTCAGCCTGGCATTGGGCTGGCATCCAGGATTTGCCAGCACCTTTCTTTCCAGCCTTTCTGCAGGCCCCCCTTTGCTCCAGAGACACAAATAGACACTAGGATCCGGCCTCTGGGTGTTTGCTCAGGCACCTCCCTCCCCTGGAACACCGGTTCCCAGGCTCCCCCTCCACTTGCGGAAATCCTGAATCCTCCATTCTCCAAAGGGACGTGTTCTCTGTGTCTACTTCAGTTGGACCTCTCTTGGGGCATTGGTGACATTTTGGTTTCTGTTCAGTTTATATAAATCTTTCATCCCTCTCTAAAGATAGCTGTGGAAAGGACCACTTCCGTCTCCAACATCTCATTGGTAGGTTATGAATCATGCGTGTGTGTGTGTGTTCAAGCACATGTGTGTAATCAATACAGTGGAAAGAACATGAGTTTTCATGTCCAATAGATGTGGATTCCAATTCACATGATGACTCTGCCTTCTTAATCAGCTCATGCTACCCTGTTTATTGATGCCAACTTGGAGGGACCTGGAGCAAATTAAGGAACTTGCTGGGTCTCAGCTCTTTCACTCATCAAGATGGAACCATGATGTCTACGTTGAAGGGTTGAGGCAAGAACTCCCAATGACGTGTGTATGTGCCTGCCTCTATGTGGAACTATATTAAACCATCTGAAGGGATGAGACTCAGTCCCGTTTTTGAGCCCTCCCTCAGGGCTCAGTTACAGCATTTCATGACTCATGTTAACACAGTCGTGAATATCCCATCACTTCTCTCCAGCTCCGATCAGCATGACATGCAGGTCCGGCTGCAGTGTGGCCCCCTGCTGGGTGCACTCCAGGCCCTGGGTACTCAGCTGCCCGGTCTTACGGTCCTCAGTTTACAAGGAGCAATGGGAACCCTGTGTCAAGGCCTGGACAGGGACAGGCGTCTTGCTTCTTTGGTGAGTGCGACCTCATTGCTTGTCTGGAGATCTGTCAGAACCTGTGCTCAGTGAGGCCCAGCCTGGGCGCTGAGGACCTGGTCCTAAGGAGGTCAGCCCTCCCAGACCCCCACTGGGAGCAGGAAATATTGCTCACAACCAGAGGAAAGTGAGTTTCTATTCTTTAGGAAACTGAGTTAAAATATTCTGACTGTCTTTCTGCCATGTTAACCTTTCAGTGCTGCCTTTAAGGAATCAGAAAGCAAATGATCTTCAAAATGATGTGAGTGTGTGTGTGTATGCATGTGTGTGTGTGTGTGTGTGTGTGTTCACTGATTTATTACTGTTAAACCCGGTTACCTGGTCACCAACATCATTCTGATGTTGCAAAGTTGAGATACCTTCAAGTTCCAGACCAAAGATAACCTGCTTGGGAAAGTGACTGAGGGCCTCTGGAGTACGCAGAAGGGGCCAGTCGATGGTGCTAGAGGTGCTGGCTTCACCCCTAACCAATTCTGCCACTTAACCTCTTTGGACCTCAGTAGCCTCATATCGAAAATGTGGATGAGAAGCATTTTTTCTTGTCATTGTGACAGGGATGAAATGAAGTGCAATAATGTTTGGACGTGTTTTATAAACTCTTATGTGCTGTAAGAGATTAGTTAACACTTCACACTGTACTTCCTACACACACTGATGACCCTCCAGCAAGAGTCTCCAGGCCGGGGCAGCAGGCCACGGTGGGAGGATATACCCACGTGACGAGCTGGCCTCCAGCCGCTCCACCTGACCGCTTCTCATAGAGTTGGCTCTTCAGGGCCTATGGTCATGGACCACCCTCATCAGAATTACCTAAAGAACTCACTAAGAATGCAGAGTCCCAGACCCCGGAAGTATGGCCCAAGAATCTAACTCTTTAGCCAGGACCCCAATTTATCAGGTGATCCTGATAAATACTGAAGTATGAGAATCGTGGATCCAATGATGCTCATGGAAACGTGTTAACTCAGTCATTTATCCCACAAACAGTTACCTGGTCACCAGTCTCTCGCCAGGGGCTATTTGTGGGGACAAAGTCTTTGGGAAAGGGGAGATGTGCAGGTGAACAGCTCACTCTGATGCCAAGTATCTAATGAAGATATATCCAACCCTGAAGTCTGTAGGCCACACGACAGGCCAAGAGATGAGGAGATTGCTGGCTTTCTGTTCCGTTTCCTCCTCTGCCGGGCAACACTTCACACACAGTATCTTAGCTATTTCTTCCCAGAACTCTGAAAGGCACAGAAGGACAATGAGACTCCTCGAGGTTCAGTAACTTGCGGGATGCTGTGAAGTCAGTGGTGTGTCAGTAAGTGTTCAGTCTCAGGGTGGGCAGGGGAGCCCTGATCCACACACCTTCCCCGGGGGATCCTGAAAGAAGGACAGAAGGGCCACAGTCCCTGCTCCATATCCTGAGGGGGAGCTGGGACCCTGCCTGCCCAGAGTTCCTGGGGTCTTCACCAAGCCACCCTCCTCCCCTTTTTCCAAAGAGTTCCCGCATGGTGTATCATTTAGGTCTCTTACGGACTGGAACTTGCTGCCTCACCAGACCCGGAGCAGGTGGTGTGTGGGCTGACAGACGGCCACAGTGGAACGCAGGCGGGGAGCGCTGCGTATCAGCCACACCAGGGCTCTGCTGAGACTGGCCGTGCACGAGCAGGCCTGTCCACCTGTGAGCGCTCAGGGTCAGATACAGGCCTCTCCTGGCTGAGGGAACACCTAGGGGGGGTCACGGTGTGTCTCAGCGTCTCCCCCCCGCCACGCCGCCGCTGGCTTGAGGATGCTGCTGCGGCCCCAGCTGAAGGGTGATGGGAAGAGGGCACCGTAAACCAAGCGCCCCCAGGAGTGTAGCAGCTGCCCTGGGGACAGGCGGGGGAGGCCTTGGAGATAGCTGGGGCCAGGGCCTTGATCATGGAGGTTGGAGAGATGTGCGTTCCTTCCCCTCCCAGCAAATGCAGCTTACCTGAGCGCCCCCAGCTCAGCCCAGAGAGGGAGAAGCATCAGCCCCGGGAGGCTCAGGGAGGACAGGTCGGGTAGGACCTCCACGGTCTGGCCAGGCTGGCGCTCGGGCTGGGACGGGTGGCCCTGAGGCATGAAGGTGCCCAGACATCCCTCCCTTTTCTCAGGCAGACTTTCTTGACTCAGCCCGTCTTTGACACACGTAAGGAAGGATTCAGGGATGGGGGTGGGGGACAGGAAGCTACAAAGAGCCAATCACCCTGCACCGGAGGCTTCAGGGCTGGTTCTTTCCGAGTGTGTGTGCGCGCACCCGCGCGCATCAGCGGGAATTCTGTGATAGAAGCAGCCAGATTCTGGAGGGAGAGAGAGAAGAGGAGAAGATTGAGAGTGGGAGAGACAGACGGATAGAACAGCAGTGGGAGAGAGAGAAGCGCCGCAGAGGGGAGACAGAGGGAGGGAGGGAGAGGGGGAGAGGGAAAGTGTAGGGGAGAGCAGAAAGGGAGAGCGAGCAGAGAGAGGGGAGGAGGAGAAAGCACGGCTGTCGGAGAGGGCGCGGAGCGGAGCCGGAGCGCGGAGGGAAGGGGCGAGGGCAGGGGGAGCAGAGGCGGAGCCGGGCAGCAGGCGCCCGCCCGCAATCCGGGATCCCAGGGCGCTCTAAGCTCTCGGTTCGGCGACGCACCGGCGCTTGCACGGGAGGTGGCGCGGGCGCCAGGGCTCAGCCGAGCGCGCAGGTGCCGGCCCGGGAGGTGGCGCGGGGCTCCGGGGTGGCCGCGCGCCCCCCGGGGGGCCATGGCGGCGGGGACTGGTGGGCGCGGGGCGGCGGCGGCGCCGAGGGGCTGAGCGGGCGGCGCCATGGCGGCGCCGGGGTGCGGGCCCTGAGGGCCGGCGGCGGGCGCGCACCATGAACTCGTGGGACGCGGGCCTGGCGGGTCTGCTGGTGGGTACGATGGGCGTCTCGCTGCTGTCCAACGCGCTGGTACTGCTCTGCCTCCTGCACAGCGCCGACATCCGCCGCCAGGCGCCGGCGCTCTTCACCCTGAACCTCACGTGCGGCAACCTGCTGTGCACCGTGGTCAACATGCCGCTCACGCTGGCCGGCGTCGTGGCGCAGCGGCAGCCGGCCGGTGACCGCCTGTGCCGCCTGGCCGCCTTCCTCGACACCTTCCTGGCTGCCAACTCTATGCTCAGCATGGCCGCGCTCAGCATCGACCGCTGGGTGGCCGTGGTCTTCCCGCTGAGCTACCGCGCCAAGATGCGCCTCCGCGACGCCGCGCTCATGGTGGCCTACACGTGGCTGCACGCGCTCGCCTTCCCCGCCGCCGCGGTCGTCCTGTCCTGGCTGGGCTTCCACCAGCTGTACGCGTCCTGCACGCTGTGCAGCCGGAGGCCAGACGAGCGGTTGCGCTTCGCCGTCTTCACGGGTGCCTTCCATGCGCTCAGCTTCCTGCTCTCCTTCGTTGTGCTCTGCTGCACATACTTCAAGGTGCTCAAGGTGGCCCGCTTCCACTGCAGACGCATCGACGTGATTACCATGCAGACGCTCGTGCTGCTCGTGGACATCCACCCCAGGTGAGGACTCTGGGAAGGGCTGCGCGGACTCGGTGGGGGAGGCGTGTCTTTGTGGGAGGAAGGGGGTCCTCGTCTCCCCCAGGCTCTACTGTGTGGCTTCGGGCAAGCCCCTTTAACACCGAGCCTCCATTTCCTTTTTGGAGAACTGAGGTCGGGGGGAAGGGCCACGGTTGCCTGTCTCAAGGCAGGTGCTTAGAGCATCAGCAAAGCAGGACCACCAAAAATCGTGGGTGAAACAAATAGGTACATTTTTGAAGCATTAGGGTAGAGACCACAGAGGAGCCGAACTTTGCTGGACTTTATACTTATTTTATGCTTGTAGTTTTCACTGTAAGTAGCATAGAAAAGGCAGCAATCTCTGCTCACTGCTCTAAATGGTTCTAGTCAGGCCCTGAGAGCGTGGCCCGGATGCTTAGGGCGCTCCTGAAGAGCTCTTCACACGGGAACGTGCTGCTCTGCGGCTCTTTCCTTTCTCTGGCGTCTGGCGCTGCCTCTGTCTCGTCCTGTGTGTGTGAGTCCTCGGGCTGCACCTTCCTCTGTGGGTCCTTAAAGGAGCATCTGAAGGGCTTTGAGGGGACGGGGGTGCTCTTCCTACCTTCCCAGACAGCACTGTCCCGTGTCTCCTGGACTTGAAGCCTGGAAACCCCTGCAGAGGGAGACCGTCATCCTGAGGCTCCGGTGACAAAACCTGCCCACCTTCCACGTTCACCTGGCCTCTGTTTCTCAGGAGGGCAGCTCGGGGCGGGCAGTTCAGGTTCACGTACCCCCCGGCCCCTGCCCCTGCCCCTGCCCCTGGGAAGTCCTGCCATCCTTCGGAGCCTCTGGGGAGAGAAGGGGGACACTCTTAGCTGAGGTGTCCTGAGCTCACCTTGGCTTTCCCCCAGAGAAGAGGGGAATGGCCGCTGGTGCCCCTGCAGTAGACTCTGCTGTTTTATATCCTGGTGCCCCAGACGCTAGAAGGGGGGTTTTGGTGTCAAGATGGCGTGAAAAGTGAGGCAGGCAGAATGTATCAGTGTGGAGGAGGCCAGCGGCAGGGAGGGAGCTCGGCCCCTGTCGTGCGGATGCCTCCCCGGCCAGGGAGAAGCTTGTGGCTGAGGGGGACAGACCAGAGGGTCAGTGTGACCAAGAGCTCCTTCAGTTCTGGGATTTTTCTGCCCACGAGCAATACAAAGAGAAGACCTTGAACGTCACTGCGTCTGAACACAGGACATGTTCCCATGTGTTCCCATGTGTGTGTTCCCATGTGTTCCCGTGTGTCCATTGTTCCCCTCAGGATGGCCCTTCCAGATTACATGCTGGACCAAAGCTTCTAGTCACAGAACCTTCCTCCCAGAACCATGTACAATATGTACATGTAAATGACACCAGGGCATGTGAACCATGTGTGAAATTGTGTGAGCCTCACACACACAGTCCTATGTGTTCATATATCAACTGCATGGGTAACACATCATTCCATGTCACAGGTGTGGCCCTCCTGCACACTGCCACAAAGGCATGCACGGACTCACTGCATGTGGCCATGCATGGTTCAATGTCATTTAAGGATCACAGAGCTATTCCCCTTCCTAGCACCTTGGGGTGGGAGGACCTGACTTTAGAAGGTGCGTCATCCCTAGGACGTGCACGGGGACTGCTCTAGAAGCTGTAGGCAATGTTGTTGAACTCTCGGAACTTGGACAATTTCTGCAGTAAGCCCACTTTCCATGAGTCTAACAGCGGAGGAGGGAATGAGATGGGAAAGGAATCAGTTCTTATCTAGACCAGTATAAACCCCGTCCCCGCCCTCCCTCCAACTTCCAGAACAGGAGGGCAGTGGCTCCTTTTCAGCCCATTTAGGATGTAGGGTCGGCTCCAATCCTGCCGGTCTCTCACGGACTCCAGGCCAGACACTGCAGGGAGAGCTCCCAGGGGTGTCAGGAAAAGAGGCGGTTGCTCGGCTGCCCTCCGGTCCTCTCTTCTCTCCTCCACTTCCCTCCGGGGAAATTTGACTGCTTTTGAGCCCAGGAGGCTCTGAGGAGACCCTCTTCCCAGAGCCACGGACAGGGCCCTGCAGGGCCAAGGAGCAATGCCGGCCTACGCTGGGGAAAGGAAGGGCTTCCGGTGGGAGGATTGCCCTCGGCCGGTTCAGACAGGCCCCGCTGGCTGAGGGCTGGCCTGAGGTTATGCAATAGTGGGCAGGTGGGACAGCACTGCCCCATCAGTGACCACAGCCTGCCTTTCTCTGTGGGGTCGGTTCCCAGAGTGAGAGCCTGGGTGGTGGGCCACACGGGAGGGCACCAGCTCCCTGACAGTGGATTCACAGACTTCTTTCTTGGCGTCTCCAAACTCTTCCTTCCCACAAATGAGAAACTGCAGAGCTAACTCGGGGGGGCTGCCCCTAGGTCCCCCGAGCCTTAGGCACTAAGGCTTCAGGAAGTTTCCTGGCCAGTTGGTGCTGGGAGCTGGGGGGCGGGGGGTGGGGGTCCAGTCCCAGATCAGCAGAAGCCAGGCTTCCTTATCCAGGCAGCCAGGGTGGCAGGTGGAGGTGACTTTGCTCACTGGGAGATTCACTTAACAGCCACCACACTGATGGCCTCCTGGGACTTAATTTTGAGTTCCCTGAGGCCCAGGCTGGCATTTGTCAAGAAGCTCCCTAGTGATGCCAGCTTCCTCCTGCAGAGGGTTAAATGCAGTGAGTGACACACACACACCCCCCACAAAAGGTCAGGGACCCTCTGCTCTAAATTAAATCAGGGACCCTGAGAGACGTCGCCCACCCCTGCCTTTCTGGGGTGGTTTCTCGAGTTACTACAATCATAAAGGAACTGGGAACCCATCTGGTCTCCAAGCACTCAGTGTGCTTGGTTCAGTTCTCCCAAACCGCAACTCCAGACCAATTATAACCAGATCCTCCTCCCTGGTGCCACCAGAGACATAGAAGGGGAGCCCGGACGTTGGTGCTGCAGCCCTTCTCTCCCCGTCCAGCTGAGGGCGCCACTCACCAGCACAGGTTAATGGCTTCAGACTAGACTGTTGGTGAAGCAAACTCAATGTGATCAAGGGCTACGGGGGGCTGGCTGAGTGCCGGGCCGGAGGGTGTCAGAATTGTGCCACAGTAGATGGAGGGGTTCTCACTGCGCCCTTGACTTTGCAGATGAGGAAGTTGGGAGCCCCAAGGAAGGAGGACACTTGCCGTATTTGATAGATCTCGACTGTGGCTTCACCCAAGGCTCACACCTGGGTCTGCTCCTAAGGCTTACGGATGGGGCGATAGTGGCAGTGGAGTTTCACAAACCATCCGCAGGAATAGTTAGGATTTCCAAATTCAGCTTACAAACTGTTAAACGAAATATGTTCTATCCTGCTACTTTGAGAAATATACATTTATAACACTTGGCAAGGCTGGGTTCAAATTTGGAGTTCTCGGGCTCCTTGGAGTGCAGCCTTGTACATGGCAGGGGAGCTGAGCTGGCCCCACGCCACAGCCCACCTCACCCCCCCGCCCCGACACCCCAGCACGGAAAGGGGCCTCCTCACACAAAGCAGACACTGCAGGCTAAGCCTCCACATGTCACTCACAGATGTCTCCCCTCCGGCCTCAAGCCAAGCACGCGGGTGGCGCAGCCCTCCCTCAGGAAGACGGGCCCAGGGAAGACGCCTGTGCACTTTCTGGAAGCAGGATCAGGGCATTTGGGCAAAGAATTCCGTGTCCCACGTACCTAGAGCTTGGTCTAGAATGGAGGATGTGGGTTCTGGGTGGGCACATCCCCTTGGCCCTGTGAAGTCTTCATTTCGTGGGGAGGTGTGGGTCCCTCAGTAACCAGGGCCCAGGACAGGGCCCCTCTGGCCAGGTCGAGGGCAAGACTGCTCACATCAGTCCTAACCCCAAATTCAAGGCTCTTTGCCACCAATCGGTCAGCTCGTTCCTTTGTCTTTTGTTTCATTCTCCAAAACGCCAGAAAGCAAACCTGGATGTCTCTCTGAGTCCTCGAGAGCGTGGCTCTCGACTGGCTACCGTCCTCTGGCGATCAGTCAGGACCCAGACCCACCGTCTTGTAGCCACAATTACCTCATTTACTGACTTTTCAGATATTCCCAGTATCATCCGTCCCTCTGCTCTATTACGGAAGCTTCCTGGGGAACATGTCTTTGACCCTACATGCCACAGTGCTGGAGGGCTCATCTCATTTTGGCTCAAGGAAACTCTGTGTCTCGTCTCGGCCCTGGGGTCGCCCCACACTGGTACAGTGCTTGCACTCTGAGCAAACGAACCTGGGCAGGAGAGTTTTGGGCCTCTCACCCTCTGCACTGCAGATTCTGCTGGGGAGTCCAAGGACTCCAGCTGCCACCATCAGGCCCGGGAATATCTGGGCGTTAGCGTAGCTAGACACAGCGTGCCCATGGCTCAGTGACCCAATGGGGGGACACCCTAGATTTTGGTGTCAGGAGACCTGGAAGGAGTCCTGGTCTGTCTTGAACTTACTTTGCAGTCCTGGGCATGGCATAAACCTTTCTGGCTCTCCGTGTCCTCTTCTGCAAGTACGTACAATGACTGCTTACAGGGCTGCGAGAGTTCAAGGAGCTCAGTTTTGCAAAGCTACGGCGGGAAATAAATGACAGCAAGTGCAAAGTGATTTTATTATGTTGTTGTTTTCGGAGCTGGTGAGCTGCTCTCATTCTGGGCTTAAACAATACTAACGATAAGCCAGAGAGCTGCACTGCTCCCCTCGGAGCCTGGGAGCCCTGCTGTCCTCTTGCTGCCGCCTCCCTGGTCTCACCTGGACACGGGGGTGGGGGGCACTGGGCACAGAAGTCGGGTCCATTCTCTTCCTTTGCAGGAGTTCAGGGATGCAGCCACGTGGTTCCAGACTGGGTGTCAGGAACTGATGCTGGCCCTGCCTGCAGCCCACTCTCCAGGTGGGCAAGTCCCTGTCTTCTTTGAGCCTCAGTTTCCCCATCTGTGAGCTGGGTTGGGTGGGTGAGAGCATCTTTCATACTACACAGGACTGTAGAGCCTAGCCAGCCCGCCCCAGAGCAGACACATGACCAGGCCCGCGTGGATGTTAGCCGGGCGCAGCACCCATCCCACACACCCGCTGTGCTCCCACAGCGCGCCAGGTGCCACTGAAATTACGGAATAGCATCCGTCACGCCCTGGAGACCCAGAGAGGGTCACAGAACCAGCACGAGAGCCCAGACGCAAGCTCAGACCTGTCTGGCAGAGTTCCTGGTCGCAGCGCTCTCTCTCTCTCTCTCTCCCTCTCCCTCCCTCTTTCTCCCTCTCCCTCCCTCTCTCTTCCTCCCTCTCTCTCTCCCTCCCTCCCTCCCTCTCTCCCTCCCTCTCTCTCTCCCTCCCTCTCCCTCCCTCTCTCTCTCTCCCTCCCTCTCTCTTCCTCCCTCTCTCTCTCTCCCTCCCTCTCTCTCCCTCTCCCTCCCTCTCTCTCTCTCTCCCTCCCTCTCTCTTCCTCCCTCTCTCTCTCTCTCCCTCCCTCCCTCCCTCCCTCTCTCTCCCTCTCCCTCCCTCTTTCTCTCTCTCCCTCTTCCTCCCTCTCTCTCTCTCCCTCCCTCTCTCTCTCCCTCCCTCTCTCTCTCTCTCCCTCCCAGCTACCCTTGTAAATGCAGGAAGAGAATTTTTGCCGTGGGAGGGATCCCAGTGGTTTGGGGTTCAAGGTAGTCCTGGCTCATAGTCGTTGCTTTATAAATATATGCTGAATGGATAATAATTAGCATCTGCACTTAAGTGCTTACTCTGAGTCAGCACTGTCCTAGGTACTTTCTGGGTGTTGACTCAGTTAATCTCAACAGAACCCTACCAGATAGGTACCCGTATGATCCTCATTTTAGAGGTGGGGAAGCTGACGCACAGAGAGGCTGGGTAACTTGCCTGAGGCCACACGACAAGTAAGTGGGGAGGCCTGGATTTGAACCCAGAGGTCTGGCTCTGGCACTGCTCACATGCTTACCGCTTCCCTGTCAAGCAGACAGGGTTCATGGAAGTGTGCATGGCCTGACAGCCACTGACGAGTCTTGCTTTGTCTGAAAAGCTCAAGATTTTTAAAGTCTCACTTTAAAAATTCTATTCTAGAGCAGATTTCTACTATCATCTCTTTTGAGAAGGTCACTTAAAAATGATTGAGTCTTAATTTTCCTAAGATGCTTTTAAGGGTTGTTCAGTAATTCAAAGACATACACTCATTAGGTGTTTTCTGGGTGTAAGGTGTTGAGCTTTGTACTGTGGGGACCCAAGGAAGGAATGTGTGTGCAGAGTGCTTGCTATTTTATCCGTCTCTCCCATACGAAGCGTTGCAGGAACAGATAAAATTAATTTCCTGTAGGATTTTACAGCGTAGAAGAGTGACATTGGTTATTCTAGCCTCTAAAGTGGCCGTTTTATTCCTGTAGGGTCACTGAAATGTTTCTGTGTATCCTTCCGAAGACCTTCAAAGCTTTAACCAACATCTGCCTTTAAATATTCCTCAGGGCTTTGGGGCAGGATTGTCTGGTGTGGCAGGGTGGAGGGCTGCTTCTCCTGGGGAGACAGCTGAGTCCTCAGACCCTCAGCAGGAACCCAAGTCCCTCCTTGAGGGCAGGGGCCGGGGAGGGCAGGGGAAGCTCCTCACTCCTTAAGACCTTGGTAGCTGGTGAGGCACTTCAGTCCCTGATAAATGGTAGCTCTAGTTATAAGTCATCACTATGAAATCTTCCACAGATAAGTGAAGAACCAAATTCAGAGAGGTTGAGTGGCTTTCTTGAGGCCACACAGCTATGAGGGCACAGCTGGGACTAGGACACATAGCCAGCACTTGTTCAGTCCTCAGGGTTATTCTAAATGTCTGGGAAATGGACAGCATGGTCAGGGCCACAGACTGGAGGAGGGCCCGGCCCCAGAGCACCACCGGTTTCTCTCGTGGTCCCTTCATTCATTTACGATGACTTTGGTGCTCATTTTCGAGGAGATGCCCAGAATGCTGTACTCCTCTCGTGGGGTGAGTGTACCGTGATGCCTCAGGACACCCAGCTCACGCCCCAAATCTCCAGCAACTCCTACATCGATTACTGAGAGTTTGGGGGGAAGTATTTTCATATTAAACAAGCAGTCCTGTGTCATGGAGAATGTGCCAGGCACACTGCTAGGTTGACCAGTGTCCCGATTTGCCTGGGACTGCAAGGGCTGCCAGGATGTGGGACTTTGAGTTTGAAAACCAAAACCGTCTCAGGCAAACCAAGATGAGTTGGGCACCTCACTGAACACAGACCTCCAGGGTGGGGACCTAAGCCTTCTCTCCACGCCACCTGTATTGTGCGTATGTCACAAGAGCCACAGGACTTTGGGAGAGGACACTGCAGACACCCGATGCAAATGGAAAGGGAGGAGACTTCAGACTGAGTCTCGCTGTGTGGCTTCAGGCAAAGTCGCCCCTCTGTCCCCGCCCCTCGACTTGTATTTTTCAGATTTTCTGAATGAGGTGATGCCCCAGGGCCTCCCCAGGGATGTGTGATGACCCCAGTGAATTGACAGATGACACTCAAGGCTCCAGAGTCAGATGGCCTGGGTTCAGCTACTGCCATCACTTAGGGAGACCAGCCATCCTGGGTTGCCCAAGATGGAGGGGGGATCCTCAGACGCAGGCCCTTCTGTTTCTAAAACCAGGACGGTCCTGTGTAAACCATCCAGGCTGCAGGACCTTTAGTGCTAAAACTGGGACAGTGCTGGTTATCCGGGACAAGTTGGTCACCCTACTGCCACCCCTCACCAGATCACTGTGTGATCCTGAGCCAGTTGCTTAACCCCTCTGTGCCTCGATCTCCCTCCTTATCTGAAAACATGAAGATTACAATTGTATCAATCCTTTGCTTATAGAGATGTGAGTATCAAGCAACAAATGCATATGAACCCCCATCACAGTATCTAAGATGACACATATTAAAGACTCAAGAAATGTGAGTTATTAATATTAGCTATTAGAAATTAATTCATAATGTTAGTCATGAGCAAGACAATTTCAGCCAGTATGAAATCTGTCTTTACTGGGCCAGACTCCAGTTCCCAACTCTCTAAGTTCCTGGAAAGACACAAGTCAAGGGAAGAAAACATCCTGCAAGAATTTCAGGGGGCTTCAGTCCAAACTCACATAGCATTGTCCCTCTGTGATCAGGAATCGGAAAAAGAAGAGTCTCGATTAAGTATGAAAACGACGGTTCTTGTGGAAGGAAGGGGAGGCTGCCCTGGCGTTCGTGCTGCTCACAGACCTGGCTTCTGTTGAACAGACTGACCTAATTGCGGTGCCAGGTCACTGCAGCCCAAGCCTGTCTCTGCCAAGTTATCGTCACTCCTGGGCAACTCTGTCCACAGTCCTCCTCCCCGTCCAGTTTTGGAATCATGTGATTTATTTGAAAAGTAAACAGTAGAAACACATGCCCACGTTGGGCCCCATGGTCTGGCGCATGTGAATCCTTACGGCCCGGCTCGTCTTTACGTGCGTGCGCCTTGGCCGTGGAAATGGACAGACTGGCTGTTGCTTGTGCATTTCCCCATGGCTGCAGGAAAACGGTTGCAAGAACCACTGCTCCCAGGTGGCGTGAGATGTCAGTTCTCGAAAGGCCGGAGCAGAGTGGAGTCAGGAGCAGGGTGTGGTTAGAGGCGTAGGTGGCCATCCGCGGAGCTGTGGCCCCGATTCTCCAGGGACCTGGCCGTCCCGTGGCTTCACCGAGCCTCGTCTCTGGACAAATCAAGTGACTTCTCCTTCAGTCACCTCATAATGCGTTACCTGTAGCTCCGGGCAGGGCTGAGGCTTTGGGGTGGAAGAAACAGGGCTGAAGGTGTGGAGGAAAGGAAGCCCTGGGCCACACTGCACACAGAGTCCAGGCCATCCCAGCTGGAGAGGACCAGCTTTCAGTCACATGGACACGGGTTCAAGTCCCGCCTCCACTTACCAGCTGAGCAAATCATTTGGCCTCACTGTACTCATGGTCTTCATTGTAAAACAGGGCAGGTAAAATCCACCTGGCAGGTTCAACTGTGGTGAGATAAGAATTAGATATTACTTAGGGAGCGTGGACTCGGGCTGGCCCATAGCACGTGATAAGTGAAGGATATGAGTACTAATAATGAGTTTATATTTGCACTTGCTCGGGTGCTGTGCTAATCGCTTCAGCTGCTTCACACATTTAATTCTCAAAGCAGCCCTTTGCGGCGTCTTATTATATTAGTATCCACATTTTACAGATGATGACCCTGAGGCTTAGTGATGTCACACAAGGTGCCCAAGGTCACGTGCCTACAGCTCAGACTTGAGCTCAGGTCTTTCTGGCTCCATGGTCAAGTTCCTACACTCGCGGCCACTGCCTGCGTGTACAAATAGTAACTCGCTGTGACCTGGCAGGCCCCCCCCGTGACTCACCTGACCATGACTCCACTTTTTCCTCTCTCACACGCAGTGTGCGGGAACGCTGTCTAGAGGAGCAGAGGAGGCGGCGGCAACGGGCCACCAAGAAAATCAGCACCTTCATAGGCACCTTCCTCGTGTGCTTCGCACCCTACGTGATCACCAGGTGAGCTTGGCGAGCAGGACACGGGCTTGGGGCAAGTGGGGCGGGCATGGGGCTCTGGAGAGCGAAGCAGGGCCTGCGTGGCCTTTCGCCGTGGCCAGCCTTGCTTGGCCACATGTCTTCCAGAGGCTGGATCAGGGGATGAGAGTGAACTTGACAGGTTTAGCGAGAAGGGCACACACTTTTTCTCTTCAGCCTCAGATTCTTTTGGATTAGACTCCGGACCAAAAGGCAGTGCGACTCTCTCCCACTTGATCTCCAAATCACATCATTCTAACCTCAGCCCCCAACCGCAGGAGACCCGAAAGGAGACGACAGGAGAGAAAAGAGAGGGGATAGCACCCTGCAGGGACTGGGTTCTTACTGTTCACTGAGTGCAGGAAAGCCCAGCTCGGCATCCTCAGCCCGGACACCCTGCAGAGCCAGTGCCACGTGTCACCTGCACAGGGACCAGGGAGCATGCTGCATGCCCAGCCAGGTGGGCCCACCTGTCCCACGGCTCCGGGGATCTGCCCCTGTTAGTTCAGGTGTTGTGAGCTTGTCACGTTCTCTCCCAGTCCCAACTCCCCATGCCGGCCAAGGTTGCAGTGCGCTGGCCTCAGGGCTGTATGTTCCAGAAGCCAACCTGCTCCAGCTACAGAATTTTCCTCACACGTTGAAGCCAGCAAAAAAAAAAAAAAAAAAAAAAAAAGTATCACCCACTCAGTTTTGCTCACTGGAGGGGAAAATACCCACACAAATTAGTATCCAGAATGGCTTAGCTGTTTGGGAAGGTGACAATAAAAAGGACTTTGATGTTCTATTAGGAGGTGGACGTGGAGCCTGGGAAGTAGGATCTGTGCAGGGTTTTGTGTGCACGCACGTGCCTCTGTATGGAAGAGAGAGCGCACAGCCCATCCCCTTGCATCCCCCGGCATCCTCAGTTGGCAGGGACATGGAAGGGACGCCCTGCCTCAGCGTCCCCCAGAGTCGCGCTCTGAAGAGGAGGGGCTCAATGTGCCCAGGTCCCCCTGTCTTTCCCTGTCCCTACTCATACTGAGGTGAAGCCTGGCCCCCCATCCTGCTTTCTGCAGCCCAGGAGAATGTCCTCTACTAACAGAGGCCCTCCCAATTTGCAGACAGTGAGCTGGGGTTCCCCAGAGCAGCCCCCATTCCCCAGACACCACAACCCCAGAGTGTCTGTCACTGTCTTTTCTGTGCATGCCACTCTCTCTGGGGGAAAGCCAGGGGGCCTGCATTTCACTTTAAACATAGGACATAGGACTGTCTACAGGTCTCTTCATGGGTCTGCCCCAGGCAGAGCAGAGCCATCAATTCTTCCTTCTAGAACTGCCCGCTAGACCTCAGCGCTCCTGACATTTCTCCATGGGAGACCGTCCTGTGCGTCGTAGGATGTTAGCAGCATCTCTGTCGTCTACCCACTACCCGCCAGTAGCACCTCTTCCCTCCTGCTCCCCAGTTTTGACAACTAGAAAATCTAGTCAACCTGGGGACCAGAATCACCCCCGGGTGAGAGCCCCTGGTCTAGGCCTGCCACGTCCAGCCAGGACACCAAATACCATGTCATAGCATCTGATAGGGAAGCGTCCCAGGCTTCTGAGGCAGGAGCGAGTGAAGTGGGCTTGGCTCTGCAGGGGGACAATCCCAGCAGAAGGGACAGCATGAGCCAGGTCTAGAGCCCTGCACGGGAGCTACCAGCCACAGGTCCCTTTGAAGCACTTGAACATGGCTTGTCCAACCTGAGATGTGCTGTAGGTGTAACATGCACACTGGGTTTCCAAGGCTTAGCAAGACTGTGTATATATATATATATATATATATATATATATATATATATATATATAATTAAAACTTTTTATATTGATTCCATAGTGAAATGGTGAAATCTTGGATATATTGGGTTAAATAAGATTTGTAATTAAAATTAATTTCACGGTTTCTTTTCCCACCTGCGGCTCACCTTCTCTTTCTGTTGGGCAGGGCTGGCCTGTAGTCAGGGAATCTGGGGTCTAGGTGTGCCGATGCCCTTGCTCCCAGCTCCTTTTTTCCCTTGACCTCTAGCTGCCCGTATCATCCTTTTCTGACCAGGAACCCATTGGTTCCCAGGATCGCCCTTCCGGGCGCACTGCAAGAGTGCTCAGAAGTCCCTCCCTCCCTCCCCTGTCCAGCGCCCTGCTCGATGTTGGAGTTTCTAAGCAGTGGCCAAATCAGTGTCTTCCTCTGTGGGGTCAGGTGCATTGAGGCAGGAGTCCTCGGAGGGTCTGAATGAGGGGACATCAGGTCCCAACGCTGGGTGACAGTGTTGCGGCAGAAGGTCCTTGTGCTTAATCCTCTTGAAATCACGCCCCTCTGGGACCACCTCCCTCTGTCCACACCCCCATACCCCCCCCTGCCGTGACCGCGGGGAGAAGAGATTCTGATGAGGTGCCTAGTCTCTGTGGCAGCTGGGCCCCCAGGCACACCCCAGGGAGATGGACACCTGTGAACTTGCTCTTTGCATGCAGGGGAGCCCCCTGGGCTCCAGGTGTGTGCTGGGCACGGCCAGGATCACACCAGAGCTATACTTCCACCACCAGGGCAGAAAAACTGCCAAACGGGGTGGGCTTGGATGGGGGTGAGGCAGGATTTGCTCTGACACCCACCTCCAAGGAGCCTGACCCAAACTCGCCCATCTTACGCTGAGTCCGTGCTGAGAAGCACACAGTGATTGTGGGGGGAAATCAGCATCTAGTAAGGAACCCATAAAACAACCCACGCAAGGCATTCACCCTGGTATATCCTACTGTCGCCAGCACTGGAGTCGGGACCGTGCACACTCTGGGCAGCAGCTGATTCTCCTGCTGTTCTCAAGCTGGTTTCCGAGTGCAGACAAAATCACCCCAGTCTCAGAAGAAGCTGAAATCAGACTCTGCTCTGGAAATGTAGTTGAGAATTTAACGTCTTGGAGGAATTGATTCCTTATGGAGAACCTAGAGCTGTGCGTTATGGAAGTGGAAGTTTCCTTAGCAGTGTCTCATCCCGGGAGGGCGAGCTGATTGCAGGCCACCTGGGATCCACTGCCTGGGGCAAAGCCCACGTGTGGGGCCCCTTGCCCTGCACTGTTCTGCTTCTCTGAGGGCATGGGGGTTCCCTCCCAGAGGATATAGGAGGGCACTTTGTGCCATGACCCCCTCAGAACCAGGAAGCTGCAGCTTCTGAGATGATAAGGTCAAGGTGTTCATGCGTCACTTAAACCCCTCACTGAGCTGTCAGTGCAGAAACCGCTATTTCCCGAGGCTCCCCAGGGACAACCTTTTTCCAAGCAGCCCGCCTTGCTACTCCCCCCATTGGAGCCTTATAGGTGGAGACGTGCACAAGCATGTGGGCTCACCTCAGGCCAACCGTGGGGAATGCTGGGAGCTGGCAGAATCAGAACGTCGAGAGAGAGAAGGGGCTTGTGCTGCGACACCTGCCGTCCCTCTAAGTTGATCAGGAAGGTCTGGCTGGCAGGGAGGAGGGCCCTTCTCTTTATTCCCAGTCTATTCACATCTGCCTGATAACTTTCTCAGACTGGGAAGCAGCATTCTTGGGTCAAGAACCATTCAAGTCTTCCAGTAGATTCTCAGGCTTCCCTTACTGGAGAACGTGGAGTCTTTATAACCATACCTATCACTCATTCGACACTTGTAATGTACCCAGGAGGTACCAGTACATACCTGATTGTGCCTAGTACAGCTGTCCTGCAAGGTGAGTGCTAGAGTCCTCATCTTACTGAGGGTCAGCGAGGTGAGATGAGTGGCCCAAGGCCACAGGAGTAGTAACTGGCAGAACCAAGGGTTAAAGGTCAGTGCCAGGTCTGTTGGCAATAATTTAGCCCTGTGGGCATGTTACATCTCCGAAGCCTGGGGACCCGGCACTGAAAATGTAGAAATGCTTATCTGCAGGCTTTTGATCCAACTTCCTATTCCCAGGCATCTTGGCAGGAACCCAGACATAGTATCCAGCCTCCTGGGGGTAAAGGCAGGTAGGTGAGTGAGTTGTTTCACCAGAAGCAGCGGTGGGTTCGCGTGGAGTCACCTCTGACCTCCCACCTGGCTGACAGCAACTTGTGTGGACCTGGAGTGGGGCTCAGAGCCATCGTCAGACTCGGTGGACTAACGCTGACTGTGAAGCCAACACCTCTCAGAAAGACAGTTCCCCAACTGCACCAACCAGCCGAAGAGCCCCTTGCACCTGCACTTTGTGGCCCGTCAGATGACAGAGGGACACTTTGGCAACCTCCACCCTCGCTCTTAATCGGAGTCACTACCTTCTGTTCACACACTCACACCGGTTCCCAGGTCCTCAAAGCCCTAGCGGGTCACATCGGGCTCTTTCCAGAGTGTCTGAGCATGGTCTGAGGACTTGCAAGACATTCGCCTCCAAAAGCTCTAATTACGTTTTTCTGAATTAAAACGTACACGTCTAGAAGCATGTGTGAGGCTGTTATCTCTGCAGCGGTTCAGGCTTACAAATAATTACGGTTGTCCCAGATCGTCGGAGTGGGGCTTTGAGGCATTTGTGGATCAGACAGCACCATTATTGTGGCTTTTCCGAGTCACAGAATTATGTCAGCGAGGTTTAATATGCAGGTGGCTGTCTCGTGTTAATATTCTATTAATAAAATGCCTTTTCCCTGCTAATGTCTCATGAACATTTAAAACTCCAGCTTATTACTTATAGCTCTTCAAATATGCAGACCGGATTCTCCAGAAGTCTTCTTGGGAAGACATTGGACTTGCTTCCCAAAAGCTATTCTGTGGCCCACGTTGCATTTGGTGCACAGCATCTGTGTGTGTGTGTGTGTGCGTGTGTGCGTGTGCGTGTGCGTGTGTGCGTGTGCGTGTGCGTGTGTGCGTGTGGAAGCGGGGAGAGATGATGGACGCACAGGAGCTGTAAAGAGCGGGTGTGGATTTACCTCTTTAAATTCAAGGGTTGACAGTAAAGGCCTTGACTGCCCCCTGGAACCGAGTCAAGGAGCTGGGAGGGGCAGCCTGGCACCAGGAGGGCCTGTGGTCTCTGGTGCCCACAGTCCAGGGTTCAAATCCTGGCTCTTCTACGTCCAGGCCATGTGGCCTTGGCCCGTCACTTTGCCTGGGTTCCTCCTCTGTAGTGTGAAGCACAAGCAACACCATCGAAGGGGGCGGGTGGGAGGTGCTTGAGACAATGTTTGTCAAGCGGCTGCCAAAGCCCTGAGCCTCTGGGGACACAGAGGAGGAGCTGGGTCTGGGGCTACTGGTATTACGGGTCTTGTTCTCATCCCCAGAATTTAGTTTCTTTGGAGAGTCCATTGTCGAGCAGAATTGAGACATTGGTTTCTCTGGGGGGTCCGAGAATGCCTGAGAGTTCTGGCAAGAGTACCCCATCTTCCTCCCGGGACCAGGAGGGTCAGGCCGGCAGGGGCGGGTGAGAGGTCACTGTGGGTGAAGGGCCAGGGGGCCGGCTTCCTGACCTGTCAGCCCTCTGCTGTGACAGCCAGCACAGAGACTTCCCGTGACCCAGATCAGAGGGCCCTGTGCTAAGAGAAAGGACATGGCTCCTTGGAGGAGTCCCCCCGAACAAATACAGAGCTACGGGGTGCAGAGGTGGGGCAGACACATAGGACTTGGGGTGGCGGGAGAGGATGGGTATCTGTTCTGTGTCACCCTGAGTCAGAAAAATACCCATCTCTGTGCTCTGCTTCCGATGTGGTCCCAGGCCACACCCCGCAGCATTTCACACCTCCCACCCCAGCCAGGCTCTGACCAGACGTCCCCAGGTGCTCACAGCGCGTCTCTGAACCACCTGCGTCAGAGTCACCTGAGATGCTTGAGAAAGCAGACTCCTGCCCTGGCTTCCCCTGCCCTTGTCCTCCCCCCATCAACCCTCCGCCTGACCTCTCAGCCCAGGGGATCCTCGCGGGAGCTGTGTCAGGCTGTCTGGGGCAGGCATGTGTGCACTGTGAGCGTGGAAGCATAAACGTTTCCCCCTGAACGGAGCCTGATGCCTGAGGTTTCTCCAGCACATACCTCAGGCGGTGCATGGAAAGTCACCTTGGTGCTTAATGGAAGGTGGGGGCAGGGGGCAGGGAGTGCTGGTTGTGGGAAAAACTCTGCTTCCCGGAGGGCAGGGAGGGGGCAGTGCCCTGCTCCGGGGGCTGCTACCTCTGCAGACCCCAGGGACTACCCTTAGTGCTCACGGGCTCCAGGAACCCCATGGGGCTTGGTGCCATGCTGGTGTTATGACCAGGGACCCACAAACAACCGGATCCTGCCCAACAACCCCCTGCATCCCCACGGGGTTCCTTAGCGGCTGTGAATCTGTTTCCCAGCACTGCCGCCGTAACTAGCTTCCACTAAGTGGCTTAAACAATAGAAATGTATGGCCTCAGTTCTGGAGGCTGGAAGTCCAAGATCAAGGTGTTGGCAGGGTGGTTCCTTCTGAGCCTGTGAGGGAGAGTCTGTTCCAGGCCTCCCCCTGAGTTTCTGATGGTGAACTTGCAATCTTTAGTGTTCCTTGGCTTCTAGAAGCATCACCCCATCTCTGCCGTCATCCTTTTGTGGCGTTCTCTTGGCGTGCATCTGTGTCCAAACTCCCCCCTTTTGTAAGGGCACGGTCACATTGGGTTAGGGGCCCACCGTTCTCCATTAGGACCTCACCTTAACTAATTACATCTGCAACTACCTTATTTCCAAATAAGATCACATTCTGAGGTGCTGGGGGTTAGGACCCCAACACATGAATTTGGGGAGACATAGTTCAGCCTACACAGGGAGCTATAGCAAAAGGAAACAAAGTCCCACTTTATTAACACCTGAG
The DNA here is from genome assembly GCF_949774975.1 of Lagenorhynchus albirostris. Classification (NCBI taxonomy): domain Eukaryota; kingdom Metazoa; phylum Chordata; class Mammalia; order Artiodactyla; family Delphinidae; genus Lagenorhynchus; species Lagenorhynchus albirostris. The sequence goes on from NC_083110.1 coordinate 75,905,637, forward strand.
CCCAATAACCCCTAAACGCAGGGCTCTTGGGGCAGAGCTGGGGGCAGGGGCAGGAGACGGGAGTTCAATAATCCACCATGATTCGTAGCAGAGAGAGAAGAGGCAGAGCGTGGCAGGCACCTCGCAGCACACGGTGACCCTGCTCCCGTGGAAACTGGGACTGATCAGAATAATGGCCCTTTCTTGGAGGGGAGGGTGTTTGGAGGAGATGAGCAGAGCTGGCTCTGGCATGAGAAGTTGGGCTGCAGTGCTCCCTTTCTAAAAGGTCATCTGGAGGGGCCCAGATGATCATTCCCTGCCCAGATCTAGCGTTAGAAAGAAGCAGTCGTAGCAATACGGAAGTCCCTGCCCCTGCCCGGTCCCCTTAAACAAGTGGGGACTTGGAACTGTCAGAGCTGGAACAGAGCAAAGCCGGCCACAGCAGGCACATGGCAGAGGGGCCCACGTGCCCAGGAAAATGAAAAAGCGGGTCGGCCAGCCACATCCGGTGGCAGAAGGGAGCATGCGAGCTTCAGCCTGGCCCGGGGGCCACACGGGAGCAGTGCCCAGGCCCAGACTGATCCAAAGCATCTGTTTGCCTGGAGGCCTTGATGGAGGCCAGATGCGGGCTTTTCAAAGCAGAAGTCGTGTACACTGTGGACGGGGCAAGTGACAGAAGTGCTGGGTAGCCCATAACCACTTCATGGAAGGGGGATTCTTGGGGCTGGAAGGGACCTCAGAACGCATCCTGTCCCATCTGCAATGTGGAGATTTGAATCCCATCATGGCACCTAGACAAAACACGGGCTGCAGTTCGATGGAGCTGGGTTTCCCCGTGGAGGAGAAGCCGGCTTGCTGCTCAATCTCTCTGAGCCTTGATTTCTTCGTCTGTAAAATGGGACTAACGATGCCCATTCTGCAGAGAATAATTGTAAGGTTAGAGATTGTGCACATCACGTATCTGGCCCACAGGAGATACTTAACTGGGAATTATTATTACTGAGCCAGGCAAGTTCAGATCTTACATAAAATCTCTGAGAAGCAAAGGCAACCGATTGTACCTCTTAATTATCTAAATGGTGAAATTTTAAATTGTCCCAAATAGTTTTACTCTGTGAAATCTGCAGAACCTGCAAATAATCGTTTTGATCTTGCTGGATGGTTTGATGATATTTGACTCAATAAATCCTCCTGGGAGAGCCAAAATGCTCAGACCGAATCTAGCAACGTATAGAAGACGAGACATTCTGGAAAAGCAGTTTGGCATCCCATAGCAACAACGCGTTGGTATTCAGCTGTTTCATTGTTATTATTAGGTGTGAATTCTAAACTCGGGGGGTTTTGTTCCCTTAAATTCATCACTTCCCAAAGTAGATTTCTTAAAAGTACAGATTTCTCAAATGCCAGCTGCTCCATTTCCCCATTCGGGCTCCCAAGGACAGGAGCAAACCATGGCGGCATTACCCCCTTGGAGTCGGAGGGCAAGAGTGGATAGTGGTGCTGGAAATGGGACGCCTAATAGAAGGGCCTCAGAATGGATTCATTAAGGATCTATTCGAAAAGGGGGTCATTGCAGTGGGGGATCTCATCCCACCAGCTTCCTCCTCCTTCCTCTCCTGGGCTCGTCCTCACAACCTCAGCCCAAAGAAGCCCAAAGAAGCCTTCAGGAAAATCACTGAAGTTGGCAGCCCAGAGTCACAGCCCAAGCTCAGTCCTCTCCGGACCTGGGGTCTCACCTGGGCAGCCCTCCAAGCTGAGAGCCACCGCTGCCTTCCATCTTGCTGACCTCCATGCCCTCCCCCCGCCAGGTAGACTACAGGTGCTAGCTCCCAGTCTGAGCACAGATGCTGGATTTTCCTCTACCACTGACTTGCTAGGTGATGTTGGGCAAGCCCCTCCCCTGTCTGGGCCTCGATTTCCTCATTTGACAGTGGGTGGGTAATTTATAATCTCTAAGTTCTCTCTCAGCTCTGTGGCCTTTTCTACCTTATATTAATGCTGGGTAACATCTAAATATGGCCAGGGGTGCTGGACACACTTGGGAGAAAAGAATAAATGGCTTGATTTGGGAGAATTCCGTTTACACAGAGGAGGGCTTTTACTACCTCACAGCCTGGCCTTAGCACCACTGAATGGAGCTGTTCGATGGATACCTGGAGGACTCTCAGAACTGTGCCCCTTTGACACAGGAGCTGCCTCTTCCCTCACCTTCTTCCAAAGAATGAGGGTCACTTTAGGGTACCCTGACTGCTGCTATAGCCAGGGGCCACCAGAATCCCAACCCTGGGAAGAAGCTTTTCCCACCAGCAGATTCTTTCCTGATGCAAGACATACTTTGAGCTTTGATGAATATTTGCAAAATTAATCTCAGCCCTTCCTCCCAGGCAAGCTCCCGTGGACGGCGGAGCTAGGATCTGAAGCCAAGAATCAGTCTGTCCTAGTTACAGTGATCATAGACGTGACCTTATTCAACTCCCCCTTTTTCGTAGAAAACACCCAGGCCCCAGAAGGGAAACAACTTGCCCAGGGTCACACAGCAGGTCAGCTGCACAGCCGGAGCAAATGGCCAGGGTGCAATTAGCTATTGGTGCAATTCTTAGATCAGCTTGGGTGCCTGGGTTCAAATCCCTGCCTTTACAGTTTACTGGCAAACTATCAGTACTTAACCTCCTTGGACGTCTATTTCCTCACATGTAAACTGGAGATGTCTAATCTCCCAGGGTTCCACGAAATCACGTGTAAAGTGCGTCCTTAGCCCAGTACCTGGACTAAAAGAAGCGCCTGGAGAACGGCCACCATAGTTATGGTTGTAAATTGCTGTTGTCATTGTCGCGGGAGGAGGAAGCCTCAGAGAAACTGAAGCGTGGCCGGGAAGCTGGGGTCAGGGGCTCAGGCTGGAGCCTGGGATGCGCCCAGCTGTGCTCTTGTAACGAACGCCCTCCCCGTCTCTGTCCGCAGGCTGGTGGAGCTGTCCTCCGCGGTGCCCATCAGCTCCCACTGGGGGGTGCTGTCCAAGTGCTTGGCCTACAGCAAGGCCGCATCTGACCCGTTCGTGTACTCCTTGCTGCGACACCAGTACCGCAAGAGCTGCAAGGAGATTCTGAACAGGGTCCTCCACAGGCGTTCCCTCCGCTCCTCCGGCCTCACCGGGGACTCCCACAGCCAGAACATTCTTCCGGCCTCTGAGTGAAGGACGCTGCTGCTTCTGGAGAGCTTGGAATGAGACGGCTGGTGAGAAGAGGGGGCGGGAGGGCTTGGGGCGCCTGGGCGGACTCCACCGGCCGCCACCATCCAGCGAGCCCAGGGATTCCGGTTCCCTGGCTTCGGGGGAGGGGCTCCGAAGCCTGCTTCCTGCTTCCTCGAGGGCAAATGTTGAACTGTCCCTGTTTATCACCAAAGGATGACCAAGGGACATGCTGTGCGCTGGCTTTTCTCTTGGAGAAGTTCCTTTGAGCTCCTAGAGTCACCAGAGACTCCCCAGGAGTCACACCCCATCTGGTCATGATCAAGGACACACAGTGCTGGTGGCAGGTGGGGAAGCATGGCGTCCACCTGCTCACTAAGCCCTGGATGCTGGGCTCCATGCTGAAGAAAAGTGGTGACCCCCGTGGGGCATCAGCCACGCTGAGAGTGAGGCTGGCAGTGGCCCTTTAGCCCCACATCTGGCATGGCCACCCTTCTCCACACGTAGTGGTGGCTGCCTTAACCCAAATATCGTTCAGCTGGAACTCTCTGACTTGTGCTCGGCTGGGACCCTTGGGCCCCCACGTCCAAGGGGAAAGTGTTTGCCGACTAGTATTGCCCAACTCTTGCTGACAAGTTGTCTTAGAAATGGCTATATTGGATTCAACTTTTATCCCTCTCTTCCCTCCCCCTCCGCCCCCAAGCTAACATTTGTGTGTGTAGACAATCTTAGCATGAAACTGGTTTAAATAAGCAGTTATTACTACATGTAATAATGTTCTTTGAAGTCTGACCGGAAGTCACCTTCTTCTGATTCACATGTCATAACTGTTGGAGCAAAGGAGAGGCAGGAGGACAGTGTCTGGCAGGTCCCCCACACCGGTTTGTGACCTGAATTTGCAGGAAGCGTTTCACCTTGTCTCACACATCTTGTCCAGCGTGTTCTCTTAGGTGATTGGACAAGAACTGACCTGAGCAGGGTTTTAGTCTTGATTTTAAGGCACTGGGTTCCATTATCCTAAAGGTTCAATATCCTAGTTTCTGTAAGTCATCAATAAACAGTAGAGGCTTCCCAAGGTGATCCAGAAAGTGCCCTGTGCCCACGATGGGAGAGTGAAATTTTTATTGAAAACCGTAACTCTAAAACATATGCCAATTCACGAGCAGCCCCCGTCTTGATTTAATAAAAACCAAGGTGAATGGACCTTGAATTAAACTAAATGCTTCCTGCCCATCCATCTTTTTATTTCTTTTACCATTTCAAATATTGTGTGAATGCTAAGAGCAGTTCTTTCTCTATCCTCCACTCTATGTGATTCCTCCAGGGTGGAAAGGATGGGAGCACAAGGCTTCGAGGGCTCTCCTTCCTGCTCTGCAAAGCCTAACTTTGGAAACATAGAAGGGAGGACCCATTTCAATAGGGACCAACCAGGAAGAACCTGACGCTTTTCACTGCCAGGTGCCCCAGTGTTGAAAAACGAAGTGTGTGCATGTTTGAAAAGATGGCGTCTTATTAACTTTAGCTCCTCATTTAGAAAACAAATCACTGAGCCTGGCCTCCTCTTGTCTAGTTTCTAAGTTTGCATGGAGACAGACATAGCCTTTGAAGCCTTGCCACCTTCCCGTTGCAGCTGGAGGTGTGCTCACACCTGCTTGGAGGAGCCCATGGCACACACCCCCCTTCCCAATTCTGTGTTCTGGGACATAAGCTTGGTAGCTTGAAGTCAGCTGTGATGGGCATATTTATACCAAGAAAGTCAGTAAAGGCTACAAATCGGGCCTTTTTCTCCACTGAGAGCTCATTGCTAAACAGCTCCCAGCACATCACTGCCCAGACAGGACTTTGTGTGTTACTGAAACAAAACTGCTCGGATTCAGAGCACATCTGGCCACTCAAGTTTGAATCACAACAGACATTCTTTAATGTGGCTCTTTCCTAGCGTCAGGCAGCTGTTCACCCTTCATTGTCCCAACATCAAAAGAACCAATGAGGTCGAGGACAAGCACAGAGCCAGGAAAATAAGCACAATTGAGTCTGACCATCTCCCTTTCACGCAAACACTCCTTGGGCAGCAGAGGCGTAGCGGCCCAGAGGATGAGGTCAATTGACAGTCAAGTTCAAACAAACAAATACATTTTCATCCATGTCAGGTTGGAGGAATAACCGTCATCTCTTCTTGCTCCCTCTGTGGAGGCAACAAGTTATACTCCCGGAAGCAACTCTATCCCTTTCACCTCTTCTTTAGTGAAAAAATAAGATCTGTCACCTACAGTGCCACATGTCTTGAAAAGATGCATTTCATAAATTACACTGAACCTTAGGACTGCCAAAAAAACAATAAAACCAGTTGTGTTGGCATCATGGTGACAACCCCCCAGATATGCCAGTCGGCTGGGTATTTTCATTATTATTTGAACACAGGCATCAAAACCCTAGGAGAAGTGAGAAGAAAATCGTTGCATTGGCCATCAGCGTCAACCAACTCTGCTAGAATTACCTTTAGCTAAATGTTTATATACAGTCCATAAAATTCTCCCCAGCTTCTTTATTCCCAAGAGAATTATCTACCTCATTTGGTAATTTATCAAACGTAACATGGTAATGTGGATTTCTCAGGTAGAACACTTAGAAATGTCCAGATCAGCGTCTATGTCAAGGGCCTGGGATAACTTCCTTGACGTCAGTCTAGAATAAGGCTTGATGTTGAAGGCCTGAACTTGGGTAGACAGCTGGGCTCGGTGTGAGAGCAATTGAAGATGGAAAATAAAGCCTCCATGGAGAGGCTCTCAAATTCCTAAACCCACATCCGGGGCTCAGTTTCTAGCCCTACCTGATCTGAACTTGTAGGTTTCAACCCCATCTGTGTTGGCTTTTGCAGTCACTCTGCAACTCTAGCTTTTCTTTATGCTGCTTCTTAGAGGGGATTTCAGGGCCCTGGGAGCCACTGAGGGAAAAGTGTTGTAGCATTTGGGGTTTGTGTGTCTCATGGTCCGCTGACCTCCCAAAGATGCTTCCCTAAGAGCCTGCCTATTTCTACCATGAAGTTGGCTGTGGGGGGGACGGGAAGTTGCCTTGACTCATCTCACAGCAACTGTACATTCCTTCTAGGACTCAGCTCGGACTTCTGCCACCGTGAGCAATAAACCTCTCTCCTCATGTTTGTGAAGCTAGTTTTCTTTTTCAGGATGCCCTTCTTTCTGAGAGAAGATGGAAAGAACAGGCCGAGTCCAGGTCCTGGTTGCTGTCCTTTTACATACTTTGGTGCAGGTAGCTGACGCCTTTGCAGGGCTGCAGTGTGACCCTCGGGGGGACCGCAGGCTGTGCATTTTTAGAATTTACCCAAATTCAGCATCGACTAATTTGCCTATGATTTCAACGAGGTTATTTTGTCAGGTGCCAGAAATTCCTCACATCTGCTCGTATCCTCTGGAGCACTTGCACCACAGGCGAGAGAGAAGTCCTGGATATATCTGAGGCTCCCACTACCTTTCTGGAAGGTCAACAGCGTCTGCAATGAAGCCACTGGCTCCTGAACTTTACTATCCACAAGAATCACCAAGAGACGTTGTTTAAAACTCAGATTCCTGAGCCCCTTCCCTGGAGATCCGTCTAAGGAGGTCTGGCAAGGCCTAGGATTCTGCATTTTCAGACATCAGGGCCCAGGTGACTGTGGCAGGTGGACTTCAAAGTGTCCTCCCTGAGGAAAAATGGTCTTAGACACCTGGATAAGCTCTATGGAAAACTGGCTCTTTCTAAAGATCTAGGTTTCACTCGTCTTCTGTGGTTCCCTAACATGCCAAACAGTTCAGTCTCCAGCTTAATCAAGGGCTGAGTCATTTTGTCCCCAGAGGGACAAAACTGATCATGCCATGAAATTTTTAAAACCTGTTTTCACGAGACTCTGGTGGAACGGGAGAAGCTGCCCACTCTACCTCTGAAGGCCTTTGCAAAACAGCCTCCTTCCTCTCTGTGGGGCTCCTGGCTGGTAAGCACGAGATGTGTTGGGTGTTGGCAGGGTGGCAGCACTCACTGGCTCAGACACTGTGTTAGAGAAAAGGGAGCCTGGCGCTCAGAGGGCCCCGGAGGGATGCTTGCTTGCGAAAGCTTGTGGAAGCGTGGTTGCACGTGTTAAATAGAACCTAAAGTTCACGGTTTGAAGAGTCTGAAATCTGTATTTGGAGACAGGAATCCCACTGGGAATTTTGAGAGTCAGATTAGAGTCATCAAAGCCCCAGCAATACCCCAGACTACTCATAGGAAATGTGTTTGGGGAGCATCAGACGCCATCGCAATGGCACACAACTGATTGGTTGACCTGAGCCGGTCAATTTCCCAATGACCAGATCAGAGAGACAGCTCCTGCCTGGCAAAAATACCAAACACCCAGCCCCCAAGGGCTCTGTCCACCATGGCCCGGCGTTCAAGCCATTTAATACCAAATCTCTGCTTGAATTATTAGTAACCAAACCCCATGATGTATTTGAATGCCAAGTCCCCTCGTAAGTTGAAATCATTCCAAACCTCAACAATCCTGTTTTATAGCAAGTTTGTAAACATAATCTCTTCTGGAACATTTGAGGGACATTTAAGGAGTACGGTGTCTCACCAACCCCATCAGGATTTCCCCAGGGGGAACCTTGAAAGTCCAATGACAAATAAAAGAGGTGTCTTGCCTTACCCTCCTTACCACATGGGACATTTTTATAAACACAGGGACAGGCTAGTCTTTATATTCTTAGGCTATAGCTCGGGAGAAGGAGTTCAAACCTTTGCCATTTGGATGTGCACGTCCATTGTAGTGAGGCAGCTCCTCGGAAGACATAAATCTGTCCCTCTGCTATGGTGTTGTGTTGAGCGGATGCCAGCAGACAGTTTCAGCCACCCTTATCCATCCTCCCTGATGGAGCACGGCCATCTCCCACACAGAGCTTCATCCGGCCCTGTGTCCAATGGGAGAACCACCACCTCCCTGAGGTGAGACCGGTTAGATGCTACCCTTTGAACGCCAGAAGCTCCAAGTAATGAGTGCACCCAAGTTTAATTCTTTGCATTCCTTCAGTTTTCACAGATTTCATTATTTGGGGGGTTTGTGCAAAGTGGGCTGCGGGGACTTACTTACACTGTCCATAGCTTGGACATCCAGAGAATAGAAGGGAGTCTGCACTGAGGAACCCTAAGGCATGTGCCACCTAGTTCAGCATTCCACGTGGAAATGCACTTTATATTTGGATACTTCAAAAATACTTTTGGAAGCCGAGATTTAGAAAAACTAAAGATATTTCATTCCCGGGGGACAGAGGGATCTGCAAATGCCTGGCTCCTGTACAATGTTCTGTTCCTAAAGTCAGACCTATAGGAAAATGGGTGGGACATCTGTGACTTTATGTTGGAGCAAATGCACCTGTCACTGTGGCCCCTATGACTCTGCTTCCCTCTGTGTGTCCTTATGGGCAAATGTTCACCAACAGCTGCGTACTAAGCATAAAACAGATGAAGCAAAATGTTACCATCCTCTAGTGTTTGTTTACATGGTAGTTTTTACTTTATTTTCTCCTAATTTATTAAACAGAAGTACAGCTCTATTAAACACACACACACACACACACACACACACACACACACACACACACACACATTACCAGAAGCCCTCCCCATGTGGCACTGTTACCTCTCGTGTGATACACTTGCCAACAGCTGTTTACTATTGCAATGGGACTCAGGACTGATGAATCCAAGGCCAATGTCGCCTGCTCTGTTTACAATGGCTTGTGTTTAGTGACTACATAACAAATGTTGTAATAAATTTTTATGAGAGAATTATAAAATTCCTGTTATAAAATCTCATCCACACTTTGTTGACCTGGTGTGAAAAAATTTTTATTAGGCACAAGTTAATTGTCGGAAATGGTGGTTTTATAATTTCATGGCGGGACGTAAGTTTACATTTCTTTTTATCTTTCTATATATCTTCCTATTTTGTACCTCCTTTTCTCTCCTGCTCCCACTGCCCCAGACACTCCTGACTGTCACACAGCCTCCTAGGGTTAGGTGTTCATCCTTTGGGACCATTTCTTTACTACCCAGGCCCCCCAGCAGTCACCCCTCCCATACACACCTGACCAGGGATTGACTGGCATGGCCCCCACCCTCCTAAATACCAGGCAACCTTTGCCACTTTTGACCCAGTTCCTTAGGCTTTGCTAGATGACTAATTGCTGCTCAAATCCCAGAGAGAGAGCAGGAAGGGCCTCAGAAGGGAAGAAGTCCCATATTCGTTGACTGCTGCAGTGTGTTGGGCCCTGTGCTAGGGACCTGCCACACACTGCATGTGCGTGTCCCCCCAGAATTCATATGTTGAGACCTAATCCTCAGTCTGATGGTGTTAGGAGGTCATGAGGGTGGAGCCCTCATGAATGGGATTAGTGCCTTTATGAAAGAGGCCCTGGGAGCTCCCTTGTCCCTCAGGCACTGAGGGACACAGCAAGAAGACAGCATCTATGAACCAGAGAAGCAGGCTCTCACTAGACACTGAATCTGCAGGTGCCTTGATCTTGGACTTCCCAGCCTCCAGAACTATGAGAAATAAAGTTCTGTCATTTGTAAGCCATCCAGTCTATGGTATTTTTGTTATAGCAGCCCGAATGGACTCAGCCACAGTTCCTCATTGAAGAGCTCCAGAGGTGGCACTCTCATTTAGCAGCTGCAGAGACTGAGCTCAGAGAGGTTAAATATCCAGCCCCGAATCACACAGCTAGTAAGTGGGGCATGGAGGTTTGAACCAGGTGGCTGATGTTAAACTCCTGTTTTCACTAAATCCATGAAGATGTCTCCAAAACGTAGGGATGATTCAGCAAAACCTCTCTTTTTACAGTTGGGGAAACTGAGGCATGGAGGAAGAAATTACTTCCCAACATCAGACATTAGACCTCAAGTGTCCTATGATCTTAGGCAAGCAGCACAGAAACTCACATTTAGAAACTCTCAAAGTTCCAACATTACCTTTGTCCTGGGGTCCACTGTGCCCCAGCTGCTGCTTCTTTAGAATGGAACCTCCTACCTAACCAAAGAATTAACTTGTAAAATTAATATCTTCATTCAAGCAATGTCTAAGAGCCAGAGCCCATGTGATGAAATGCCAGCTTTGCACTAATTTACTGTGTGACCTAGAACAGATGACTTAACCTCTCTGTGCCTCTGTTTCTTCATACGTAAACTAGTGATAACAGTAATACCTGCCTTGCAGTCCTGTGGAGTCATCGTGTTCTAAGTGCTTAGAATGGTACCTGACACAGGATTAACAGTTCAGTCAACACTGGAGGCTAATATTGGACTTATCTTCCCAGATAGCATCCTGTCCCTGTGAAAGGGGATCTTGGACTCACCTGGGAGGAATTCCTAGGAAAGGCAGGCGTGAGGGAGACATCGTGGGTGAGGGGGCTAGGCCAGGGCCCCTTTATCTTACCCCACGCCCCCCGTGCCCACAACACTGCAGCTTTATCTATTTCTGAGCAGATTTGCACGGCAGTCTCAAGCTGGACACTCAGTCCAGGGATTTTAGCAGGAAGACCCAGACATGATGCAGCAGGTGCTGTGTGGCGCTTGGCCTCCCCAACACCCCCTCAGGACCCACAGTCCCTGTCCCCACCTCACTGGGCCTACTGAGGCCTCGAGAATGACCAGGATGCAGGACGCATCACTGCCCTGCGTGTGGCTGGGGTGGGCTCTGGAGACATCCTCTTGAGTGGGGTCCAGGCCACTGCTCGGATCGGGCTGAGCTGCATGGAGGAGGGCTGGAGTGTCCTCAGGGGAGTTGCGTGTGGGTCACAGCCCAGCCCCCAGGAGAACAGGGAAGAAAGCGGAGGCTGTACCTGGGAATGGGATGCCCAGGCCAACAGGGGCTCCCTTTGCTGCCAGGGGACATCTCCAGGGTCAGCCCCAGGAGAAAAGACCCTCATGCAGCCTAAGGGTATGAAGAGTCAGTCTCCTGAGCGCCCACTGTGTTCCAGATGCCCCACTAAATACTTCCAAAGCATCACCTCATTCAATCCCCCAGTACTCCTGTGAGGCTCGTATTATTCTTACCCGCATCTGACAGCTGAGGAACTGCGATGGTTAATTTCATGTGCCAACTTGACTGGATCACGGGATGCCAGATATTTGGCTAAACATATTTGTTTTTTTTTTTTTTTGCGGTACGCGGGCCTCTCACTGTTGTGGCCTCTCCCGTTGTGGAGCACAGGCTCCGGACGCGCAGGCTCAGCGGTCACGGCTCACGGGCCCAGCCACTCCGCGGCATGTGGGATCTTCCCGGTCCGTCCCCTGCAAAGGCAGGCGGACTCTCAACCACTGCGCCACCAGGGAAGCCCTAAACATTATTTCTGGGTGTGTCTGTGAGAGTGTTTCTGGATGAAATTAACATTTGAATAGGTGGGCTCAGTGAATTAGTTTACCCTCCCCAATGTGGGCGGCATCATCCAATTCGCTGCGGGCCTGAACAGATCAAAAAGGAGGAAGGAGGAACTTGCCCCTTCCTGCCTGATTGCTTGAGCTGAGACATCAACCTTGTCCTGCCCTCAGTTCCCCTGGTTCTCAGGACTCTGGACTGAATTACACCACCGTCCTTCCTACTTGCAGACAGCACATCGTGGGGGCTTTTCAGCCTCCAAGATTGCATGAGCCAGTTCCTTATGATGCTCCCTTATACACAAAGACATGTGCGTGGTTCTGTTCCTCTAGAGAATCCAGACTGTGTGGATTCAACCAATAGGGACGGAGCAGCTCATGTGAGGTCACACAGTTGCTCCATGAAGAGCCAGCTCCAGCTCTCTCACTCCCGCTGCCTCTCACTTCTGCAGGGACCCCATAGTAAGGCTGGGAAGCAGTGTCCAGGGAAGCATTGTTTCCCAGCATCAATATCCCCACGGCGATTTACTGTGTCCCTCTTTGCTGACTTCCAACAAGAGTTAAAAATGAATATTTAGCAGATGGTGGCTTTTTCTCACAATGGTCTATGAATGCCACTGTGGGCAGTGCTGATAATGCCCATGGAAATGAAAAAAATGAATAAAAATGAATATTTACAAGAGTCACATTTCATCCTGGCCTCTAACTTATTTGGTTTGACCCTGTACAAGGCTTTTTACTCTTTCAGCTCTAAATTTTTCATCTTTAAAAATAAAGTTATGGGGCTTCCCTGGTGGTGCAGTGGTTGAGAGTCCGCCTGCCGATGCAGGGGACACGGGTTCGTGCCCCGGTCTGGGAAGGTCCCACATGCCGCAGAGCGGCTAGGCCTGTGAGCCATGGCCACTGAGCCTGCGCATCCAGAGCCTGTGCTCCGCAACGGGAGAGGCCACAACAGTGAGAGGCCCACATACCACAAAAAAAAAAAAAAAAAAAAAAAAGAATTGTATCCAAACTAAATAAGAAGACAACCCAATAAAAAGAGGCAAAAGATTTAGGCAGACTCCTCCAAAGAACATTCGCTCATGACCCCCACACAGAAAAAGATGTTCAACATTATTAGCCATCAGGACAGTGCAAATTAATACCATGATGAGATGCCAGCACACAGGGAATGGCTGGAATTAAAGACTGAGAATACCAAGTATTGTGAAGAATGTAAAACAACTGGGACTCCCATACATCATTGGTGGGAATGCAAAATGATGGAAAACAGTTTGGCAGTTTTTTATAAAGGTAAACATACACTTATCATATAACCCAGCAATTCCATGCCTAGGTTTTTTCCTAGGAGAAATGAAAACACGTGTCTGCAGAAAGACTTGTATAGCAATGTTTTTAGTAACTTTATTTGTGATAATCCAAAACTCAACACAACCCACACATCCATCAACAGGTGGAAAAACGATTGGGGTATATTCTGTAGGACCCCATGTATGTGAAATGATTTATTAAAAACAGACAAAACTAAGCTAGAGGAATCAGGCTCCCTGACTTCAGACTATGCTACAAAGCTACAGTAATCAAGACAGTATGGCACTGGCACAAAAACAGAAACATAGATCCAAGGTAGAGGATAGAAAGCCCAGAGATAAACCCACGCACTGATGGTCACCTAATCTATGATAAAGGAGGCAAGAATATACAATGGAGAAAAGACAGCCTCTTCAATAAGTGGTGCTGAGAAAACTGGACAGCTACATGTAAAAGAATGAAATTACAACACTACTTAATATCATACACAAAAGTAAACTCAAAATGGATTAAAGACCTAAATGTAAGACCGAACACTATAAAACTCTTAGAGGAAAACATAGGAAAAACACTCTTTGACATAAATCACAGCAAGATCTTTTTTGACCAACCTTCTAGAGTAATGAAAATAAAAACAAAAATAAGCAAATGGGACCTAATTAAGTTTAAAAGCTTAGGTTTAAACTTTTTTTAAGCTTAAAAGCTTTTGCACATCAAAGGAAACCATTAACAAGATGAAAAGCTGACCCTTAGAATGGGAAAAAATATTTGAAAACAAAGCAACGGACAAAGGATTAATCTCCAAAATATACAAACAGCTAATGCAGCTCAATATTAAAAAAACAAACAACCCAATCCAAAAATGGGCAGAAGGCCTAAATAGACATTTCTCCAAAGAAGACATACAGATGGCCAACATACACATGAAAAGATGCTCAACATCACTAATCATTAGAGAAATGCAAATCAAAACTACAGTGAGGTATCACCTCTCACCAGTCAGAATGGCCATCATCAAAAAATTCTACAAACAAGAAATGCTGGAGAGGGTGTGGAGAAAAGGGAACCCTCTTGCACTGTTGGTGGGAATGTAAATTGATACAGCCACTATGGAGAACAGTATGGAGGTTCCTTAAAAAACTAAAAATAGAACTACCATATGACCCAGCAATCCCACTACTGGGCATATACCCTGAGAAAACCATAATTCAAAAAGTCACATATACCCCAGTATTCATTGCAGCACTATTTACAATAGCCAGTAGCCAGGACATGGAAACAACCTAAAAGTCCATCGACAGATGAATGGATAAAGAAGATGTGGTATATATATGTATATATATAAATGTGTGTGTGTGTGTGTGTATATATATATATATATATATATATATATATATATAAAATGGAATATTACTCATCCATAAAAAGGAACAAAACTGGGTCATTTGTAGAGATGTGGATGGACCTAGAGTCTGTCATACAGAGTGAAGTAAGTCAGAAAGAGAAAAGCAAGTATCATATATTAACACATATATGAGGAATCTAGAAAAATGGTACAGATGAACCTATTTGCAGGGCAGGAATAGAGACACAGACGTAGAAAACGGACATGTGGACACGGGGTGCGGGGGGGGGGAGCGGAGGGTGGGATGAATTGGGAGATTAGGTTTGACATATATACACTACCATGTGTAAAATAGATAGCTAGTGGGAACCTGCTGTATAGCGCAGGGAGCTCAGCTCGGTGCTCTGTGATAACCTAGATGGATGGGATGGGGGTGGAGGGAGGTCCAAGAGGGAGAGGACATATGTACACGTATATCTGATTCACTTTGTTGTACAGCAGAAACTAACACAACATTGTAAAGCAATTATATTCTAAAAAAAAGACAAAACTAGTCTATAGTGACAAAAAGTAGATCAATGGTTACTTGGGTTTGGGGTAGTGGACATTATAAAGAGACTCAAAGGAATGTTTTGGGAGTGATAGAAATACTGTGTCTTTAATTGTAGTGATGACTGGTTACTCGAGTACATTGTCAGAGCTAGTCAAACTGCACACTTCTAATGGGTGCATTTTACATAACAACGTGAATATAATTAACATGGCTGAACTGTGCACTTAATATGGTTAAGATGGTAACACTTATGTTATTTGTTTTTAGCCACGATTTTTAAACAATTAGCACACGTAAAACAATGGGTGCATTTTACTGTATGTAAATTAAAGCTGAATAAGGTTGATTTAACAAATAAAGCTATATATCTCTAAGATCTCTTCTAGCTCCCGGAAATCTTGACAAATTCTCAAAATTATCTTCTCTCACCATTATCGAAAATTCTTCACTTTTCCATACAGCTCAAAATTTTCCTAATAGGATGACATTCATCTTAAGATAAATTTAGAGGTGGAGTCTTTAAACTTTTATGTGCCATGGACTCGCTGGCAGCCCGTGAACCCTATGGGCTCCTCTAAATAACATTTTTTAAAAGAATGAATACATAAGATTTTGAAAGAAAACAATCGTATTAAAAATGTAGTTGCCAAAATATTTTTTACATATGTTTGCAGTATAGTGATATATGTGCTTTGTTATCAACACATTAAATAACAAGGAATAGTGACAATCTCAGAATTTACCATCATTTCGAAAGCTGAGGCTAAATAAGATTTTGAGTACCTGTGTCAACTGTAAAGTGATGTGAAGTTACCTGTGATCTCCACTGGTGACGGAGTTATAGGCTAACACCCCGATGTTCTACTCCTCATTCATAATTGAAGTTAATGCTAAATTTTTTAGTGAAAACGAGGACCACATTTTCCACCAAATTCATGGACTAAATTCGGTCTGTGGAACGCAGAGAATCCCTAGTTTAGTGCGTGATTTTGTCATTCGCACCTTGATGTGAAAGCAGCTTTTGACAGCCTCGTTTTGATTAACCCTGAGATGATCCCCTCAGGTTAACCCTGAGATGATCCCCTCACCCACAGGAAGCTGAGAAGGGAGCCTGGAGCACAGGGAGGATGGAGGAAGCGGGTACTGAGAGCTCGCGGAGCTGGATGTAAATGGTGGGGGGTGGCAAACAAGGGCATGGGGAGGGTCTATCTTGAAGTTTCCTGATGGGCTGGTTTAACCTCTCTCCTCCTTTATTTATTTATTTATTTTTTACATCTTTATTGGAGTATAATTGCTTTACAGTGGTGTGTTAGTTTCTGCTTTATAACAAAGTGAATCAGTTATACATATACATATGTTCCCATATCTCTTCCCTCTTGCATCTCCCCCACTCCCACCCTCCCTATTCCACCCCTCTAGGTGGTCACAAAGCACCGAGCTGATGTCCCTGTGCTATGCGGCTGCTTCCCACTAGCTATCTACCTTACGTTTGGTAGTGAATATATGTCCATGCCTCTCTCTCGCTTTGTCACAGCTTACCCTTCCCCCTCCCCATATCCTCAAGTCCATTCTCTACTAGGTCTGTGTCTTTATTCCTGTCTTACCCCTGGGTTCTTCATGACATTTCAGAAATGTGGCGCAAGGAGGGGCACCTCGTGGGTTCCCCTGGTCTGGAGAGCCCGGCTCCCACAGAAACTGGCAAGAGCTGGAGGAAGGATGGGTTGGCAGTTAGGGGCGGCGTGAGCTCCTGTCCAGACTCTCCTGGAGGCAGGCTGGACGCAGGGCAGACCCTCCCTCCCGCCCCTCATGCAGCTCCAGCGCCCCCAGCGGGCTACGCAGTGGTGCAGGGCAGGGTCCATCCCCAGAGCCCACGCCACAGCTGCCGCGCTGGCTCTCACTGCCTCGAAGGTAGCTTCCACCCAGGGCTCTTGGCTTTGCCTTCAAGGTGCTTTGATTTCTGCACTGAAAGATTCCCCGAGGCAAAGAAACAGAGAGGGGTGGTTATCTGCTGAAATTCCTCACAGATTTACCCACAACTGAGGCCCAGAGAGGGGAGGGGACCCGGCTTGGGTCCCCAGGAAGCAGGTGGAGGGGCTGAGACCCACGTCAGGTCCAGGTTCGCTGGCTCTCTTCTCCCCTGAGATGCAGGGGTGTGAAGGAAAGGGCAGCGTCGTGGGCAGCGCCCGGCTAGCCCGCCTGTGGACACACAGGTGGTCAGAGGCAGCGTGGGCCTCAGAGGTCATCAAGCATCTTTATAGAGGAGAGAAATGTGTTCCAGAGAAGGGAGGAGGCTCCTGCCAGCAGCTGGAGTGACAAAGCGGTACTTTGGTCCTAGGTTAGCGGTTCCCAAGCCTGACCAGGCACCAGAATCACCTGGAGCCATCGTTCCAAACACGGCTCCGGGGACCAGTCCCAAAGCCACACATCAGAACCTCTGTCGAAGGGCCCGACATCTGCACTGTCACTGAGCAACCCAGGCAGCTCCAGTGTGTGACCAGGCTCGAGGACCATGGCACTGAGCCATTCCCAAGTGTGCCCTGGAAGGGGCTGGGGTGGGACCTCTGACCCCTGCCCTGGGCTCTAGCCATGGGCAGACGGGAGGGAAGAGGGCAAGGAGAATGTTCTCCCCTTGGGAAGGAAGAACGGACCTCAAATAGGTGTTGGTTCAAGAAAAAGCTTAAGCCTTGAGCCAACGCTTCCTTTTCATTGGGTAAATCTAGACCCGAGGAGCTGGGTGCAGGGAGGTGGGGGGAGGGGGACTTCATTGGGTACAGCATCATTTTAACTCTCCGATTCTCTCCATTAGATCCAAAGAAGGACAGAGGCTGCATCTTACTCATTTCTGTACCCCAAGTGCTCAGCCCAGAGACAGGTACACAGCAGGCACTAAATAAATGCTCCTGAATTCCCATTATTAGCTATGCTGCGTGAGTGGCGCTTTCACGATAGAGTTTTCTGCCGCCTCTTGAGTTTCCGCAGACACTGGGAGTTGCTGAGAATGCTGTATTCCAAGTCAAAATATTCATTATGACACACGCTGTGTGCAATTTCCACAGACCCATTCATTACCCCATAATGTGCTTGGGGAGGAAAACAAACCGCTCTTGGAAAGGCAGCCGTGCAGTAGCTGAGGTCAGAGCTCTGTCACCACACTCAGTGGCCTTTCCAGGGCGCATCTCTGTTGACCGTGACCAAAAGGGTCTCTGGACCTGGGAGCACTGGACAGTGGATCTTCATCCAGGCAAGATCCAGTCACACATCTCAGGCAAGGTCAAGAAGCCCGAGGACCCCAGGGACGAAACCCACCCCCTGGCCCCTGACACGTGCTAATTGCAGCACGTTTATTTGCAATGCTGGGGACCCTTTCAGTCATGGGAGCAACGTAGAAATCCCTCTGTTTGACCTTTTCCCTGTTTATCTCATTAAAAAAGTAGCTGCACGGTGCAGAAGTTTGCTCCTGGTCTCATTAGCTGCCTCCTCATAATTGCAGGTTTTTAAGCAAGTTCCAGGCAGAGCCTCTGATGGAAATTAAACTCAAAGAGAAAGAGAACGAGAAAAATGCGTAGGAGCTGGATAATTGCATGCCTGTGTCTCTAGCGGTGGGCTCAGGCACACAGAGCAGCAGATGGGGTCTAAGCTGAAGGAAATATGGAAATGAAGCCCAACTCAGACAAATGGTAAAACCAAAGCAAGCCCTGAGAACACTTCTGGACAAGCCTCTAGCTCTCTAGCTAGTGTTTGTTTGGTGACGTTACCTGGCAGTTGGCTCTGACATTTCCCCCCCACCCCTGACCGTACTCCCTGGACCTCCTCTGTCTCTTGGCCAGGGAGGGTTCCGGCACCCGCTCCCAGGGCTGCAGGTCACTGGACACCAGCCAGGGCACAGCTGGCCTGCACCTTCCCTCCCAGCCTCTCCCGCCAGCTGCACTCACTTCCATCCAGCCAGCTGCAAGCCTACCCAGGGCGTTCGAGGGCTCTTTACTCTCACCAAGCAGGTGCTAGATTTTTTTTTAACCTGGTGTCCTCCTCAGCTCATCCTCCAGCGTGGGCGGGAGGAGAAGTCATGGGCTCTGGAATCACAATGACCTGGTATGGAATCCATTCATTGCCATCTTTGTGACCGTTAACCTCTCAGAGCCGCCATCATTAAAATGGTGATAATAGGGCTTCCCTGGTGGCGCAGTGGTTGAGAGTCCGCCTGCCGATGCAGGGGACACGGGTTCGTGCCCCGGTCCGGGAAGATCCCACATGCCGCAGAGCGGCTGGACCCGTGAGCCATGGCCGCTGCGCCTGCGCGTCCGGAGCCTGTGCTCCGCAACGGGAGAGGCCACAACAGTGAGAGGCCCGCGTACCACACACACAAAACAAATGGTGATAATAACACCCAAACTGTTAGAAGGATTAAATGAGCTGTCTCTGGAAAGCGCTGGCACGCGGTAAGTACTCCATGTATGTTAGTTCCCTGCTCAGCCTCCAATTTCTAAGAAACACGTAATGTCCTCTGGAGTGAAGGTCAGACCATTCGGGGGTTTTGGAATTGCTAGCTTTTCAGGGCAGCCTCTCTGGAAGAGACAGTATGGCTCAGTGAGAGGAGCCCTGTGGGTTTGCGTCTCCCGTGACCCTTGGCCGTAGTCCCCATCCTCTTGGGTCTCCATCTCCCTGGTGTCATCGAGGATGTGGCGAGCCGGCCCCAGGTCCGCCCTGCTCAGCTGCCGAGGCTGTCGTGAGTTCTGGGTGGCTAAGGTGTGAGAACAACCTCTGGAAACTGGTAAAAAAGGAACTTTGACTCCAACCCAAATGGGTAGCTTATGGGAACGGGCAGCTCTGGAAACCCACAGAGGAAAAGAATTCTCAAGGGCTTTTATTGGAGACTCTGTGCGGGCTGGTGGCACAACTCTGGTGCAGCTGGTGCCGTGGAAAGAGCCACAGCTTTGCAGCCTGAAGAATCTCGCTGACCTGTACCTGCTGTGAGGCTCCAGGCCGATTCTTCACCTGACAGTGGGAAATGGGAAATGCATAATGGATGTAAACGGGAAATGCATAATGGATGTAAATGCTCTTTATAAACTGTAAAGCGCAGATCCACCTGTTAGTTGTTTTGTAATTCTTCACTCTAGCCCCAAGGATGTCCGGCTCAACATTATGTTCTGGTTGGTACTTAGTGTAAAATAGATAGTTAGTGGGAACCTGCTGTATAGCGCAGGGAGCTCAGCTCAGTTCTCTGTGATGACCTAGATGGGTGGGATGGGGGTGGGGGGAGGTCCAAGAGGGAGGGGACATATGTACACATATAGCTAATTCACTTCGTTGTACAGCAGAAACTAACACAACATTGTAAAGCAATTATACTCAAAAAAAAAAAAATCCTTGTAGAAGCGAATATACCCAGACCCTCCCTGAAAGCACATTTATGTCCAAGCAGCCTTTGAAGAAATTAGCCTTAACAAGATGATATTTAATGCAGATTGGGGTCTGCAGAATAATGGCTCCCTAAAGATAATCCCCAGAGCCTGTGAATAGGTTATGTTACCTTAAGTGGCAAAATGGACTTTGCAGATATAATTGAGTTAGGGATCTTAAGACAGGAATATTATCCTGGATTACCTAAGTGAGCTTAATGTAATCACAGGGTCCTTAAAATAAGCAAGACAGGAATCAGGGCAGTCAAGGAAGGAGATGTGACGATCGAAGCAGGGGTCAGAGCCAGAGAGAGACTGAAGATGCTGTACCGCTGGCTTTGAGGTGGAAGAAGGAGCTCAGGGATGCAGGCAGTCTCTGGAAGCTGGAAATGGTAAGTGGATTCTCCCCTAGAGCATCCAGAAGGAACGCAGACCTGATATCTTGATTTTAGCCCATTGAGACTCGTTTTGGACTTCAGAACAATAGAGCTGGAAGATAATAAATTGTGTGTTGCTTTAAGACGTCCAATTTGTGTAACTTGTTACAGCAGCAAAAGGAAACGAATACACAGATAAATGGAAACTTCTGCAACTTGCATACAAAAATCCCAAAGCCCAGGCACAAAAAGGGAGATACCTGGTTTAGCAGGCACACTATGGAACAGAGCCTAATGACTAAATGTCAGTGATGTGGCCCTGGTCACAATGGCAGCTTCAGTGTTGAGGCTCTGTTTGTTTGTTTTTAAAGAAGTGGAGTAACTGGAATGAGAGAAAGGATGTTTTACATTCACTAAGGTCACTGGTCACACAGAAACAATGGGTTCAGTTCAGGGCAAAGCAATTCCAGGAGGGCATTACAAACTAGTTCATCTCCTAAGCATGAGAGAGAGCAGGAACTCTCATACTTTACTGGTGGAGAGCAAACTGGTACCACTACATTGGACGGCAATCTGGCAATGTGTATTACAAATTTTAATGCATGTATCTTTCAATCTAGCAATTGCATTGCTCTAAATCTATGACACAGATACCTGTACAAAGAGGTATATGCAATGCAAGGATATTCATGATTGTTTTGTTTGTAGTAGCAAAAGATTGGAAACTACCACGTGTCCATCAGCAGGGGACTAGCTTAATGAAATATGGTTTTTATGAAACTGCCTACGTTGCTTTTAAAAGAATCAGGTACGGCTTTAAATACTGACGTGGAATCATCTCCAAAATTTATTACTATGTTTAAGAAAAGCAAGGTGCAGAATAGTGTATGTAATATTTTTGTCTAAAAGAATGTGTATACTTTGCAAATGCATAATTTCTCTTGAAAAGATAGGAAGTGGTAACGTGATTATCTCTGGGGGGAGGATTCCAGAGCCTGGAGGTATGGCAGATAAGGTTTGATTTGCCCTTCATCTCACTTTTACACTTTCTCCTCCCATGTGCCTGCATTACAAATTTAAGAAAAGGAAGATAAAAGGGAAGGAAACAGAAGTCCCTGAAACCAGCTCATGGGTGTGGCTGTTAAAAGAACTGGAATGTTTACTCTGTGCAGAGGGCAAGGCTGAACCAATGGAGAAGATTTGGTCTTTGAAATAAGGAAGAATTTTCCAGCCATCAGAGCCGCCTGAAGGAGAACCAGGCTGCCCCCGTGAGGAGTGAGTTCTCTGTGGCTGTTGGGCTGATGAAGCTTAGGCTGCGTGAATCTTTCTTGCGGGGCCACAACGGGGTCTCAAGTTTTTGGAGGACTTAGTATAGTGCAGGAAGTTTCACCCCAGCTCCATATTATTATTATTTTTTAATAATAAAAAGGATCCTTTAAATGTAAATAGTACCATAATTCATCAAAATACTTTATAATAGTTAACTGCCTCTTAAATATAATCTTATAAACGATGCCTTCTGGAGTTGAAAGTAATGTGGATGCAATCTGTTTAACATTATCTATTTAGAACATGGTAATAGAAGTGGAAAAAATTAACAATCTCCTATGAAGTCTTCTAAAAAAGGAAATCATAACAAGTTTCTGATCAGATAAATGCCATTCCAGTATTAAAATGGGTTAAAAAGAAGTGTAAATAGATTTGAATAGGCATGTCAGTTTCCTGGGTTTTGCCCTTCTCTGCAAACTTGACTCTTTAATAGAGTTAAAACTGAATTCTTGTTTTCTGTCATGAGCAAAAAATTCCTTAACGGCAGCCCAGAAGTGACCTTAATGTCTTGGTGAAACATACTTCTTCACCTTCTGATGGTTGCTTGGTGCGCCAATCTCTAGTATATCTGCTGTCTCACCTTTGCTAATCTTCTCAGGCATCTCCATTAGGAGGACAAGTGTGATGAATCACCGTTCCAGCCACGAGTCCGTCTTAACTCTCCAAATGCCGTCACAGGTTGCCATAGCAACACAGCCTTTGTGACTCAGTAGATCGACCACTCTTAGGCACTGTCCACCTGGCACCTGGTACAGCCAATTATTCTTCCCAAAATTCGATTGCTGGGCTGCCCCTGACCCATGACACTTCATGAGCACTTGATGAATGAGTTTCCGACATATCCAGGCAAAGGGAGATTATTTAAAATCAATTCACGCTCTTCATTATAAATTCAGAGCTGATTAGGGTCACTGTAGCCACATCCCTTAAGCACCCCTAGGCCTCTCGTCTGCCTTGGGCAGCCCTGGGCCACCAGACACTTCCTGATCTGGAGGTGACAGAGCCTTTCCCATTGAAGGACTTGGGGCATGTTGACCTTCTTTCGATAAAAATGGATTGTTGGGTTTGGCATTGGGCTCAGGTATCTGCCTCTCTTGGCAAATGTTATCCAAATATCATTTAAATGATTTCCAAGCCAACTTCTTCCTCCATTCAACAGGCTTATTGATATTTCCAAAGCTTTTGGACCCCAGCCCAGGTCTTATGGAAAAATACTCCTGCTTATATTCATCCAACTAAACATGAACCAGTCTCATCACGCATGTCATGATATCCTCGCCTTCAGGAGAACCATACGGTCGCCTTTTTCCAAAAATGTGTCCAACGCTAGAGCAAGGGATGATGAAGAGCTTACCTCCACCCATCCAAATCCGAAATGATATTTCGAAATTTTCTCCTCCCCAGATATCCATGCCACTGTCACACTGTCCAAGTTCAATGAAATCGTTTCTCTTCATGGCAAACGACCCTCCAGCAATGGTCGGTGACTTTATTGGTGTCGTCGCTCCCTCCAGGCCTCTGAGCTTGGAAAAGGGAGCACGACCCCATCTGAAATGCAGCCCCCAGTTGAATCCCCCTCACAACACGGGAGGAGCTATAGGCGAGGGTCAGCACTGGTGGTGCTGGTCACCAGGCATACTACCGTCCACTAGTCCTCCTGGATGACGGCCAGCGAGGAGCCGGCCACGTCACAGCCACTCTGATGATTCTGCCTCAAATCAATCTCCCACGCTTTGTATTTTTTATGACTTTAATTTTTCCGAGGAGGTAGTTTTGGACATATTCATCTAGTTCTCCTTTCAAATCACTGTGCACGAGCATGATGTCCTGAAGAAGCCAGGCAGGCACGTGGTCTAGGAGGCTGTGGACAGGCCAGAGCCGGGCACACAGCCTTCATTGCAGAAGCAAATAGCAACAGCAGCCGCTGGCAAATCCACTGAGTCAGACTTGTCTGGACATGTGCTGCCCTCCCCGTATCGGCTACATCTCTGTGGCAGCCAAGCCCTGACTCAGAAGCATATTGAAGGCATGTTTCTGATACCGCAGGTCTCTCAATGCCTGATCACTTTCATTAAAAATCATACCCAGGGCTTCCTTGGTGGCGCAGCGGTTGAGAATCTGCCTGTTAATGCAGGGGACACGGGTTCGAGACCTGGTCTGGGAGGATCCCACATGCCGCGGAGCAACTAGGCCTGTGTGCCACACACTGAGCCTGCGCGTCTGGAGCCTGTGCTCCGCAACAAGAGAGGCCGCGATAGTGAGAGGCCCGCGCACCGCGATGAAGAGTGGCCCCGCTTGCCACAACTAGAGAAAGCCCTCACACAGAAATGAAGACCCAACACAGCAAAAATAAATTAATTAATTAATAAACTCCTACCCCCAACATCTTCTTTAAAAAAGAAAAAATCACACCCAATGCAGAAGAGAATTTCACAGTATCTTTTTCTGGATCTTCAACATGGTTCTCTCTCACGTCGTCAATGTTGTTTGCTTTGAACTGTGATTCTAATACTCCACTTGGACCTCGAGTGAAACAGGGATAGAATTTGGGGAGGAAATAGTCCATGGAGCCCAGACACCTTGATGAGCACATTCTTAAGTGGCTGTCAGTTCACTGAAGTTGAAATAAACAAAAAGCAAAACTGTTCAGTTCCCAGGTGAAAAAGAACGTCCGCAACAGATATATCGCACGGTGACACTTCCCACTGTAGACCCAGCATAGCTGCAGGGCTGCACTTCCCACTGTGGACCTGGCATAGCTGAAGGGCTGCACTTCCCACTGTGGACCCGGCATAGCTGCAGGGCTGCACTTCCCACTGTGGACCCAGCATAGCTGAAGGGCTGCACTTCCCACTGTAGACCGGGCATAGCTGCAGGGCTGCTTTCAACTTCCTGGAGCAGGTGCTGGAGCCATAAGCTGGTGCTGGAGGCTGGGTGTGAACCGGCGTGAGAGTGAGAAACTCTGGGGATGCAGTCGTGGGTTGGGGGCCACATTTCCGGAGCTTGACCTCCAGGACCCTGGCTCCATACTGGAACCATGTGGGGGACTTTTACGTCTCACTGATGCCTCCCCCTCCCCCCGAGACCAACTGAATCAGAATCAGGAGTCTGGGCTCCATTCTGGCCTCATCTACTCCTGTCCCACACCCAGCTCAGAGTGACCGTCTAAAACATCAATCTGATCATCCCACAACCCCCTCCCGAAACTTCCAGTGGTTTCTCACTGTACTCGGGACAAAAATCATGTCCTTGTCAAGGCCTGAAGTCCCTCCGAGTTCTGTTCTCCACCGGCCTGGCCCTCTCACTCACTCACAGGATGCGGTCCAGCTACTCACCACCGTGAACTTACCAGAAGCACCACTGACACATTTACTGTGCCTCTCGACTGCCCCTGCTTATTATGTTTCACTTTGATTAAAAACACAGGTGCACATATTCCTTATTTCAGGTGTTCTCTAGGGGCAGAGGCAGCCAATTATCCCATTACAGAAATCATGTACCTGGAATAATAATTATGCCTCAGAGGAATCCAATTGCATCACTTGAATAAAGTCAAAGCCTTTAGATTGCTCTTAAGGAAATCAGGCATGCACAAGAACGACTGACTTGTTATCAGGGGAGATACTAGCTCTGCGTGGAACTTCTACCAACTGAGATCAAGAGCACGGGTGTGGGAATGATGGATCCCTTGGAAATATGTTTAGTCTGAGATGCCGTGCGGGACTTCGGTGGGGAAGTCCAGTGCACGGTTAGTTGGATGATTTTGAAGAAGGAGGGAGCGTTCTAGGATGGAGACAAAGTTGGGGAAGCACCAAGATTTAGGAGGTAGGGGCTTCCCTGGTGGTGCAGTGGTTGAGAGTCTGCCTGTCAATGTAGGGGACATGGGTTCGAGCCCTGGTCTGGGAAGATCCCACATGCCGCGGAGCAACTAAGCCCGTGAGCCACAACTGCTGAGCCTGTGCGTCTGGAGCCTGTGCTCTGCAACAAGAGAGGCCGTGATAGTGAGAGGCCCATGCACCGCGATGAAGAGGGGCCCCCGCTCGCCGCAACTAGAGAAAGCGCTCGCACAGAAACGAAGACACAACACAGAAAAAATAAATAAATAAAAATTAAAAAAAAACAAAAAAGATTTAGGAGGTGGTTCAAACTATCTGAGCAAAGAGATCACCCAGCAACTGGGTGTTTAGTGACCGTTTCTGGGGCAGGTGGAGGGAGAGAAGGATGGAGACGAAGAGAAGATGCAGAGAAAGGGACAGTGAGAACAAAACCAAGGAGTGGAGAAGTTTCAAGAAAGAGAGGCAGTGTGTCCAAAAGGACGAGTAAGATGAGGCCATCTCAATAACCCAGGCTGGGGGAGTGAGGGGTCTGCAGGGACTGGATCAGATATGGTTTCAGGAGCAAGATGGAGGTGGAGGTTGGAGCACAGAAGACAGAGCTATAAGTGGGAGACGAGGAAGGGCCTCGACCGGTGGAGGAGAAGTGGCTGCTCCCCTTTGCACACTAAATAAAATTTAAAAAATAAAAAAGAAAGGCTAGTGTCCCTGTTTCCCAGCTCCTCCCTGGCCCACAGTCCTCTTCTTCCAACCTCTCAGAGCATGGTGTGTGTGCATGTGCTGTGTTTAAGTCACTTTGCTTTCAGATTCTTGCCTTTCATTTATTTAAGACAAAAAAATTTTTAAATGCATCCCGTATTAGTCAGGGTTCTCCAAGGAAATGAAACCAAATGTATTAAGAGATTTATTTTAAGAAATTAGCTCATGTGATCACGGGGGCTAGCAAGTCTGAGATTCATACGGCTGGCAGGCTGGAAACTCAGGCAGGAGTTGATGTCACAGTCTTGAGAGAGAATTTCTTCTTCTCCGGGAAACTTCGATTTTTGCTCTGAAGTCCTCCCACTGATTGGATGAGCACTCCCTGCCATTTTCTCCTTTATTTGCAGTCATCTGATTGTAGATGTGAACCACATCTACTTCCCTGCAACACCTAGATTCGCGTTTGATTAAATATCTGACCGATGCATAAAACTAACCGTCTCACCTCCTAAACGATGCAAACTGCTGGTCTCCTACTCCAGCCGGATCAATGACGGAGTGTCGTATCCATTTAATAAAATATCAGAAAATGGAAGGAGGACGTGGGGGTCCTCCTACAGCCCCTCAAATAAGACACGAAAACTGGAAGAAGCTGTAACTCTGCTTTCTCAGAGGATGATTTCCAGCTTCTTCGGAATTCCCCCACATGGCCTGTAAGATAGAAGGAACCGTCTTACTATGGATGCAACAGTGTGGTCTCAGAGGACTTCTCCAGGAGTTACCAAGCAGGCGCCTTTACAACGACAGACAGTCGGGGAGCTGATAAAATGCTGTCTCCCACACTCCGCTCTTCCAGTGTATTTAGCAAGACTAAATCGGTCCTCCAAGCTTGCTGGGTTTTTCCTCCCTTCTTCTCATGTTAACCTGTCAGCTACGTGAGCGGATGATCCTCGAGGGCCACACCTCTTCTGCCACAAGGGAAGTGAGGGTCCCCGAGACACCCACACAGCCACCTCTGACGATGCTCTTTGTCCCAACAGAATACCCCCGACCCGAAGTGAATCCGACTGCAGGATCGGTCTGCACTGCAAGTCACTTGCTTCAGATGGGATGGAGGGCTCAGGGGATGGATGGGGGATCCCTGGGACTCCTGCCTGTCCACTCCTTGCCAGTGCCGTTGCCGCCTTTAGCTTTCTGAAGCTCTTACGACTCTTAAACTGGTACGTCCACAGTGAGCAACACCCTTAAAAACTGTGGTTATAAACCTACCTGAGAAGCGAATCAACATCTCTCCAACTGACCAATAAGGCTCAGATCACTGAGATAAAGTGTGGCTCTGCTAGACCAGGGATTTCCATCTGGAGGTCCAGGGGCCCCTTGGGTTCTATGAACGTGAATGGGGGAAACAATCCTCCTTTTTTTTCACTACCTTCTCAAATGCAGCATTCCTTCAGTTATGAATGTAGGTGACACTCCAGAGTGGTGGTCTCAGCACCTGTGCCTTTGTCACCAACGGTGATCACAGATATTTCCACGTCTCACCACAGTCGTAGCAGAATTCTCAAAATAGCATTTTTGTTCATCCCTACTTCAGAATTCCAGCCAGTGTGAGTCACTAGCCGGATCTTGCATTTACTGTGTTAATTATGAAGCGCACATATTACCGTGTCACATTTGTTTTCTCGAATATGTTTATAATTGCATGTCAATCTAATAAGTTTCTATTGTAACCTGATGTCCATTGTTTTGTGCATTGAAAACCATGATTCTGAGGAATGCATGGCAGAGGAAAGATGCAGAACTTCTGCACTGGATCAATGCTTTTCAAACCACAGCCGTCATGGGTCATAACATCAATTTAGTGGGTGGTGACAGGCATTCTTCTTGAAGAAAAAGGCATAAAGTAGAAACTGTCAGAGCCCATCATGTGTGCTAAAGATGAACTAAACATGTATTACTGTGTGGCCTGCGTGTGCTGGTTCACAAAGCAAAATGCATTTCTTAGTATGCCTGTGCTGGAAGTGTTTGAAAGTCACAGCTCCAGACAGCAACACTTGCAAGGACAGGGTCATGGCTCTGTGCTGCTCACCCTTGCTTATCGCTCCAGTACCTAGGATGATCCTCGGAGTTAACAGGTGCTTGTCAACTATCTATAAAATGGAGAAGTGAAAACTCCAGAGAGTAACAACCACACGATGTACATCTCCATCAAAAATGGTTATAAAACCATTCAAGAAATACCTTTTGAGTTTCTACTATGTGCTGGTGGGCACTGAAATTTCAGTAGTAAACAGTTAATGGTTTAGCTTTTAGTGTAGCAGAATGAAAAATTTTGTTAATTTGGACCACACGTACACACACACAAAAGAAAAAAACCTAGTGAGGTTGAGATTTTTAACACATATTTTCTGGGTACATGCTTGTCCTGAAGACCCGGAGAAGGATTTGAAGTTGAGGCTCATGTGGCTCTTTCGTGGAGAGCCCACTGGACTCTGGTGTGAGAATAACCAAGTTTACACGAGGCTAGCACTCAAGGCCAAGTGTGCCAAGAGCCAGGACATTCCAGCAGGACGCAGGTGTTGGGTGGTTATCAAAGAAATTCCCACAAGCGCATGTCTTGGGTTAATCACAACCTTCCTGAACAATGTAAGAATCGTTGACTGCTTAACCACAATCCCCTCCCTCCTAGCTCAGCTGCTACTGTCATCTGGCTGTCTAGCTCCATCTTTTTCTTTTAAGCTCACGTATTACACATTTATTAATTTTTTTTTTTTTTGCGGTACACGGGCCTCTCACTGCTGCGGCCTTTCCCGCTGCGGAGCACAGGCTCCGGACGCACGGGCTCAGCGGCCACGGCCCACGGGCCCAGTCGCTCCGCGGCATGCGGGATCCTCCCAGACCAGGGCACGAACCCGTGTCCGCTGCATTGACAGGCGGACTCCCAACCACTGTGCCACCAGGGAAGCCCCACATTTATTAATTTTTAAAAAACATTCAAAATACCTAGGCTTATCTAGACATTTTCTATTTCATGAACTCATCATTTCTTTTCTATACCTTATATCTTCCTTCTGGTATTATTTCCCTTCTTCTTGAAATATATCAATTAGAAGTTCCTCAGTAGGGATCTTCCGGTGGTATCAGGGGCAGGACTAGAGTGAGGCACCTACGGTGTAAATTTTAAGGAAACACTCACTCTGAGGTGCTAATTCTAAACTGTCACGGCCCTGAAAGTGAGCACCTCCTTAAATTCCAATGCCCCCTGGCACCTCACTTGCCTCACCCTCGTCCCAGCCCTGGAGGTAAACTTCCTGTTTTTATTTATCTAAATGTATTTATTTCACTCTTATTCTTGAAAGGTAGTTTCACTGGCCATACAAAGTTAACAATTATTTTCCTTCATTTATCTGAAGACAGTATTCCACTGTCTTTTGGTTTCCATTGTTGTTATTGAGAAATCTGTTCCCCATATAATAGTTTTCATTTTGTAAGTAATTTGTCTTTTTTCTCAGGCTGCTCTAAACCATTCTATTTGACTTTGGTGTTCTGCTGCTTAAGTAGATGTATCTAGATGTGGATTCCTTTTAATTAACCAGCTTAGTTTTGAAGGGCTTACTGATCTGAGAAATCCCCCCATTATCTGTGGAAAATGCTTAGCAATTATCTCACTGAGTAGTGACTTTTCCCCAATCTCTCCATTACCTCTTCTAGAACTTCAAATATATGTTGACCCATCATACTTGACCTTGCATTCCTCCTAACGTCTTCATGTTTTCATCTCATTTTGTCTCTGTGATGGTTTCTGAGTAATTTCTTTAGATCTGTCTTCCAGTTTCTAACTCCCTCTTCTGCTCCATCTATCCTGGTCTTGAGCCTCTTTGTTGTCTTCTTAATTTCTGTCACTATAGTTTCAATGTCCAAAACTTACACCTGTTCCTGGTCACCTTTTATATTCTTCTGCTCCTCACTCAGGTTTACCATTCCCTCTATATTTCTTCAACAATATTCAGCATACTTACTGTATACTCTGGACTTGAGAATTTCATTATTCAAAATCACTGTAGGCCTACTTTTCATTTGCTGTTTTGTCTGACTGTTGCTCAGATAAACAGAACTTACATAGGAGATTAAAGAAAAAACTAAAGCAGGAAAGGGACTCAAGATTTCTTGGGGGAAGGCACATGTTTCAAGAGGTGTTTGGGAAAGACTTCACTGAGAAGATGCCATTTAAGCAAAAACTTGAAGATGATGAGGCAGTGGGCATTGCTAATATATAAGGGAATAGCAGGTGCAAAGGCCCTGAGGTGGGGGGGTGGGTCTGGCATCTCTAAGGCTGGAGTAGAGGAGTGAGAGGGAAAGTGGTGTGAGGGCAGGAAGGCAGGATGGTAAGAGGAGGCCAGACCGTGAAGACCCTGTGGATCATGGTAAATATATTTACCTTTACTCCGTGTGAGGTGGGAGCCACCAGAGGGCTTGGGGCAGAAGAATGATATGTTATGACTTAGGTTTTAAAAGAATCACTCTGGCTGTTGGGTTGAGAAATGGCTGGAAGCGGGGCAGAAGCTGGGAGAGCAGTCTGTAGCAAGCACGGCTAGAAGCGAGTTGATATTCGTCCATCAGATCTGGAAATATTTGGAAAAGAAGCACTAGGGGGGTGAACTGGGGAATTGGTTGGGGTGCGAGAGAAAGAGGGAATCAGGTTGAACGACTCCAGGATTTTTAGCCAGAGCAACCAGAACGACGGAATCTCCCCCAGCCTGATGTGGGGAAAACTGTAGGAGAGGCAGGGGGGTGAGGAGAGATCAGGGGCTCAGCTGGCTGCGTCCGAGCTGCCCAGGCAACTTCTAAGTGGGGCTTTCCGGTAGGCAGAGGGGTGGACAGTCTGAGTTCAGGGGAGAGGTCTGGGCACAGACACAAATTTTGGAGTCGTCGATGCAGTGAGATGAGTAGAGATAGAAAAGGGAAGGGGTCGGAGACCCGAGTCCTGCCCCCAGGCCCCACTCTCAACAATGAGTGCGTGATCCAGTGACAACGCCTGGACTTCGGGGCGGTCTTTTAAGATCACTCAAAGATCGTTCACATCTGCTGACTTGAAGGACACCCGGGTGAATCATTTTTATGTGGCTGACGACAAAGGCGCCACAATCCAGTTCTGAGCCATGTGCCCAACCCCCCGGGGCCAGCCTTGCCAAGTCGACTCGGGGCTGATCCTGGCCGTGCCGTCGCACCCGCTAACCCTCCTCACACACTCTCTTTCCCGCTCTGAAGAGCTCTTCCCCATTCCGGCAACGGACAAGTGCCGCCTCATTCAGAAACAAGATCACAAGTCGCCTCCTGGACTAGTTGATGTTTAGGGGCTACAGGTATCAGGAAACAGCCCCAATCCAGGTTGGGAAAAGGACTGGGGCATTATGGGCTTCAGCTGTCAAACTACAGGCGGGAGGAGAAAGGCCAGGCTAGGATCGTGGATCACGTGGCCGTCAACGCCGAGGAGGGGTAGGGCCTGTGAAAAGATACACACCCCGTTCCATTCGTTCCCTGCCTATTTGAAGGGGAAGAGCAAGCGGAACAGGTCTCTCCATAATGCACAAGACTTTCCTGGCCCCGGGGCAGGGAGGCGGCCCTGTTCTCTGGCTGTACAGCCCCTAACAGCCTGTTTGCTCTGATTCCTGGTTTGCTTGTCAGCCTCCCCACGCAGACTGTGAGCTTCATAAGGAAAAGGGCCACACCTATTCAGCAGCGTGTGGAACAGTGCCCGGCAAACAAGAGGTGCTCGGGAGACAGTCTGCAGTGAGGAAATAGACACAGGTTCCTAGATGGAGCGTGTGCGCCAGGGACGCGCAGATGCCTTCTCATTCTCATCTCCGCTCCCAAAACATATCCGTTCAGCCTCCAAGAGGCCAAAGTCATAGCTCCTACCTTCAGTTCTGGAGCAGACCAAATGCTTGTCCAAGCTATTCACCGTCACATAACTGAAACTATGATGCAGTCTAACCTCTGACCTTAAAGGCTAACAAAAGCCAGCCGCCTAGTAGCCCAGCAAGCCTTCGGCCGTGAGGACCCATTAAGATTTGTGGCGAGCTGTCCCGGAGGTTTCTCCTACATCATCCAGGGCACGCCTGGTGACTTTTCATTGTGATTTCCAGGAGTACATGTCTCTCCTAAGAGGGGACGACCTGTGCACATGTGGATATAGAATTTCACGTCTGTAACATATAAGCATCCGTACACACACACACACACACACACACACACACACACACACCCCTCAACACAGAAGATGCCTCAGGACCGCTGGTCTCCTGTCTGCAGGGAAAGTATTGAGGCTTCCCAAGCTACCTCTGTCTCCATCCCGGTCTCTATGGAAACCTTGAAAACAGACAGGACTAGGCCAGGCTGAGTTATTTGTCTCCTAAATGAGGAGCCATAGCAGAGCCCAGTCCCTGCGGCTACGAGTTAATAAGACGGTGCCTTTCAAATAGACCAGCGCTACACTTCTCTGCCTCTAAACACTGGGCCCACGTAGACCAGGGACAGTCCTTCAAATAGAGCCAAACGTACCTCTGTGTGAATATAGTCTGTGCCAGGGCCAAATACAGGCTGATGTCTGCAGAGGAAGAAATATCAACTAATGTGATATAGCTACTGTTTAATAGTAATAATAGAAATGAAATAATAAGAGGTATAATAGTTGAGTACTTCCTATCTGTCAGGCACTGCGTGTAATGCTTTACCTAAAATTATCTCCTGTAATCTGCACAAAGATTAATCTCACTACAGTTACATAAACACCGTCAGAGTCCCAAATCCACGGGTGCCCTCCCTCTGCTGGGGGCCCCTGCAGTCTAGTTGCAGCGGGCTGTTGCTTGGGTCTGCTCTGCCCTGCACCATCGCCCTTCTTCTGGTAACGGCGCTTTGGTCTTCCTTTGGGAAAGGCTCTTCCCCACTCTGTCTGGGTGGCACTGTTTGAGAGTTGACTGCATCCCAGCTCCAGGGCTGGATGTACAGCCCAGGTCTGGCTGGCCAGCACCTTCCTTAGCCATGCTCACACCAGTTCATGGATGGGTACTTGGCCCTGTGAGCATGTAGGCTTGGAACTGCTAGGCACTTATTTGGGTTGTCTATCGCTGTATTACAAGCCACCCCAAAACTCAGTGGCTTAAAGCAACAACTATGTTATTATCTCTAGTGGTTTTGTGGCTTCACTGGGATCATCTGGGATGTTCTTCTGTGCCATGTGACGATGCTTGGGCTGTACCCGTCTGTGGGTTCTTCTGGGCTGGAACGTCCAAGATGGTAGTTGATGCTGGCTGTGGGCTGGGAGCTCAGCCGGGGCTGCTGACCAGAGGGTCTCTGTTCCCATCACAGCCTCTGTACATGTCTGGGCTTCACGGTGTGTCAAATCAGCTCCACGAGCAAGTGGTCCAAAGGGACAAGCCCAGTGTGCAAGCACTTATCAAACCTCTGTTTGTCATTTCATGATTAACATATAAACAAAATCATGCAGTATGTGACTTGATGAGCTTGGGTTTTTTTTCACTCACATAATGACCTTGATGTCCACCCACGTTGTTGAATGTTAACAGTAGTTCATTCCCTTTTATTACTGGGTAGTATTCCGTGGTACGGATGTATCACAGTGTTTCAATCCATTCATCTGTTGATGGATATTAAGGTTGCTTCCAGTTTTATTACAAACGAAGCTGCTGTGAACATTCATGTACATGTCTTTGTATAACATGTACTTTTGTTTCTCTGGAGTAAACACCTGTGAGTGGAATCGCTGGATTATTTAGTAGGTCTAAGTTTAACTTAAGAAAATATACCAAACTATTTCCATTTTATGTTCGCACTAGTAGGATGCGAGAACTCTAGGTCGACCACATCCTTACCAACATTTAGCGTGGCTGGTTTTCTAAATTTTAGTAATTCTCTGACATATGTCATGGTATCTCGTTGTGGTTTCAATTTGCATTTCCCTAATGACTAAGATGTTGATTGCATTTTCATGTCTGTTTTGCCCTCCATATATCTTCTTTGATATATAGAATCCTAATATAAAGCCTAAAACCGTAAGACTTGGAGAAGAAAAAAATATTTGTGAGCTCAGGTTAGACCAGTATTTCTTAGATACAAAATCAAAAAGTATGATCCAGAAAATAACAAATTGAGAAACTGAACTTCATAAGACTAAAAACCCGTGTTCAGAAGGCATTTGAAGAGAATAAAAAGGTTGCCACTGTTTTTATTTCATTTTATAGAAGAGTATGCGGAGTCTCATAAAGATGAAGTGATTGGCCTAAGGTTACTCGCCTAGAACACGAGGATCAGACTTTGAACCAGATTGTGAACCATTCCAGGTTGCATACTCTTCAATGGTTATCCTCTAGTATTTCCTTGCAATGTACCAGCCTCAATTTTCCCTTTAGAAATGGGTGCAACCCTTTAAAGCACTTTCTAGTAACTCAGAGATGGTGAAACACTCTGAAACATTTTCAAAGTCCAAAAAGAGAAGAACAAAGACAGGCATGTTTAGAAAAAATCTCAACCACTTAAATACTCAGAAGAGCTCCATCAGTAGACTCAACACTGCATCCTCGAAGTCGATGAAATGATCACTCCTTCAGCCTCTTAGGAGGAAATGGTGAGGTGTATTCTAGAAAAATGGTTTCCAGCCAAGACTTCAAAGGTGGTCCTTCCCTCACAGGTGCTCAAGGACCCCGCTGTGTTGGCTTGCGGAGGAGGCCAAGTCTCCAAGCTGGGGCCATGAGAACTGTCAGGTCAGACTTGGCTGGATAAAGTCTGCGGACTCCCTAACGGCACCAATGGCAAGGCTCACTGGACTGGCGGTAGGAGGAACCAGCCCCTCTCCACCTCCTTCAC
The DNA here is from genome assembly GCF_949774975.1 of Lagenorhynchus albirostris. Classification (NCBI taxonomy): domain Eukaryota; kingdom Metazoa; phylum Chordata; class Mammalia; order Artiodactyla; family Delphinidae; genus Lagenorhynchus; species Lagenorhynchus albirostris. The sequence continues at coordinate 75,940,932 of NC_083110.1, forward strand.
TTTACTTCTCATCCCTCAGCACAAAGCTTCATCTCATCGTGCTTGCAAAGTCCACACTGAAGGCAACTTCTCTTGGATCATCTTCTAAGTCTGCCAGGCTCAGCCCCACAGGGATGCAGAGTCCAAGATAAATAAAACACATCTTAGCATGTGCTCACCGCAGTCCTCTCCACACAGCTCCTGCACACACGGACCAAGGTTAAAATAGGCACCAAAGGAGATTTTGAAGGGAAAAAGAGGATGCAGATGGGTGCTCAGAGAAGAAGCTGGTAGAAGGGAAAGAAAAGTTAACAACAATTCGCTTAGTCTGGAAGTGTCAGGAAGGACTGTGGAGAAACACAAGTATAATAGGAGGTAAAGGGGCCCCATCGTTTCAAAGCACCACTGCTTTTATAGACACCAATATTTTAATCAGTATTACACCATACACAATATAGATGAATTTTCCGTAGATATCTTTCTCTTATAAGAGAATTCACAGTCATTACTAAGCATTTTGTATGTGTCAAGCACTTTCTAAAAATTATTATATTTCATCTTTTAACAGTCTGGAAATGTTGGTATTATGATCCCCATTTAAAAGATGAAATATTTCAGCTCATAGAGGTTAGGATCTTAGACTTACTAAGTGGCAAATCTAAATTCAAACTCAACCATTCCACTGTACCTCAGGGAGGTTTCTGTCATGAAATGGATAAAAGTCACTGGTATAAACCAAATTCTCCCGGGGTGGGGGAGGGGAGAGGGGGGTTCATGATTAACATAGAAAAAGGAGGTAGTTTCATGTGAGGAGACCACAGTAGGTAGGAAGGCAGGAGTGGAGGATACAGTGAGGGGTGGCTGAAGGTTGGTGGAGGGGTTTCTGCAGGAAAAGGGAAGCAGGAACTTGGGGGCATAGCAAAGAGTCCCTAGGTCTTTGGTCGGGCTGCCTGCACCTGAGCTGCTGGAGTGGGATAACAGAGTGTGTTATGGGGACTTTTAGCTATGGGCTGGCTCTCTCATGCAATCATTTCAAGCCAGCCGAGGGCACGGCAGGGGGTGGGGGTCCTCTGGGTGCTCAGCAACAGTCAGACTCTCCTGCTCAGGGACCCCAAGTTAGGTCCATTTGCTCCTAGGAACTCTGGTCCAGCTGGTAGCTTCTCTTCAGTCTTCCTGGACTGTGGCTTTTGGCTGAAAACAAACGTGGCACCCAGACTGTCTTGTGGTCACCCCAAAACTACCTGAGCCCCAGGCTCACCTGGGGATCAGCTGGTTCCAAAGCACAAGTAATGCCAGATCTCCCTGCCCTAGAATAACTGACTCTAGGAATTCTGTAACACTGCCAAGACATTTCCATGGGGATTGTGCAAAGTCATGTCTCCAGTTTCTAAAACTGAATCTACCTTTGGTCAGGTTCAGGGTCAGGAGATGAGAAGAGAAATCAGCAGGTTAACAGGATGACCTACATTACCACTCAGGACTGTGCTTTTGTCCTTCACAAGACCCTCAAATAATATCCATGTTCAGCCCTTCTTTACCCCAATCCAGAGTTAGAGTCATCTTGAGATTGCACAGTACAGTTTTATACAGAAATTCTTCATTAAAAAAGAAAACCCACAGCCTGAGTTTTGATGGCAGAAATGTGCTATTACAGGTTCAAGAGTTTCTTCTCTTCCTCCCATTTTCTCAGTCAGGAAGGACATTCCACTGGCCATGCAAAGGCTCATCAGTAGATTGAGGGGATTTGGAAAATACAAGCTAATAAGGTGCATCTGTGAATTGGAGTAGCAAGCAAGACGAAAACCAAAGAAATGTGTCATCTGAGCTGGTTCCCTGCACATCCAGTTGTCCCCAAGGCCCTGCTTCCCTCTTCTCCCAAAACAGCATGTCCTCCAGAGCCCTTAAATGTCAGGGGGGGGAAAGGGACTTCCCCAGATCATAAGCGGGGCTAGCAGGGAGAAAAGGTGGGCGGTGGTACCTGTCTACAGACGCTGTTCCTGTAGACCCAACATGGGGGCTATTCCAATTCACAGAGTGTAGTTAACTTGGGGGCTTATACGTGTATTTCCCCCCAAACATCCCCCATACAGCACAGGCACGGGGTACACCTGTCAGGGAGACACATTTCCTCGTGGGGCTTGTGGAATCTTATGAATCAGACTCAGAGACAACCTTAGCGCTTGAAGGGAGCACAGAGGCCCAATGACGTAAGACGGTTTTATCAAGATCACCTATAAGATGTTGCGAAGACCAGATCACGGGTTCCTGCTCCCAGGCAAGGGCACGGTCAGCAAAGTAGACACACATTCCACACGCACCAGGGTTACAGCAGTCCACAAGGCTGCGAGAATCACCGTCTTCACAGGGCTGACAGGTTGCTTGTGCAGCCCAGCCATCCTCTTTTTCTGGGAACAACCCGACTGCCCTTTGTAGAACCACCCTCTCCCCCATTCTCCAACCATGTTCTTAAAATGTGCGTGATCCCCTCCCCCCGGCCCTGGAGGTGGACATGTGACCCAGGCCCAGCCACTTGGAGCACTGCATCCCCTGTGCCAAAGACATTGGGTCAGAGATGGGCATGTCCCCCTGTGAAATAATAAGAATATATATTTATATTTATACTTATATTATTTATATTTATATGCGTGTGTCTTTGCTCTCCGTTCCTGCTAATATTTGGTCTATGACCCTGGTTCCTGACACACAGAGTTCCTAAATCCCTTGGAACTTCCTGGGTGAAAGGAGCACCTTTCTTTTTTTTTTTGTTTTTTTTTTTGCAGTACGCAGGCCTCTCACTGCTGTGGCCTCTCCCATTGCGGAGCACAGGCTCTGGACGCGCAGGCTCAGCGGCCATGGCTCACGGGCCCAGACGCTCCGCGGCATGTGGGATCTTCCCGGACCGGGGCACGAACCCGTGTCCCCTGCATCGGCAGGCGGACTCTCAACCACTGCGCCACTAGGGAAGCCCCACCTTTCGTTTTTATGAGGTGACTCTGGGTGGGCTTCTGGATGGGGACTGCTCACTGGAAAGATGAAGCCATGATTAGAAGCTTGGGACTTTCAGCCCCACTCCCGATTCTCCACAGAGGGGAGAGGGGCTGGAAGTGGAGTTAATCATTGATCATGCCTATGTGATGAAGCCTCCATAAAAATCACTAAAGCATGGGGTTCAGAGAGCTTCCAGGTCAGTGAGCACATCCACGTGCTAGAAGGGTGGGGCACCCCAACTCCACAGGGACAGGAGCTCTTGTGCCCGGGACACTTCCAGACCTCTCCTTATGTATCTCTTTATCTGGTTGTTTATCTGTATCCTTTATCATGTATTTTGTGATGTAATAAACTGGTGAACATAACTAAATGTTTCCCTGAGTTCTGTGAGCTATTCTAGCAAATTATCAAATAGAAAGAGGAGGCCGTGGGAACCCCAAATTATAGCCAGTCGGTCAGAAGTGTGGAGGACAACCTGGGACTTGTGACTGGCCTCTGAAGTGCGGGCAGTTTTGTGGACTGAGCCTTAACTGCGGGTAGATAGTGTCAGAACTGAACTGAATTGTAAGACATCTAGCTGGGGTCAGAGAATTGGCTGGCATGGGAAAAAAAACCCACACCTGGAGTCAGAAGTATTCAGTGTGAGGGTAAAGGAAAACAGCGTGTTTTTCCTAGGCACAACCCAAATTTGAAGAACCACTGTCAATCCAAAAAGATTTCTTGGAATTATTAGGGGAAGGAGCTCTCCTCTCCTGGTGTTGAGCTGGTAGGATGGTCTGGTACTGCTAAGGCTTATCCCCGACAAAATATGTTGAGAACCCTCCCACCATGAAGCAACTTCAGAGAAAATCAGAGACAAGGTATGAAGAAAGATTTCCCATGACATCATCTGCACCCAGATCCAACTATGCCTGATGTCCACTCACTCCTTGAAGTTTCAGCCGCATCGAATGAATTCAATGAATTCCTTCATATCTTAAGCCCATTTCAGTTGTGTTTCTATCACTTGCAATTAAAAGAGCCCTGACTTCTATCATGAGGATGACCCTACGTACCCCCTTCAAATGGAGCTACCCTTGAGAAGCAAAGTCAAGAAGGAACAAATCAAACCCCTTTCCTATACAGGACCTCCACTTACACTCAGACCACTCCCAGCTGTCAGTTCTCTCCTCTTCTCCACCCCATAACCAACGCTACTTCCCCTCCCCTGCTTGCACCTCACTTCAACCCCCAATATCCCAAGTCCTTCTACTTTGCCAGGCCATTTTGAGCAGCCATCCCCGTCTCTGTCCCTTTCCCTCAGAGTCATTTTTGGTGCCAGGAGCCACAACTCTGTGAGGGGCCTCTCTCCTACTCCCTTTCCTGGCCCCAGGGGAACACTTTTCCTTCCTGCATCCCTGCCAGGAGAGAAGAATTAGGCAGAAGCAACATGTAGCATCTTATCGAGCTTTTCTAGGACATAAAAGGAAAAAAGTCCCGAGAAATATAGAATACAGCTTTTTCTTTGGAGGACTGGTAGACAGTGGCAGTTACAAACAAGTTTAGAAGACAGAAGTTCCTTTATTTGAATCGCTTAGAGACAATATTACTTGTTCCCCCAAAAGGTTAGTAAAAAATCACCCAAAATGTGATCTTGGTAACCTCACCTCTTCTTAGAGCTCATGTTCCCCACTGACAGCCAGTTTTGGGGAGGGGCTTAGGCTGTAATTGAGTTAAATGCTTTGAAGAGATGGGATCAGACTCTAAAAGTTGAAATAAAGGTACTCCTTGTTTTCCAGAGTTATCGATAGGATCTTAGAGGTTCTATGCACTGGGTGTTTGGAGGTGGGGTGGGAAAGAGCAAAGGAAAGGAAAGGAAACTCTAGCAGAGCTTTAGGTCAAATCAGAAGTTACAAACTCGTGCCCACAAACCCCAGCCATTATTTTTATTTGAATTAGTGACCAACATGTAACTCCCATAACAATCCCAATTTCTGGCTTTTCTTGAAAACCGAGCAGAGCCAGGAGCTCTGGGCCACCTCTCCGTGTGCTGCTCGGTAATTCCGGGCTGGGGGTACACGCACAGATGCCCTGTTCCCGGCCTGGTACACCCAGCCGCCGCCCCGTCCTGCGTCTCAGCTTCAATGAAAGCAGGATGGCGTCTCCTCTCGCAAATCACCGCCGGGCCTGGGAAGCCGGTTAGGGCACGCGGGTCCTGTGAGGAGTGACCGCAGCCTTTCTGCTGGTAGGAGAAGGGTGGCAGCTGTTACAGCAAGGCCCTGCCTCCCCCCAGACCTCCTTCTCCCTGAGGGTCCCCCCAGCCTCCCAGTAGGCCTGTCCCCTCCACCCCACCCTGCGCCGCGCACGGGCTGGTACTGCCACACTCTCGGGCTTGGAAAGGTAGGCCTGCGTGGGCCCGATTAACCCCAGACCGTGCGGAAGAGGGTCTGGGGCTGGCTCAGACACCCCTTTTCCTAAAGAAGGACTCCAAATAGAAGATGGAGATTGGGAAGCCCTAATTCAAATCTTTCTTTAAAGAATCTTAAGGAAAGGAAGCCCCATGACCCTGTGAAACAGCCTATAATCAGAAAATGGGAGGGCTGCATTGCCGCCGGTGGCTCAGTGATGCCGGCTGCTCCCAGGGGCCAAGGATGCCATTCCGGGCCTGGCACACCCTTTTCATGCCCCTGTGAAGAAGAGGAAGATGGTGCCTCCTCTCACAAACTGCTGCGTGGCCCCAGGAGCCCCGCTAAGACGGGCGAGGGATTCGCCTTTCAGGGAGTGCGTGGGGATTTGTAGAAACGACTCTCTGACCTGGCCTTGCACTAATACCTAGTTCTCCAGGGCCTCTGGGGTTCAGGAGGGCAACTCCTCGTCGTGTGGAGGCTGGAAATTGGCAAGTGGTGACAGCTAAAGGAACCCCTAGAAGAAACTCCCATTTCTCTCGCCTACAGTTATTTTCTATCGCCTGATAAATGTTACACCCGGAACTCACGTCAGGAACAAGAATGTAAATCAGCCTCTGGCATTTATGCTGAGTGGGGTGACTGACAGTAACTTAAGTGTGTAAGCTGATAGCGTTAATTTTTCAGTAGATTGACGCATCCCCAGGAGAACACACAGTTTCTTTTCGGGTCACAGCTACTGTCGACCACATTTTTCTTCCCACAGAAGGTACATTTCTTTTTCATAAGGATATTAGGATATAAACGTTACATGAAGCATAGGATACTTGCCTTTTTACGTATATTGTAGAGATACGTAAACAGGCAAGGACTAACACTTAGCTAATTATAGCCTTTGGTTGGTTAAACCACGCTGGACAAATCCTCTGTACGTCTGACAGGCACCAGTTGGGACAATTGTCACATCTTTGAATCCATTTCCAATGTACAGAAAAATGCCATGCTTAGCCCCCAAAAGTATAACCAATTAATAAATGGTAGCATAGGCTCCGCTCCTGAGAAAATGATGACTTAGGCTTTCTTCCCACTAGCACAAAGGGGAAGTAGAGGGTTATTTTCGTGAAGACCCTTAAGAGTACAAGAGAATCCTGCTTGAAGACAAGCTTTTGTTTTTGTTTTTGGCGGTACGCGGGCCTCTCACTGTTGTGGCCTCTCCCGTTGCGGAGCACAGACTCCGGACGCGCAGGCTCAGCGGCCATGGCTCACGGGCCCAGCCGCTCCACGGCATGTGGGATCTTCCCCGGACCGGGGCACGAACCCGTGTCCCCTGCATCGGCAGGCGGACTCCCAACCACTGCGCCACGAGGGAAGCCCTGAAGGCAAGCTTTTAAAATGTTGTAACAGCACCTGGGTTTTTTGTTTTTGTTTTTTGGTTAAAGCTAATGGATTTACTCAGCTCGGTTCAAAGAGACGTGGCCTGAATATGGGTGGGATAGATGGGGGAGATCCATGGCAGCCTTGATGAGTCATGGCCTTGACTTCAGTCCTATCTAACGAGCGGAAAGGAAGGATTGGCTTGGAAGCACCAGAGGGCCTGTTTCCGGAATAAAGCAATCACCAGAGATGTCTGCAGGGAACACGGGCTGGGTGTGGTGGGAGAACACGGCCTACAGATCAGCGTCCACTCTGTGTGCACTGTCTCTGCGGGGCCGGCAAACATTTATTCACCAAATATTTGCTTTTCTGTCTCCAGGCGTATTGCCGTCCTGCTTTTTGAAGTCACAAACCACTACTCCTAACGTCCTCTTGTTTTTAGCTGAAGATGACATCAAGGTGAGGGTTGCAGCCATTTCAGTGACTTAGCTTTCCTGGGCCTCTCCCACGTACCTGTGTTATTAAACTTTGGTGTGATTTTCTCCTGTTAATCCGTCTCATGGCAATTTAATTCTTAGACCCGCCAGGAGGACCTAGTACAGCAGAGGGGAATTTCCCCCTCCCTGACACCACCAGCTTAGCTGGACCTCCTCGGGGTGGGGGGTGTGTTTTTCCCAGAACATCTTATTCCTCCGCAGTTAGAGGACACCCATCTCCTAATCTCACCACCACCCCCCCCGCCCCGTATCCCTTCAGGAAGGCTTCAGATTTACTGGCCTCCTCTCTCCCTCCAGAAATCCACTTACTTGGACCAAGATGTTTACATCCTGTAGACCTTTTTCCACGTGTCCTTCCTGGGTGACTTTAACCTGCAAATTAGCCTAGCGCATCCGTACATTTGACAAGGAATTACCTCACCTGATTTCCTGCACCTGTGAGCTCATGGATGGTCTGTAAGCCACAGCAAACCCACTAGGGCACCACTAAGAACACCCTGAAAGTGCCATTTCCATAAGGACAGAAAGCAGCTCTTGGCAGGAAAGAGGTCTCTACAGGGCCCTCCCCTTTGTCCTGCCACTAACTTTAAACCAGGCAGCCCCATGCTATACTCGTCTCCGGCCCTAGCACACCACTCAAATCTTTTGATCACATGGTACACCTTGCCTAATCTGTTGGTTCTTTCCATAGATCGAAGAAGTAGAAATGAAAACTAAGTAATTAACAGATGACAAGGTCTCTTCCCCAGCTTCCCCTTCAGTAATCTCGTGAACAAACTGTGAAAAAGACAGCATCTAAAGAAAGATCACGAGGAATCGACAAGCCTGCATGCAGTGGGGGAGGGCCACGACTCTGACCCCCCATCTCAATGATTAACTGAGATTACTTCCCTTTTTCCTTTTGAAAACTGTCATGGCCGAGCAAGATCTTCAGAGGTGGTTTCTGGGGGACACCGAGTCCACCATCTCCCCCAGGTTGCCAGCATTCTAATTAAAAGCAACTTTCTGGGCCTCCCTGGTGGCGCAGTGGTTAAGAATCTGCCTGCCAATGCAAGGGACACGGTTTGGAGCCCTGGTCCGGGAAGATTCCACATGCCGCAGAGCAACTAAGCCTGTGAGCCACAACTACTGAGCCTGCGCTCTAGGGCTTGCAAGCCACAACTACTGAGCCCCCGAGCCACAACTACTGAAGCCTGCGTGCCTAGAGCTCATGCTCCACAACAAGAGAGGCCACCACAATGAGAAGCCCGCGCACTGCAACGAAGAGCAGCCCCCGCTTGCCGCAACTAGAGAAAGCCCATGCACAGTATTGAAGACCCAATGAGCCATAAATAACTATATAAAATAAATAAATTTATATAAAAAAAAGATGGAGGGGCTTCCCTGGTGGCGCAGTGTTTGAGAGTCTGCCTGCCGATGCAGGGGACACGGGTTCATGCCCTGGTCCAGGAAGATCCCACATGCCACGGAGCGGCTGGGCCCGTGAGCCATGGCCACTGAGCCTGCACGTCCGGAGCCTGTGCTCCGCAACGGGAGAGGCCACAACAGTGAGAGGCCCACGTACCGCAGAAAAAAAAAGGTGGAAAGGCAATGCAAACAAAATAAAATTTTAAAAAAACAATAAAAGCAACTTTCTACCAACATCTGTCCCTCCCCCCACCTCTCTCTTTGATTTTCAAGTGGCAAGCAGCTGGACCAGATTTGGTAACATTTCCTCCCCCGCTGTACCCCTGGCCTCAGCACAGTGCTTGGGGAACAGTAGGCTTCAGTCAATCTGTTAAGTAAATGAGTCAATGAATAGAAATGTTCAGCCCAACTTCAGTTCACTTGCTGTCCTCCAGTTACCTGTGGTCCAGGATTCCTTGCAACCAACAGCGTATCAGGGAGGTGAGGGGGCAGAGATCACTGGGGTCTTCACTAGTGCAGGGCATCAAGGTGGTGAGTTCAGAGCATCTTCCACTCAGTCCTCACATGCATGAGTCAGTTTCCCGGGGTTGCCTTTCTCCGGTTGCAGGTGCGTTTGGCGACCAGCACCAGTGCCCCTGGGTCCACCTGTCATCTGAGCTTCACACTGACTTCCTGTGGGCAGTGTCCACCTCAAGGCCCTGTGTTGCTTGCATCTCACACTCGGGCCCTTCTCTGATACCCAGGAGCCCACCAGCCCTCACACCAGCTTCAGCTTCCTGTCCCTCATGTGGATAACAGCGGGAGGCATCCACCTGCTTCTCAAAGATGCTGGGGGCATGAACCGCCACTGACAACGGCAGCAACCTTGTCTTGGCCTCTCCTTCCTGCATCACCTCCCCGGCTTCCTCACTCCTGTTCCCTGGGATCACCCCCCTAATAAACTCCCTGCACCCAAGTTCTTGACTCAGACATTACTTTCAGGGAACCCCAAACCAAGGCATAGAGTTAAGACAAAATATCCCATTGTGGACCCTTTTCTGCTCCAAATTCCCGTCTTGCAAACCTTTTAATTATCTATCCTTTTACTAATTGCTATTCCCTCAAAATTTCTGCTTCTCGATACACTGAAAAGAACTTAGGCAAGTTACTGACAATTCCCAGGCCTCACCTGGCCCTCAGTAAAATGGAATAATTACACCGATCTTCCCATTTCACTGCTGTCTTGGGGGACAGCGCTAGGCAAGCTGGTGCTTGAGCAATGCTTTCAAAGGGACCAGAATCGCCAAAATTAGGTTTACAATTAAATCCTAAAGTGTGTCCTGCAGTTTCTTGATTTAAAAAAAAAAAGCCTATTTATCTTCCTTTCCTAAGAACTAAATAATTTTTCCACTCCATTTATTAATAAAACGTTTCTAACATGAACACTTTTATTTATTTATTTATTTTGCAGTACGCGGGCCTCCCACTGCCGTGGCCTCTCCCGTTGCGGAGCACAGGCTCCGGACGCGCAGGCTCAGCAGCCATGGCTCATGGGCCCAGCCGCTCCGCGGCATGTGGGATCTTCCCGGACCGGGGCACGAACCCACGTCCCCTGCATCGGCAGGCGGACTCTCAACCACTGCGCCACCGGGGAAGCTCTTAACATGCCCATTTTTAGACAGAAGGAACCACTCTGAAATGTTTCCATTACTTCTCAGCACGAAGCCATGCTCCCGCTCTCTTATATTTCTTGGAATTGCATACGCGGCCTCTGCCGAGCTCTCCGCGGTCCTGGAGCACCCGCAGGGCTCTGCTCAAAACCGAGTCTGACACGTGAGGTCTGGCGCGATCCTGCTCTGCTTTCCTCCTTGCCATCATCTGTCTCTCCTCACCTGATTGTTTTCCCTCTCTAACGGGGGATCCTTTTCTAGCTCCTCAAACACAAAACACCTTGTGTCTGTCTGTGCCGTTGTACAAACTGTTCCCTCTCCCCGGAGAGGCCGTTCTTCCTCTTCCTCTCTCGGGCTGCGGGGTGGACTAGTTCATCTTCCAAATCCAGCTGAAGGTCACCTTTCCTGCCCTGCACCACCCCAAGTCATCAAAGAGAATTGACCTGCCTCTAAAACTGCTATCAACCATAAATAAGATGAAAAGACAACCCTCAGAACGGGAGAAAGTATTTGCAAATGAAGCAACTGATGAAGGATTAATCTTCAAAATATACAAGCAGCTCATGCAGCTCAATATCAAAAAAACAAACAACCCAATCCAAAAATGGGCAGAAGGCCTAAATAGACATTTCTCCAAAGAAGACATACAGATGGCCTAGAGGCACATGAAAAGATGCTCAACATCACTAATTATTAGAGAAATGAAAATCAAAAGTACAATGAAATATCACCTCACACCGGTCAGAATGGCCATCATCAAAAAATTCTACAAACAATAAATGCTGGAGAGCGTGTGGAGAAAAGGGAACCCTCTTGCACTGTTGGTGGGAATGTAAATTGATACAGCCACTATGGAGAACAGTATGGAGGTTCCTCCAAAAACTAAAAATAGAATTACCACATGACCCAGCAATCCCACTACTGGGCATATACCCTGAGAAAACCATAATTCAAAAAGAGTCACGGACCACAATGTTCACTGCAGCTCTATTTACAATAGCCAGGACATGGAAGCAACCTAAATGCCCATCGACAGATGAATGGATAAAGATGATGTGGTACATATATACAATGGAATATTACTCAGCCATAAAAAGGAACAAAACTGGGTCATTTGTAGAGATGTGGATGGACCTAGAGAGTGTCATACAGAGTGAAGTGAGTCAGAAAGAGAAAAACAAATACCGTATATTAATGCATATATGTGGGAGCTAGAAAAATGGTACGGATGATCTTATTTGCAAAGCAAAAATAGAGACACAGACAAAGAGAACAAATGTATGGATACCAAGGGGGAAAGGAGGGGTAGGAATTGGGAGATTGGGATTGCCACATATACACTATTGCTACTATGTTTTACAAAACAGACAACTAATGAGAACCTACTGTATAGCACAGGGAACTCTACTCAATGCTCTGTGGTGACCTAAATAGGAAGGAAATCCAAAAAAGAGGGGACATATGTATACGCAGAGCTGATTCACTTTGCTGTGCACCTGAAACTGAAACAACACTGTAAAGCAACTCTACTCCAATAAAAAGTAATTTTAAAGAAGTAAAATAAAACTGCCGTCAGAGTCCTTTTTTTTCTTTTTTTTTGGCTCTTGCCTCTCTTTTTCTGCCGGTGCTCTGACCATGAGGCTGCAGTCCCGGTGCCTACCAGGATGGGACCACAGCAGACACTCAATAAAGGCTTTGGACAGCAAAGCTTCTCTTAGGACAAACCTTCATTTCAAGGGAATCCACAATACACTGCTACGGGCAGGAAACGAGATTTCCTTCACGGGAGAAGGTATGATCGTGCCACAGGGTCACTGGAATGGTTGTGTTTCATTTCTGTACAGGATGCCTTTACATCGTAAAATCCCAGGAGGTACGGTGCGTACTTTGATCTCACCCAACCCAAGGCCTCTACCCCAAACCTCTCCTTTCCAGATCCTCCTGGGCTGGTACTTGATTGGCCAGAGCTCCCAACAATCATGGGTCTGTGTTTTCCCACTGGGTAGGGAACCGTCTTCGAAGCAGGAACCCTCGTTCTCTCTCCCTCTTGAGCCCTTACTCAGACCTAAGCAGGCCCAGCGCGTGGAGACAGGCAGGCCCTCCCTTGGATTCCCTTTTCATTGTACAGCGGGGTGAGTCCTTGTGAAATTCCTGCATCCAACATCACCGTTGGGGGTGGGTCAGGGATTGTTTTTTGACCAGAGAACGCTTCATGGGCTCAGCTCTTTATAGACTGGCCTTGACTCCTTCTCCACCTTCATTCTCCCTTGCGTGGAGCCTCTTGGGGCCTCCGGGGTTGGGTGGGAGGTGACTGACAGGGAAGGACCTAGGTATTTCTGCACCTCTGGGCTTACAACCCTCAAAAGCACACACATCCCATCTTGATCCCAAATGACCCCTGTTGCATTGATAACACTGAGTGTCAGCACAACAGGCACAGAGAATAGACTAGAAAGTGGCCCTAAGAACCAAACCAAGGGTCTGCATGTGGAGGAAGCCCAGTAGTTGACAGCACGGTGGAGGGAAGCTTTGATCTGAGTGGGGGTCCACATACCATTGTCCAAAGGCTGTAAATCCTAAACAAACAGTCCCACAAGCCAAGCAAACATTTTTGGTTTGCCTTTTTGTACGACAAGGGTGCAGGGTGGGTAAGAGCCCTGCACAGCTTCCCCTGTACAGCCCTTACTAGTGGGTCAACCACCCTGTTAACTTTAATGTGCTCTGACCTCACTCCCTCATTTGCATAATGGAGCTGATAAGAACTTCCCCCAGGGTATTGCTGGGAGTTGCAAATAAAATAATGGTCCTTGGTAAACTACAAAATGGCGTGTAAATGAAAATTTTTTTTATCCAGTATTCCCTTAAAAAGAAGAAAAAAACCCAAACAAACCCAAAGTTAATACAATTGATTCCTAGGAAGTGGTTTTCATAAAGCAGAAATGTCCCTTATTTTCTGCGAACCTGCTCCCCCGAGTCAGCCGCAGGCAGGATGTTTGTTTCACCACCTCCTTTCGGATCACTGAAGGGACCCTGCGTGCTCATCATCGCTGCTGGCTCATTACGGAGGTGAGGACACCAAGTCTAAGCAGAATCAAGTGACTTGCTTGGAGTCAACAAGGCAGCGAGTGACAGTCTGAAATCAAATCTTCTCTCTCTCCTTGTAATGCCCAGGCTCTCCTGTGAAGTCAGTGAAGACCCCTCATGGGAGAACAAACAGGGGCTATTTATTCAGAGGTGGTTATAGGAGGGAGGCAGCCACTATCTCTTGCATTTTGGCAGAGATTCAAAGGCAGGCAGAGGAACAGAAAGCTTTAGGGGAAACAGGGAAGGCTCCAGGTGCGCCCTGACTGGAGGCTGTAGCCCTGGGGAGGCTGGAGGCGGACTAATTAGAAGCTGAGCATCATATACGATTGGTTAGGGGACATACTGAACTGTCTCTGGTTAGTTCCAACTTGGAAGCAGGGACAGAAATTAGGGAAGGTGTCAGTTATTGATCAAGTCCTGGCCATTTGAGGTAGATCGTTACCAGGGTTATTGTTTGGCTTCCTGAATTATCACAAGAGATGTGAGAGTCAGAATGCTTTCTGACTTCCTGCAAGTCCGACTTAGCGCAGGCTGGTTTCCTGGGCTGGTTGCTGCAGACCGTGGGTCAGAATCCTATTTTTATATATGCTCTGGCTGCCATCGATTTGTATATTCAGTTTCTCACTCCCCTCTACCACCTGACGCAAAGCCCAACCCTTCACAACAGGACACATTGCTTTACTAGGGTTTTAGGAGAACACAGATCATTTAATCCCCTATGAAGTAACTGAACAAGCAAGCAAACACCCTTAGGTATTCCTTACCTTTCTGCTAACCAAAAGAAGTATTTTGAAAAGTTCCTTATTTATTGATCAGCTAGAAAGTATGAAGCAATGTTTTGAAATAGTATGCTTCTATTCTCTGCAAAGGCAAAATTATCCAAGGTCACTGACATGGGTTCACCAGGCTGAAAGTTCCCACTCAGCACAGCAGTGTCCATGGTTCCATCAAGGTCAGCATACTGAAGCATTTTTCCACTCCGGAATGCTTACCAATGGCTGCTGAGTTAGGAGGTGGTACCCAGCGACAGCTTGAGAAACATTTAGAAATAGCAGGCGATTTGGTGAGGTTGTCCACAAAGGACCTCAGTGCATAATGCAACATCTGAACACAGGAGCTGAAAATACCCCCAGCAACACGGTTATTCTTTTTAGTCACCGTTCAGCATTTTGGCTTTTGGTTTCTAAAGTTCCTAGGCAGAGACTAAATTAGATAAATATATGCAAAAATGTTCCTGACTTCAGTGTTGCTGACGGGTTGGAGATGCTAACTTTTGCATCAGAGAGACCTGAATTTGAAGCTTGCATCAGTTAGGCTAAAGATCGGCTGCACATAACTAAAACTGAGGCTGAAACGAGGTAGGTGGGAAACATCGAGAGGAAGACAGCTGGGGACTGACATGGTGACACTTTGGTATCTCCAGGCCCCAGCTCTGCCATCCTCAATGCTTGGTTTCCATCTTCGAGGCCCATATCCTAAATGGTTGCTGGAGTGCCACCCTTCACGTCTCTGTTCCAGGCTGACAGAAGGAGGAAGGAGAAAGAACAAAAAGGCAGGCTCTCCTTTTAATCTCACATCCTGGAATTCTCACTTACATCTCATCATCCAGAGCTTGTAAACGTGGTGCCACCCCTACATACAAAGACAATTTAGAAACGCAGCCTTTTCCCGTCCATATTATTAACCCTTGAAAATGACCCTTGAATATACCCAGGGTTCAGTTACTAAACAGGAAGCGGATATTAAGCAAACCCTTAGGCTGGGTTCTCCAGAAGCAGCTTAGAGATGAGGATTTGTGTGGAAGGGATTTATTGGGAAGTCCTGGAAAATGAGGTAAGCGTGTGGAAACCTTGGATCATGAATGAAGGAGTCTAAGTAAGGACATGACGTAAGCCAAGTCCCATCAGGGGTGACCTTGACCCGCCCCGCTTGGACTTCTGGGGAGAGTGTACAGTCAACTCAGAAGTGTCCTGCTCAGGGATCAGGGGGTCAGAGTATTTGCACACTCACATCCATCACTCACTGGGGAGGGGATGCCCAGGGGATGCCCCGGGGGAGCATGTGTCCCCGGCCATTTTGGCTCTGCAAATACAAGCGAAGTGAACCCCAAAGCTAGAGCGCAGCCCCGTACCTAGAAAGACCATTGCTGGCTGTTAGCAGTAAGAGCTCACCTATACACAGTCTTTTGTTTGCCATTTGTATATTTTGAACTCAAATCGAGTAAGAATTGCGTGCCTACCGGGAAAGAGAAGAGCAATTTGCTATTTGGACCTGTGAGTTTTTGCGAACAGTGGCTAAGATGGTAGCGTTAAAGCTGTAAGTCCTCTGTTGATACCTATGTTCGTGTATCTGTAGCTCAGAAAGAACTTTACCTTTCATTGTGTATTTGATGTTTTCCTATCTTCAGAGCCTGTTAATAAGTTAAATTACAAAGTCTCTGAAATTAAAGGTGCAAGGATCTGATTGGTTTATAGAGAAAAACTCTTATAGAAATTATTTCCTATAATTATCAGAAAATAAGGACCTTAAACTTCTAAAACTTTAAATATGTTAGCTGAAGCTAACTTAGAAGCATTTTAGGAATCCATATAATTAAGGCAAATCTTTGGCAAATGAGACGAGTTTAATAATTTTGATTTACTGAAAATCACTATGTCTTCTCTAATTGATTAATGCTACGTATAATAGGGGACTTTTATCCGAAAAGGTGTTCTTTTTAGACTTACTCCCTTTTACTTATCAAAGAAGCTAACATTATTCCTAGTTAATATTTAAGGCTCTGAAAAGTGTAAATTTGTGTTCAACTAAATTGAATCATTATTCTGACAATCTCTATATTTCAACCGTAATTATGTTTTGTAGTGTGTCAGCTTGAAGATAATTTCCAAGCTTTTTAAGTAATTTAAACCCTTGGACTGACATTAAATTGCATTAACTAAAGGATAATCATTGGATGCCTAGATCATTTCTAAGTAAGATGAATACTGAAACGTTGATGACTAAGCAGTTTTGCATCTATAGACCTCTGCTTCTTATTTTTACATTCATTGGGCCATATTAACATGTACATTTTTACTACTTTTAGAGGTTCCTTAAGGGAGGCATGTGGCTATAGAAATTTGTTATGTCAATGCGCAAGCTCTGCTAGCTGCTAAAATGCTGGTGTGTGACGTGGTTCTCAATTAACCAACCCATTGTTTGCTGGATGAAAGAGAAGTTACTTACTTTGGTTAAAAATTATAATTGCGACAATCAGTTACGACTATACCAGAAGCAACAGTGAAGGGAAATACAACTGAGTACATCCTCCTATTTTTCAAGGAAAAGAGTAGTTTTGCCCTAAAGCAACGTCTCAAATTTTTTTTGTCTCTGAGTATCTTTATCCTCATAAAAGTGACAGAGGACCCCAAAGCACTTTTGACTTTAGAGTTTTAACTATCAATGTTTTCTGAATTGGAAATTGAAATTGAGAATTTTTAAACATTTATTTTATTGAAGTACAGTTGATGTACAACGTTGTGTTAATTTCTACTGTACAGCAAAGTGATTAAGTTATACGTATATATACATTCTCTTTCATATTCTTTTCCGTTACGGTTTATCACAGGACATTGAATACAGTTCCCTGTGCCATACAGTAGGACCTTGTTGTTTATCCATCCTCCGTATACTCGTTTGCATCTGCTCACCCCAGACTCCCAATGCATCCCTCCTCAACCCCTCCTCCCCCCTTGGAAACCACTAGTCTGTTCTCTGTGTCTGTGAGTCTGAAACTGAGAATTATTTAAATGCTTATTTATGGACACATTTGAAGAGACCAATGAATGCGTGGCATGTTAATAGCATCTTAGCATTATTTTTAAATGAGTCCTGTCCTCACAGACCCCTGAGACCTGTCCTGAAGTAGAGTGTCAGTTTATTCCAGAACATGAGGGAGCTAATAAAGAATAAGCTTACAAAGTGAATTTTATTTGCCTTTTTTTTTTAACAGATCTTTATTGGAGTATAATAGCTTCACAATACTGTGTTAGGTTCTGCTGCACAAGAAAGCCAATCAGCCGTATGCATACACATGTCCCCATATCCCTCCCTCTTGCATCTCCCTCCCACCCTCCCTATCCCACCCCTCTAGGTGGTCACAAAGCACTGAGCCGATCTCCCTGGGCTATGCTGCTGCTTCCCACCAGCCAACTATTTTACATTCGGTAGTGTATGTATGTCGATGCTACTCTCACTTCGCCCCAGCTTCCCCCTCCCACCCCAAGTCCTCAAGTCCATTCTCTGTGTCTACCTCTTTATTCCTGCCCTGCAACGAGGTTCATCAGTACCATTAGAACACCATACACAAAAATAAACTCCAAATGGATTAAAGACTTAAATGCCTTCGTTTTTAATAGCTGAATTCAGAGACTCTCACTCTTCTCCCTATTCCGAATGGCTCTATGGTTGTCTGCATGGGTTCACTAGGAAACTGGCCTCCTTTTTACTAGAATATAATTGGAAAATTACTTATGCAACCAAGGTCTTGACTGGAATGTCATATTTGAAAATGCTGCTTATTTAATCTGGTAAGACCATGGCTTTTTGGTTTGTTTTTTTTTTGCCGTACGCGGGCCTCTCACTGTTGTGGCCTCTCCCGTTGCGGAGCAAGTCTCCAGACGCGCAAGCTCAGCGTCCATGGCTCACGGGCCCAGCCACTCCGCGGCATGTGGGATCTTCCCGGACCAGGGCACGAACCCGTGTCCCCTGCATCGGCAGGTGGACTCTCAACCACTGCGCCACCAGGGAGGCCCCAAGACCATGTTTTTTTGAAAACAGCTTTATTGAATATAGTCTATACCATACAATACACTCAGTTAAAGTGTAAAATTCAATGGTTTTTCAGAGATGTGCAACCAACCATCACCATGATCAATTTTAGAACATGTTCACTACCCCCCAAAGAAACTCCATACCCCTCAGCTATTACCTGAACCCAGTCTCCCACTCCCCGCAGCCCTGGGCAACCAGTAATCTGCTTTGTCTCTATGGACTTGCCTATTCCAGACAGTTCACGTAAATATAATCATACAACATGTGGTCTTCTGTGACTAACTTTTTTCACTCAGCATAATGTTTTCCATGTTCATCCATGCTGTAGCATGGATGAGTATTTCCTTCCTTTTTATGGCTGAATAACATTCCACTGTATGGCTAGATCACGTGACATATTTTCATCTCTCTTGAGTATGCACCTAGGCGTAGAATGCTGGATCATATGGTAACTCCATGTTTAACATTTTAAGAATCCTGCCAGATTCTAAAGTGGCTGCACTTTTCTCTAAAAATAGTCCACTTTTGTTTCTAGATCTTTTTGTTGCTGAAGGTTCCAAACATTTTAAACACATTAACCATGACTGAATCTCCACAACAACTCTAAGAGGCAGGGACTACTAAACCCATTTTAGAGATGTGAGATTTCAGAGAGATAAGGCAACTTGTTCAACACCACTCAGATGGTAAGAGCAGGGATCACAAGCCCGTCCCCCAAAGCTCCACCTCCTCCCTCTCTATCCCACTGCTCTCCACTCCATCCAGGAGATGCAGTGACCCATGGGCTCTTTCCTTCCTCTGCAGATCTGGGAGTACCAGGGAAAATTTCTCCATGGCGTTCGAAGGTCCCCCTCTTCTCCTTGCCCTGAAGAATCCCCCTGGCCCTGTGCAGTGTGTTCCGATTGAATCTGCCGAGGGCACAGAACCAGAGCCTGAGGTTCCGGAGTCTCTGCACTTCCTAGGGCTGATGGGGACAACACCCAGAGGACAATGGCCTTTGCTGTGTCCCCTTGGCCCATCTGGGGAGGCTGACAGCTAGAGCGCATGTCTAGAGGGAATGAGGGGCGAGGGAGAGTCACACAGGAAGCCGTGACTTTCAGTGAAAATTCATTAAAAGCCATAGGTATTCTTCACACCCCGGAGATCTACTTCTGTAGCTCCGAGGTTGTTTGTCTCCCCAGCTCAGCTCTTACTTCCCTCACCCACTCCGCTGAGGCAGGTTTCCAGAGCAAATTAGGGTGTAGATCAAGATGGTCGCTTCCCTCGTAGTAATTAACCTAAAACCATCAAAGTAGATGGTCGGGCTCCACGTATTGATGCATGCTCCAAGCCTCGGCTTCCTATTTGAAAAATGGAAATAATGATATTTACCTCTAACGATATCAGCAACCGTGAGGATTAAAGGTTATATAGCACGTTGCTGGGAACATAGCGCCTGAAGAATATTTAGCTGCTTCTTCTCTGCCTCAGCGCTTGCAGTGTGCCGGGTACCAGCCTAAATGTCCCCCAGCGTGGATCCTCACGAAAAACATGTGACGTAGGTCCTGTTACTACAGAAGTCCCCTACATACGAACGAGTTCTATTCCGAGGAGCGCGTTCGTAAGTCCAATTTGTTCGTAAGTCCAGCAAAGTTAGCCTAGGTACCCAACTAACACAATCAGCTATATAGTACTGTACGGCAATAGGTTTGTGATACTTTTCACACAAATAATACATTAAAAAAACCCACAAAAAATAAAGACAACATTTTTAATCTTACAGTACAGTATCTTGAAAAGGACAGTAGTACAGTACAACAGCTGGCGTACGGGGTCTGGCATTGAGTGAACAGACAAGAAGAGTTACTCCGTGGAGGAGGGACAGGAGGTGGGAGATGGTAGAGCTGAAGGGTCGTCAGCAATAGGAGACGGAGGGCAAGCTGCAATGTCACTCACACCTGACGTTGATGGCAGAGGTTCCGGTTCCTTGCTGGATTCAATTCTATCTACCCTCTTGAAAAAACGATCCAGTGATGTCTGGGTAGTAGCTCTTTTTTCTCGTCATAGATGACATGGTAGCACTGGATTGCATTCTAAATGGCTGCTGTAACCTGCGTGTACTGTTCTACGTTCAGGTCCTGTGCCTCAAAAACTAACAGTGCCTCCTCAAATAAAGAAAATCCCCTGCCATTTCCTGTATCGTGAACCTCTTCGGTTCTTCGGTTACTTCTTCCTCTTGTCTCTCTCCGTCCTTTCTCTGGGCCTCCAATTCCATCAGGTCTTCATTAGTAAGCTCCTCATGTTGCACAGCAAGGAGTTCAATGAAGTCATCCTCTTGCAGATCTAGCTGGAAATAAAGATACTGTACTACTGTACTCTATACAGTACAGTAAAGTACACAAAAGCACAACCACTTGTAGAGGATGCATGCACATGAGAGCATACGCCAGACACTTGAACTTATGTGACTGGACATGCGAATGCGTGTTCGCATCTTTGGAAGTTCGAAACCTGAAGGTTTGTATGTGGGGGGACTTACTTGTATTCCCATTCTACAGATGAGAAGACTGAGTCACAGAGGTTATATAATTTACCCAAGGCTGTGCAGGGACTAAGAGGCAGGGCTGGCACTACAACCCAGATCTCCCGGCTCCAAGGACCAGGCTCCTAAATACTTTGCTCTAAAATGAGCCAGAGGTGAGTGAGAGAGGCTTGGAGGGGGCTCCAGAAAGAGGTCCTCCCACGGATGCTGACAAATGGACCAGATGTAGACACAGTCCACTAACGAGGCACTAATGAGCATGAGTGGAGCCATTGTCCCCGTTCCTCCGTCAGGTTTGCTCTTACGGTAGATTAGGTAACAAGAAACCCCAGCGTGATGTTGAACTCAGAAAGCTGACCAGGCTGTGAAGGACACGGAGCTGCACCTGTGACGAGCATCGTTCACTGAAAATCAAAATGGGGCCAGGAGTCAGGGCAGCACCCATCTGTTCAGTCGTCTGAAGTGGACAGAGAACTAAGATGGCAAAAAGGCATCCAGAATCAGGCCCAATAGCTTCTTCGGGGCTTTATTGCACATTCCATCAGTTCCTCACTGACAGTTCCCCCAGACAAGCTGATCAAATAAGGGTTACCATCTTTCGTCCTCTGATTTCCCAAATGCACCCCGACTCCCAAGGCTTCCATCACCTTCTTTGCTCCTAAGAAAGTCAGGCCAAGAGGCACAGACCGTAGGGCTGCTCCAGGACCCAATTACAGTGTTTCAGGAGGGCAGTGGAAAGAGCATTGCTCTGAGAGTCCTGCCTCTGCCATGGGCTGAGACACAACTTTGGATACTCTGTGCCTCTCCATAGGCCTTGGTTTTTCCATCTCTAAACTCAGGGGGATTGGGCTAGTTCAAGGGATGGAAACATAAGGAATCACTGCTGTCACCTCCTTCCATACCCATAGCAGACACAGCTAATCAACTGCAGCATTCTTTCCCACTGAGCCAGGACTTTGCCTCAGAATCTTTCTTAACACAGGGCTCCAAGCAACTACTACCGATAAATCAGAATTGGCCTGCAAGAGGAAACTTGGTTTCCATCCTTGGACACATTGACCTTGAGGTGCCCTCAGCTCTAAAGACATGTCATTCTCCTCTGTACATACCAGAAGGCACTGGAAGACACTATCCCATGGGCTCCAGCTCTCTGATTTCATTTTTCTAATTTTTTCTGGACTCCTTATGTCTTGACTGGGAACTTGGAGCTGGGTATGGGGATACCAACACGAAGTGGCATGGGAATTTGAGCTTCTCCAGGCAGGGTGGCGATCGCCAGGGCCAATTCTGAACCAGCAAACCTGTGATACTTTTCCAGTCCAGCCACCCAAATACCAAGTAAATACAACATCCTTTATACTACATCATGATTTAGACATTAACAACATATTGTAATAAAAAAGAACAAAATTGGGTCATTTGTAGAGACATGGATGGATCTAGAGACTGTCATACAGAGTGAAGTAAGTCAGAAAAACAAATACCGTACATTAACGCATGTATGTGGAACCTAGAAAAATGGTACAGATGAACCGGTCTGCAGGGCAGAAATAGAGACACAGATGCAGAGGACAAATGTATGGACACCAAGGGGGGAAAGCCATGGGGGTGTGGGGGGTGTGTGATGAATTGGGAGATTGGGATTGACATGTATACACTGATGTGTATAGAATTGATGACTAATAAGAACCTGCAGTATAAAAAAAATAAAATAAAATTCAAAAAAAAAACCACATTGTAGTTTTAAAATTGTTCTTAATATCTTTGTTACACAAAGGCTGGATAAATCTTGGGGTTTCCTGTTAAAGTCATCAAAACTGAGCTCTGATCCCTGAAGGACCCTGATTTGAGCAGCTCCTTAAATGCCTTTTAACCAAAAACACAGGTGGCATTAAAAAGAGCAATGCTGCAGTGACCACCTGGGCCCCGAGTGGGAGAATCAGGATAAATAGAGGATTCTCTGCCAGAAGCAGAAGTTTTGTGTTGATTTTACCCTAAAGAAAGACATCCAGATGGAACGCACAACCTTCTATAAAGCTTTCAGACACGCTTCTACGCAGTCAAGTATTAGACTTACTTATAAAAGTGAAGACTCTCGGGCTTCCCTGGTGGCGCAGTGGTTGAGAGTCCGCCTGCCGATGCAGGGGACGCGGGTTCATGCCCCGGTCCGGGAAGATCCCACATGCCGCGGAGCGGCTGGGCCCGTGAGCCATGGCCGCTGAGCCTGCGCGTCCGGAGCCTGTGCTCTGCAACGGGAGAGGCCCGTGTACCGCAAAAAAAGTGAAGACTCTCGAAGAAGTGAAAATACACTAAATAAATCCAAGTTATGGAGTTTTAATTTCTGAAGTCGCATTTTCTTAACTTATAAGGGACTCTTATAAACAACGCAGCACATACACAAGGCTAGTTCAGTTCCACGTGTATTTACTGAACACCCGCTGGGAGGAAGAAGCCGAGCCAGACTTGTGGAGCAGAGACAGAGGGGGACGACGTTGTTCTTGCCCTTGGGGAGATTCTGGGACAACAGCAGCGGGGAGAACCAGAGGTAAGATGACCCCAGTGGAAAGGGATGGAGAGCGGTGGCCCTGAGAGGCCCCAAGGGCCCTGCGGGTCTGTCCTAATGCATCCATGTTGTGAGACGGAGGAAGGCTTCCCGCAGGAGGTGGCATTTGAGAAAGGCCTTGAGAGGAGCAGGAAGGTCTTCAGCTGTGGGGAGACACAGGAGATGCAGAGGCCCAAGGCCGCCCCTAGGCAAGATCCGGGAGGAGTAATTCTGGCTGAGAAGCAGGGGAGAAGTCCAGTTGCAGAGCAGCCCTTCTTCTTCAGAAAGAAGAAGGTGAAGGAAGACAGCCTGGGCTTGAAGGCCCAGCTAGGAGGAGCCGCTGAATTATTATGGAGCCAACGGGGAGCCCACCGACGGGGCTGCGTAGAGGAGCGGCTCCAACAGAACAGAGCCTTAGGGATCTGGAAGGTCAATTCTCCACCAGAAATCAGGGGACGCCACAGCCAGACAGGCCCCGACAGTCCATCCAGCCCACGGGCTTACTTTGCAGGAGCAGATGAGAGACCAGAGAGGCTGTCTGGCCGAGACCACACACCAAAGGGTGGTGCCAGGTCTGGAAGCCACAGCTCCATCCTGCAAGCCCGAGACACCTGTCAATGGGCTAAGTCTGAAGACAGGCCTTGCAGAGGACCAAGAACTGCTGAACGCGGCAGATGGCATACTGCAGCCCCAAGGGCTACAAGGGCCACAGCCCCATTGCTAGACGGTGGCAATGAGACAATCACCTTGGTACCAAGTGTGGGGACCTGGCCTCCCAGTAGGACGTGGCTGGAACCTGACGATCTACCGTTTGCTGATGCAGTTGGAATGGTTAACCGCTCTGAACTGCAGGGCTGACTGATCATTTCAAGGGCTTTATGGAGAGCTATATGGCGAATAGCTATATGACTACTGAAAGTTAAATTTATATTAATTAAAATTAGGTAACTAGAAATGCTTTTCCCAAGTTGCATGAGACACATTTCAAGTGGCTCAGTGGCCACTTGTGGCGAGTGGCTGCCGTGTTAGATACACAGAATGGGGCATCTCCATCACTGCAGAAAGTTCTACTGGGCACTGCTGGTTTATAGCAGGGGTCAGCTAACTATGCCCCAGCCTGGGGCCCAAATCCAGCTGCCATGTGTTTTTGTTTTTGTCTTTGGCCGAGCTGACTGACTTGTGGGATCTTAGTTCCCCAAGCGGGCCCCAGCAGTGAAAGCGCGGAGTCCTAACCACTGGACCACCCGGGGATTCCCTGCCACGTGTTCTAATAAAGTCTTACTGGAACACAGCCATGCCCATTCACTTACGTATGGTGTAGGTCTGCTTTTGTGCTGCAAGAGCAGAGCTGAGTACTGGTGACAGAGTCTTTACGGCCCGTAAAGCCTAAAATACTTACGATCTGATCCTTTATACGAAAAGTTTGCTGATCTCTAGTGTAGACTGTCAACAAGTGACATGAGGATCTTTTCTGGAAAGATGCTCACTGGCGGACCCAGGAATTACTAGTGGGACCCAAGTGTCAGGATGACTTCACCCCACCACAGGCCCCCCTGGGGAAGGAGGTAGGGAACACAACGCTGGCAGCATCACTACGGAGCTTGACGGGGGTGCAGGATGCCCCTCCCCAAGCAGGCGCCTTCTCCAGGGTGACTGACCGACCTTCGCTAGGGTGACCCGCCGCAGAGACAGGGGATGGGACATGGTGTTTGGGTGGCTGCGAGTCTACCCAGGAAAACCACACACGAGAAGGAGCTCACCGTTTGCTTTCTTTATTTTTCTATTCTTCCCAGGTCAGTGAGGCAGCAACATTAATACAAAGTGAGAAGAACTGTTTCCTTGCACGGCAATTCAATAACCCCTCTCACACCGACGCTCACACACAATTCTAAGAGCTTTTCATCAAACTCGGTCTAATCTGCATGGTCTGGCATCTCACACGCCAAAAATAACTCCCGGAGTGATGGCGGCCGGCTTCGGAGTGCTCGTTTCCAGGAAAGGAGGAGTATATTGAACAGAGAGGGCTGACAGTCAGCCTCCTTCCAGCTCTTTTCAAGTCCTAGCAGGTCAAAGAGGAGAGCCAGGCTAACTGCTCTGGTTCCTTAGGGAGGTGGGGCACCTCCTGCTCTCCCCACCCAGGGAGCCCCCAGAGCTACTGCAGCAGCGGGAAGTTTGGGGGGTTCTCTGTGGACCCCACTGCACGCCAGGAGCCCCAAAGCACGTCTGCTGCCCACACTCACTCTTGAATTATTTCAGCCTTTCTCTCCCCTTATGTGCGTGATCCTTTGTTGAAAGGGAAAACAAACTGATTCAAGAGGCCGACTGATGCTCACTTAGTAATGTCTCTATTGTCAACAGAGTGCAGGGTTTACCTGCAGCAGCGTGGGATGTCCTGGGGCCAGAGAGGGTAGATTCTCTTAGAACGCCCGTGAGCATCTCGAATGGTAACATTTGGGACAGCAGAGCCCTGGGAATGCTGCCATTCTAGCCATGCAAATTGGCTAGGCATGGGGAACTCTTGCTGTCGCGCAAACAGGAAAAGCACCAGATTCCCTTCCTGTACAGCCAGGAGGCCCTCAACAGGCAAGCTCCTCTCTCTCACTCAGACTCCCAGGATGACTTGCTGAATCCTCCCACCAGCCTTCCTCTGCTGCCCTGCCCAAGTTATTTGGATAAATGGGAACAAAGAAACTATCCTAAGCCTCCCCTCAGGACCAGCCTTGCAACGTACACATCCTCCCAGGCCTTCTTGAATTACAGAGAAAACAATGAGGAGTGAGTCCTCTATGGAGCTACAACCAGGGTGGTTTAATTTGCAGGGGTCCAGGACGTGACTCAAGAGTTGGGAGGTCACCCGCGCTGTCGTCTTTTCCGCCCCCGCAGCTTCAGCCGCCTGGCTGGCAGGCTGACGGGCTGCTTCCCGAACTTCTCCATGATCTCTCTGATCCTGGCCAGGTTGGTTTTGCTGAGTGTGAAGTCACACTGTGTGGCCCCCATGTCATAGCCGACTATGCAGTTCTTGGTGGACGAGGTGAAACCTTCTGCCTTGGCCGTGACCATGTACTCTCCGGGGTTCAGAAGGCGCCAGTAATCCCCATCACTGGCTGTGAAAAGAAAGCAGGGGAATTCAGGGCAGCTCTTTTCTAGCAGCGATATCACCAGCTCTGTTATTCCAAGACCAGCCTCCTGGCCAGAGACAGACTCACGGGCAAGCAGTGTGGAATTTGAGCCCCAGCAGATGCAAATTCTTGATGCATTTTGGAAGCCAAGATGTTTTCCTTTTTGGAAACCACCTTAATGGTTTTAACAGGAAGGGGACTGGGGTGTAGGCTCCCCGCAGTGTTAATACGCATGAGCAGAGATGGAGAAACAATCGCTAACATTCCTTTCTCTGTGACAATACACACCATTCATTATGAACTTGAATGTCTGAATGGTATGCCCTCGCCACAGAATGCCATCTTGAAAAGCCATCTGTGCGTGGCTTCCTGGCTTCCCTTAGCATGGCTATAAATATAGAATAGTAGTATAGGGGTGGGGCTCTTCATGTCTGAAAAAGAGAAGGAAAGGGCTACAAACGACCTGGGGGGAGGCCCCAAGGTCCACACCTCATTCCATGGTCCTCTATGAAGAAATGGAGCAGGTACACGTGGACGTTGCAGGCAGAGTCCCCTGCCCCTCCCCCTGCCCCGGTTACACCATTGGTCAGGCACCCAACAGGCACCTAACTGGACCCGGGTCCATCCTTAACTCAACGCTAGATCCTTGTTGCATAAAGTGGGGTTCTAGGCCAAGGCCACTCCTCCCCAGGGGGCCTACACCTGCTGAGATCACTTGGACCCCTGCCATTAAAGAGGCTTCGAGACAGAAAAGGAGACATCAACTCCCACGTAGCACATGGAAGGACGACGCAGGCTCCAATCCACTGAACCCTCCAAGCCAAGTTCTGACGTAGGTTGTATAATGATCCCCTTTTCTACATGAGTAATTGGATTCCCAGGGAAGTGTCACGTGCTGCACAAGGTCACACAGCTAGTGATTAGCTGGTCTTCCCGGGCCAGGTTTGTTTTCTCTCTTATGATGATCTGTCCTGCCCGGTCTAAGGAGAAAAGCCTGGATTTGGTGAAGTGCTACATAGGCCCGGGAAAGTTTTACTCATGTGAATGAACCCTGATGTCCCCTAAAGAATGGAAGAGAACTCTGTGAGAATATTTCTCTCCCACATACACGCATATAACACTCCGAAGCACCATGTTTAAATTCACATCACAATCTTTATTCGTCTGAGACGCCCCATGCAACGTGGTGAGCTCACGAGAGCACAAGATGTCATGAAAAATGAAATACGCAGGCAGTGGTTCGCCACACGTTTGCACAGTCTACTACCTGGTAAACAGGCCTCAATGTGAGAGTCCCAGGCACGCAATGCAGGCAGACGGCTCCCTGACTTTCTCAGCACTGCACCCTGTGTCTTCCTGCAGTGAAAACGCAAGGTTCTCAACTGAATAAAATGCCACTCGGTGGCTTTTCAGAAGCCGAGAGCCACGCCCAGCCGTCTTTGTCTTGCTATCAGACGGGCCCGAGCCTCCTGGGCAGGCACGCGCTGAGACGTCTCTCCGGGCTCCCAGCTCCCAGGCACACCTGCCAGAGCCGCCCCTGCAGCCCCCAGACCTCCCTGTCCCGTCTTGGCCCCGTGTTAAGCTGTGGGCTCCGTAAGACCTGTGGCTTATTCTTTGCCACTGAACTGTGTGTTTCAGTCATGTGTCCTTGATGAATGCCAGCTGGATTAAGTGGGATGAAGACAAACAGACATGAATACAAATGTGCTATTAAGGTGAGAAGTTGTACATATTAGCCTCAGCCGCTGTAGGTACTTTCTCCCCACCAACACCGGAGTGGATTTGTTAAGGCCAAGAACCGGCCACCCGCCAACTAACTTGATAGAGGCCGCTGGAGGAGAGACCTTTCGGTGGGAGTGCCCACCTCGAGAACACACTGACGTCAGTCTGAAACACCCCCAGGGAAGGGGCAGCCCAGGTTCTCACCAAGGGAGATGTTCAGGAAGCCAGCAGTGAAAGAAATCCATAATTAACACGTGCTTGTCAGCTCTACTGATTCAAATTTATAAGACGGCTTTGTAATTCTTTTTCTCCCCAAAATAGCAGAAGGCTCTCTCCTCATCCTCTCCCCAGTCTGCCCACCTTTGCTGTGCTGGCCTCCTTCCTATCACATCTCGGGGCCCTGTCCGGGGTGTGTTTCGGGGGTGAGTGCTCTGTGGAGCTGCAGGGGGAGGTTGGCACCCAGCTGGCATCGCCCAGCATCGGTGGACGGAAGGAACAACCCGGGCCCTAACGAATGGTCATTCATTAGCAGGTCGGGTTAGCGTTCCCAAACAAAGGTCAGTCACGTGGCATTCTGAGCCAGGTTTCGGGCCAACATATTTACATGCATTTAGAAAGCATCCTTACTAGCTTCTCTCCCTGTGGAATTCCACTTAATATCCCTGTTTATTTTATGCAAAATCCCTCCTGGAATAAAACTTGTCAGATCACATAAGCCTCAGACAGAAATCAAGGCAAATTCAGAGCTTATGTGGAGCAACGAAGGACCCCGAAAGCAACGCAATAAAGAACCATCCGTGACACACGGGATTCCTCTGTGATGCGAACATGCTGGGAGATTATTTTGTGGGGAACGAAGGGAGATGGAGCTGCATTTTCCATTAGCTCATCAAAACTGTCTCCTTGATTACAAGGGCTTTGAAATTCCGAGCCCATTAGGCAAAGCTCTCTCTGCTGGCTTGTGGGCCCCTGGGGACATTTTATCTCCCACTCTGTTTAAAACTCTTATTTTCTCACATTGCCTACAAAAGACTAACAGTCCAAGGAATGTTTCAGGCTCTTTACAGGCACTCATTAATAATGTTTAAAATGCAAGGCCTACGCAGAGCCAGATCGAATAGCCCCTTCCATCCACAGTGATCACCTGCACCTTGCAGGTCTGGCCCGTGACAAGCTTACAATCTGCATTTGTTGAATTAATGAATGAATGAATAAGTGAATGAATGAATGGATCAGTGTATGCCTGCCTATGTGGGGCAACTATGTACCAAATGCCATGCTAGCCAGTGTGCAGCCTTGTGGTCAGTGGCTATAAGACCCTGGAGGACAAGTGGACGCTCAGGAAATATGGCTGCGTGAAGAAACAGGCAACTACCTTGAAAGAAGGCGATTCAGGGCATCACACCACAGTCTACTGTTTTGTGGCATTTCACCCATTTACAGAATAATTGTCCTTCTCTGCTAGGCACGTGAGCAGGTAGCCTGGTATTGAAGAACACCTGGGCCAGGTGTGAATCTCAGCCCCACCCACATCCTAATGTCCTAGAGCCTCTGCTTCCTCACAGGTCAAAAGGGATCACTTGGGGGAGGACAGGGTGTCTTCATGCATGTGACCAGCCAGCGGAGAAAGCGGCCCTTCTCTTGTTCAGGGGGAACAGCATGGGGCAAGGCAAGGGGGACCACGTTGAGAGTCTCAAGCTCTTGCCTCAATCCCAGCTCAGCCTCCCTCTGTGCATCTGGGAAACACCACATAATGTCCAGTGCGGCTGGCCACCCCGGCACAAGGAAGCTCTTAGATCCCCGGGCGCAGGTCAGGCCAAGTTAGTGTCAAGTCTTGTTTCTCCCAGTTCAAGTGTGTCTGCAGGCTGAAGAGATCTCTTTTATGGAAATCACGGTTTCCTTCCTCTTGCTGATGATGACCCTGTTTGCTACACCTGGGCGGGACCTGCCCTGGGTTGAATGATGCCCTGCCCCCCACACTCTCCAGTGGCCCACATCCTACTACCCAGGACCTATGAATTGACCCTATTTGGGAAAAGGGTCTTTGCAGATGTAATCAAGGATCTCAAGATCATCCTGAATTATGTGGATGGGTCCTAAATCCAATGACAAGTGTCCTCATAAGAGACAGAAGAGCAGGCGCCAGGAGGAAACGGAGGCAGAGACTGGAGTGAGGCAGCCGAGGAAGCTCAGGAATGCCTGAAGCCACCAGGAGCCGGAAAAGCCAAGAGGGATCCTCCCAGGGGCTCCAGGGGGAGCACGGCCCTGCTGACACCTTGATTTCAGACTCCCGGCCTCTATAACCGTGAGGGAATAAATTTCTGTTTCTTTAAGCCGCACAGTCTGTGGTCATTTGTCATGGCAACCACTGGAAACCAATGCAGGACCCAGTGCCCTGCTCACCGCAGCTGACAGCAAAGCAGTATCTGATGCAGCGCTCCCCAACGTCGCCCCCACCCCACCATGTAGGAAAACCTCTGCGTGCAGGTTTAAACATGCCTATGGGCACACCATCTCCAACAGAACGCTCGCTGACAATCTGACTTAAGCATCCAACCGATTCTGTTCCACGTGCATCTGTCCCTGCATCGTACTGCAAACATCAGCCATCAGTCAAACTGGCCATTTCTCACTTCCCCCTGGACACGCCAAGTGCCATCCCAGGTGACGAGAGTCCTGGGGCACGAGGGTAAGCCTGGGCTTGTTTTCGTATCATAATTGGCCAAGAATAAGGCAGCCCTTGTGCAGATGCTTGGTGTCTGCGGGCTGCTTCCAGCCAGCGCTGCAGCTCTGGAGCAAGAAGGGAAACAGCACGCAGCTGCTCCAATGCCTGAACCCAAGCCCCACCTGCCTCCTGGACCTTCAGTGGGTCCTTCAACCTCTCTGAGCCTCTGGTTTTCACCTGAATAAGGGACAGAGAGAAGCCAGAAAGCAGAGGCTGAACACCTTGCTTTCCAGGGGCTCCATGGAAAGTTGGAGAAAAGAGACAATAAGCCAGGTCAGAGGAAGAAGTTTCTGGGCCTCAACTTGTGGTTTTAACTCAAGTAAAACACTTCAAGAAAATGGATATTTCCTCTTGAGAAACAGTTCACACACATTATTTGTAGTTACCTGTTCGGATGTCATGGTTAACGCCCTCTACGGAGATAACAGCATTTGGAATTCCTTTTCCGTGCAAATCCCTCACCAGGCCTTTGATGCCCCGATGAACCTGCTCGACAAACAGGAGAAGCAGATGAGCTCACTGATCAACCGGCACGGCCAAGAGGGCCAGAAGCCTAGCCCAGTGACACCAAGAGCCCCCCACAAAGCTACGTCTGGCTCAAAAGCTCCCCGGCTCGGCATGGATTTGGTGTGTAAATTTCTGTATTCCTTTTGGGTCCATCTACTGGAAAGTCTTCCACTGGAGTTAAAATATTCCAGAGGTTTAGAAAATATTAGGATCTGAGATGGTTCATAAAAGACACATCCGGTAAAAATGGAATTTAATTTTTATAAGCACATTTATTTTGACTTTCCTGGACTCTACAGACTTAACACATAGACTTTAAGAGTCAAAGAGGGGCTTCCCTGGTGGCGCAGCGGTTGAGAGTTCGCCTGCCGATGCAGGGGACACGGGTTCGTGCCCCGGTCCGGGAAGATCCCACATGCCGCGGAGCGGCTGAGCCCGTGAGCCATGGCCGCTGAACCTGTGTGTCCAGAGCCTGTGCTCCGCAATGGGAGAGGCCACAACAGAGAGAGGCCCGCGTACCGCAAAAAAAAAAAAAGAGTCAAAGAGGAGAGAAAAGACTCAAAAGCATCCCTGTAAAGTACAGTTCATCCGCAGGGCCCTTCCACTGATGAGCTGTGTCACATGACACACACCAACTCTTGAGCCTCGTGCCTCAGGTTCCCCCATCCGAAGATCCAAGATGACATACCATCATTTCCAGTGACACTCTTTATACATATTGCTATGCCTGGGCATTTTATCCATAGGAGGCTCTTTGGCTAAACTGGGATCATCACGTTAGAATGACTAAGGCCTTTTCTCTCTTTGTTCATATATGAAATGAAAAATGAGCCTTCCCTTACAAAATTCCAGAGTGGGGATGGAGAGTGTGCTCATGGCTTCCCAGGACGGCGGAACAGGTTCACACCCTACTGTGCAAGGAAAGTGGGCTGTGGGCTGTGGGCTGCACTGACCCTCTCAGGATCCTCATGGATCAGACTTGGATGCTAAATCGCAGTGCCAACCTCTGCCACCATGGGGAGGTGCAGGCACCAGGAAGCTGGCAGCCCAAGCCCTTGGCTGAATGCCTCTTCTGACTCACCTATGAGAACCCACGGAAGAAGGGCAACCTCCCAATACAGCCTCAGCATCTTACTTCCTAATGAATGTGAGTCACGGTAGTCATATGAAGTTCCACATTCTTTTTATTTCTCTGGTTCCTGGGAGTCTATTCCTTGTAGGGGCATGGACGTTATTTGGTTAGTTTTAGTACCAAACTAGAGCCGGTTTGCTCAATGCTACAAGACAGGCGTATCCCTGAGAGCAGGAGGAAAAGAAGGCGTGCGAGGGTCCCAGCATACATGGCAGGACTTCCTCACCAGCTACAAGCAGAAGCTCAGCAGGCACTTGTTGGAACTGTTCCCAGGTGACACCGACACCTGCAGCAGTGACTCCTCAGCCTCTGAGCTGTTATGGGCTGAACTGTGTCCCCCACAAGTCCATATGTTGAAGTCCTTACCCCCAGTATCTTAGAATGTGACTGTATTTGGAGATAGCATCTTTAAAGAGCTGATGAAGCCCTAAGAGTGGGCCTTATCATCTGACTGGTGTCCTTGTAAGAAGAGGACATTTGGACACGCAGGGACACCAGGCGTGTATGCACACTGAGTAAAACCATGTGCAGACACAGTGAGGAGGTGGCTGTCTGCAAGCCAAGGAGAGAGGCTGCAGGATGAAACCAACCTGCTGACACTTTAATTTTGCACTTCTAGCCTCGAGAACCATAATTTCTGTTGCTTAAGGTCCCCAGCCTGCATATTTTGTTACGCAGCCCTGGCAGACTAATACAAGGGGCCTGAGTATGCTGGCTGGACAAACACCCCTGCCCCATGGAGCAGCATCCTAGAGCTCTGGAAGTAGTCTCACTTACCATGAACCAGTGGGAGCAAATGACATCGACTTAGAGCTCACAGACAACAGTTCCTTCTGACACTGTAGTCGCTAGCCCAGGGTGACGGCCACCGTAGGAAGCGCTAATTTGATCTCAGGCTTTTGGCCATCTCAAGGGCTTCGTTCACTAGCTACACCCCATCACAGCCATGTGCCCACGTCATACCTGCTCCATGAACACGATTAAGGATTCCCGATTATTCTCCCACTCCTCAGGCAGCTCGCTCTCATGCGGGTATTTATCACAGCCCAC
Organism: Lagenorhynchus albirostris; assembly: GCF_949774975.1. Classification (NCBI taxonomy): domain Eukaryota; kingdom Metazoa; phylum Chordata; class Mammalia; order Artiodactyla; family Delphinidae; genus Lagenorhynchus; species Lagenorhynchus albirostris. The sequence goes on from NC_083110.1 coordinate 75,974,424, forward strand.
GTAGATGGACAGCTCGAAGCAGTTGGTGTGAAGGTAGCTGAAATCGTTGAGACCTGCCGAGCCAACCAGACAACGTTTTAACTGAACAGTGCTCAAGGTGGCCCTGGGAGACAGCAAGAATGTTCAAGAATGTGATTCAGAGGACTTCATTTGAACAAGGAGGTATCAAGTGTCTACTCTGCACAAAAAATTAATTAGAGCAACTGATGGGGGACAGAATGGGGGGTTGAGATAGAGAGAAGATGCAGCCGGAACAGTCCGTGGGGAAGACAGGCATATGTAGGACATCTTTGACAAAAGGAGGACTGAAACGTTTTTTAGATAAAATTATTTTCATTTTATTAAACTCAGTTTAATAGTATTTTTAGGATAAAGGTATCATTTCTTTTTCCTTTAAAAAATTTTTTTTCTTTTTTTTTAAATTAATTTATTTATTGGCGGTGTTGCGTCCTTGTTGCTGTGTGCAGGCTTTCTCTAGTTGCAGCGAGCGGAGGCTATTCTTCGTTGTGGTGTGTAGGCTTCTCATCGCAGTGGCTTCTCTTGTTGTGGAGCACGGGCTCCAGGTGTGAGGGCTTCAGTAGTTGCGGCATGCAGGCTTCAGTAGTTGTGGCTCACGGGCTTAGTTGCTCCACAGCATGTGGGATCTTCCCGGACCAGGGCTCAAACCCATGTCCCCTGCATTGGCAGGTGGATTCTTAACCACTGTGCCACCAGGGAAGTCCCTCTCTTTTGTTTTCTTTTTGTTGTTTTTTATTTTTTGAAAGGTATCATTAATTAATAGTATGGCTTTTTAGTGTTTAATTAAATTTAGCTCAAGAGTCATGCCGCTCTCAGCTACAGCTCTATAACTGTAGAATAAAAACTGCAGTTGTCTATTCTAATTCATAAACGTAACTATCCATCCCACCATTTACCGAGTGTTTTACATAAGCCAGAAGCCGTCCTTAGCGCTTTGCATCCAAGCTCATTTAGTCTTCATCACAAATCCAGCAGAGACGTAGGTAGCATAGCCCAGTTTTACAAATAAGAGAATTGAGGCAGAGAATGGTTAAGGACTGCATTAAGGAATGTATCCAGAATCGTGTGTCTGGACAGTCAGGGTTTGAACCCAGGTGTGTGTAATGTCTGCCCAGCCCTTGCTTGTCACTGCTGGGGGACTGAAGGGCAAATGTCCTCACCACCCAGCTGGAATGCAGACAGTCTCGTGCATCCTGACATGGCTACAACAGGACTTGGTCCCTGTATTAGTTTCTTAGGGCTGCTGTTACAAAGGACCACCAACTGGGTGGTCTAAACCAACAGAAAGTTATCCTCTCATAGTTCTAGAGGCCAGGAGTCCAAAATCAAGGTGTTGGGAAGGCCACACCCCCTCCAAGGGCTCTTCCTTGTTTCTTTCAGTTCCTGGCAGCCCCCGGCATTCCTTGGCTTGTGGCTGCATCACTCCCATCTCTGCCTCTGTCTTTACAGGGCTGTCTCCTCAGTGTGTGTCTTCTCCTCTTCTGTCCTTTATAAGGACATTTGTCACTGATTTTAGGGCCCATCTGGGTAACTCAAGATGACCTCATCTTGAAACCCTTATCTTAATGACACCTACAAAGACCCGTTTTCCAAATAAGGTCACACTCACAGCTTCCAAAGATTAGGAAGTAGATATATATCTTGGGGGTCCCAGTCAACCCACGACAGTACCCAAAATGCATAAATGAATGTCAGATGGCATAAAGTCCAGTGGCTCTCTTCCCAACATTTTATTTTTGGAAACCATTTGAAATAGCAAGAACACAGTGCTACTATGTTATGTGTGAGGGCCAAGAGGACTCCCCCAGCAGAAGGCACCACCAACAAGCGCACCCTGGCTTCTGAGGGTCAAGGCCACAGAGAGAGGAAGTTGGCTGGGCTGGTCTCTCTGTTGACCGGAGACAAAAAGCAGGTCCTCCTGCACGTCAGCCTCGGTACTCACCCGTCCTGTCTTCCCTCCTTCCTCGGAGCGTTCAGTGATACATCCCTCAGTACAAATGTCTGTTTAAAAATCACAGCTTTGGGTGTCAAGATCAATTCTGTATCGATCTGCTGCCTAATCGATAAAGTCACAGACAAAAGGGTACAAAATACACAGCCACTCTCTCTACCAGATTCCAGATTCGAACGATTCACAGGTCACCAGCCATGGGCCTTTGATCGCATCTGTGATCAAATAAGGAGAGTGACAGCAGTGGGATAAAAGGAGTGGGACGGTGTCAAGTTAATGGAAAAACCCCTCACAGGACCTTGTCTGGCTGAAGAAGGTTGGCCAAAAATGCCAGGTCAGGGCTTCCCTGGTGGCGCAGTGGTTGAGAGTCCGCCTGCCGATGCAGGGGACGTGGGTTCGTGCCCTGGTCCGGGAAGATCCCACATGCCGCGGAGCGGCTGGGCCCGTGAGCCATGGCTGCTGAGCCTGCGCGTCCGGAGCCTGTGCTCCGCAACGGGAGAGGCCACAACAGGGAGAGGCCCGCGTACCGCAAAAAAAAAAAAAAAAGCCAGGTCAGCTCATTCAGTGGAACCCGAGGCGTGGAACCTCAGGCAGCGCCCACGGATCAGCACGGACAGGCCCTCCCGGAGGGCTGGACCCCTCCGCACACACACACAATTCTCATTATCCCAACCTCCAGGCCTTGTTAGTACTGAAATAAATAAATGTGATATTTAAAACTCTGGAGCGGGTCTGCCATTTTGCAGTCAGTGCTAGAAGCACTAGAAGAATTGGCAAAATGAGACACCAGGAGAGCGGTGGAAAACTTGCGCCAGGCTATCGTTAACGCTGAATTCCAGCCCTTCAGCGAACGTCATGCAGCTGAGAATCCTCCGTAAGAAATGGCTTCAAAAGTGAAACGTGCGGGCAGGAGGTGTGGGGTGATCCAGATAGCTCTTCCCGGCTGAGGCTTCTTCCTTTCGGTTCTCTCTGGGCCTGCAATCCTGCTCTTGTCACGGCTTCAGTGTGGAACACGGGGCCACGCAACCCTGTGGCTCTGTGGGGCCGATGCTGTCACAACATCTGCCTTCCTCGTGCGGGAGAGGATGCCAGACAGCAGCCGACACAAAGAAGGTCTCACATCCCTTTGGAGTTGAAATGCACACACTGCAAACGATGTGCCTTTTGAGCTAGACGGGACCCTGCTCCCAGCTACCCACTCCCCACTAACTAAGGCCTGTCGGTGCACCGCTAACGAGTGCGCAAGACCCAGACAGAAAGAAGGAGTGGAGGGGGAGGAGAGGAGGGAAGGAAATTGGAAATCCCATCTCATTAATCTACAAAGAAATGAATCTGCAGACTTCGTCACACCGCCTGCAGGAAGAATGATTAAAAAGGCTTAAGCCACCACATGGTTCTGCCACAGAAGTCCCCGAAACAATGGAAAATACAATGGATAGAAACAAATCAAATGCTGCTGATGTGATCAAGTGGCAGCCGACTTTTCAGAACGTTGCTATTGACCCACTGCTGACAAATCCCGCAGTGTAGTCACAGCAGCCATAAAACCTAAACAGATACTTCACATAAAGATTATTGTAGGTTTTTAGGACTAGAATTGAAAAAGCAAGCATGCTTTTGGCTATAGGACATTTTCTTGATAGGGATTTGCATTTATTTGTTTTACTTTGAACAGAGCAAAACCCTGGTGGAGAGAAATAAAACACCTCTGCTTAGTGTCTAACTAAGAAAGAAATGGCAAGCTTTCTGCATGTGTTTAAAAATGGCCAAGGGAACAAATATGTCTACTCCTTTCTAATTTTTTTTCCCCTGAGTGTCACATACCTCTAAGGTATGTGAAGGTTGAGTCTCTAGCAAAGGAAAATAATATTAAAGTTACTTAGTACAGTAAAATAGAGATTAAGGATATGCTCATAAAAGATGTTTCATGGTGACTATGCTACTGGAAGAGGGGGGAGGGTAGGGCGTGGGAACTTACAACTGAGTGTTTCTGACAAGCAAGACACACAACACACACATCCACCATCTACGTCATCCTCACAACAGTCCTGGAGGGATCATCGTCGTCGTCATCATCATCATCATCGTCATCACCATCCTCAAGCCCATTTTACTAATGGAAAATATGGGCGTTCAGAGAGGTAAAGTAACTTGCCCAGAGTCACACAGCATTTAAGTGATGAACTAGAATTTGATCCCAGGTCTATTTGACATGGGATATTTTTCAAATTCATCAGCGGTTTGACCAACCTTCACAAAGTCAAGACAAGAAGCAATGAACGTTATGTTTGGGGTCTTACCATCCCAATGCAGAGGGACCTCAGGGAATGTGGCATCCTCAGCCATCCTCATTCTGGAGCCCTAGGCCAGGAGCAGCCCTGACACAGGAAACAAAGGGCTTATCCTGAAACTTGGACCACGGGGTCATCTGGCTGCTGCAACGGAACTCCTAAAGTCTCTGCTGGAAGCCTCTGTGTCCTAAGGGGATGCTGGGAGCAGTAGCTTGTATTCCCCGAATCACAACAACGGGACTTTGGCCAGATGCCCTGATGTGGCTGGAAGACCTCCAGGAAACAGGAGATGGGGAAAAAGTCTCGAGCGTGGGATCAATGCCCCGCCTCCTCCAAGGGCTGACAGAACGTTTACCATCTCTGACCCTGTAACAGCCAACTAGCTCAGTGGCTATGAGCAGACCACGGAGTCAAACAGACCCCAGCTCTGCTCCTTGGGAGCTTGGACGGATCCCTCCCCATCTCCAAGCCCCAGTTATCTCATTTATAAAACAGGGAGTAAGCCACACCCCCTCAAAGACTACTGTGAGCATGAAAGAGGAGTCTACAGAGAGCTCGGGCACCTTATAAATGGTGAACTACAGTAGCTATCATGCTGGTAGCAATGATAAAAGAAGGCTGGGCAGGAGATGATCCTCCCTCCCCGTCCAGCAGCCAGTCCATTGTCATCGGGCCGCATGATGACAGCAGGACCGTCATACTTACTTCCGGCCACGGTGTGCCAGGAAGCCCCATTGACAGTCCCATCCTCTTTCTGGAAGTCTTCCGTGTGGCACACCCTCCTCCTGGCATCCGTCATGAGGCGGTGAGTGGAGGCGTAGGCGTAGGCCAGCCAGCGGAACACGTGGTCGTCGGGTGTGGGAGTGTGCTCCTGCATCTGCCACGTGGACCTCGCCATGTCGTAAGGGTAGGCCACCACCAGCTCCCCGCCCTGTAGGTTGCCACCCAGCACGAAGGGGATCTTTTCCATCCAGGCTATGACGGCCCTAGTCTCCACTGCCACCTGTGAACGTTCCAAATTTAAACACATTTGAGAAATAAAATAAGAAGGAAACTGCTTTCTCTCCCTAGCTTTCTAAACAGGGACATAACTGAAAAAGCAATCCTTTTATGGAATCACCTGAGCAAAATTTAGAGTTTCAAAATCTGTCCTGGGAAAACTGGCCACTGTGGAAATAATGGACAAAAAAGAGAGAAACCCAGAGAAGTTTCGTTTCTTAGGAACATTCCAGTTAATGCACAAAGAGGGAATGACAGAATTAGAGTATCAACATTCTGCAACTCCACTGAATTAATGGCTCAGTCAATGGATTAATGCTCACCAATAATTACAAAGAGAGAGAACCAAACGTAACGCGTCTCCTGATGACGGAACACACACCTAGAAAAACCATCCACCCTGTACGTGACCAAGTCCCTAGTCCAGGGGTCGGCAGACTTTTCTATTAAGGGCCAGATAGGAAATATTTTAAGCCTTGAGGGCCACGCAGTCCCTGTGGCAACTACTCAACTCTGCCATTGTAGCAGGGCAGCACCACGGACAACACGCGGATGAATGAACATGGCTGTGTTCCAGTAAAACACCATTTACAAAAACAGGCCTGAGTGGGACACGGCTACTGATGGCTGTAGTTGGAAATCCAAAAAAGAGGGGATGTATGTATATGTATAGCTGATTCACTTTGCTATATGGCAGAAACTAACACGACACTGTAAAGCAACCATGCTCCAATAAAAATTAATTTTAAAATCTTTTATTTTATAATTAATACCTTTTAAAATCATTTTCCTCACCATGAAAAATCATTGTAAATGACTGTGAAATTTTACCAGATACTTCCTTCTGCAGACAAATTATTTCTTTTGTTTTTTTCTATCATTTCATTGATTTTTGCTCTTTTTTTTTTTTTTTTTTGCGGTACGCGGGCCTCTCACTGCTGTGGCCTCTCCCCCTGTGGAGCACAGGCTCCGGACGCGCAGGCTCAGCGGCCATGGCTCACGGGCCCAGCCGCTCCGCGGCATGTGGGATCCTCCCGGACCGGGGCACAAACCCGCGTCCCCTGCATCGGCAGGTGGACTCTCAACCGCTGCGCCACCAGGGAAGCCCTGATTTTTGCTCTTTTTAATCACAGTCTTTCTACACTTTGGGGGTTTCTTCTGTTATTCTTTTGCTAGCTTCTTAAGTTAGTTGATATTCAACTTTTCTTATTTTGGAATATAATCATTCAAAGGTATAAATTCCTGAAAGCACTATTTTTTTTGCTATACTCCATGAATTTTGACATTTAGTATTCTCATTATCTTTGATTTATTTTTTAGTCGCCAGTATGAACTTTTTCTTTGACCCATTACTTATTATTTTTTTTTAATTTTCTAAATACATGGTGATGTTTTCATTAACCTTATTACTGTCTGCTAGTTTAATTGTACGGTGGTGAGAGACTCATGGTCTGCCTGACTCCTATTTTCTGAAATTTGTTGAGATTTCCTTTACAGACAAGAACACCATCAATTTTTGAAAATTCTCCAGGGATTACTCAGAAGAATATGTATTCTCTACTTGTTGGTTGTAGAACTCTTACAGATCCCTATGTCAAGGCTGTTAATTGTTATTCAAATCTCTGTCTTTAATGATTTCCTGTCTATCTAACCTGTCCATAACTGAGAAAGGTATTGGTGATGAGAGGTTTGTGTAATTCTCCCTGTGTTTTTAAAGAACAAGCTCAAAAAACTAAATTCTGGACTTAAAGCAAAGACTGAAATCCAAGGACTTTCTATAATTGTGCTAAAATAATTACTTATCTCTCAGAGACTCAAGTCTAAGAAAGCTGGCAACCATATTCCAATTTTGGTCCAAGCGTTCCCAAATTATAACAGCACTTGAATCCTCAGCTTTGCCAGATGTCACTAGTATGTTAGCTTGGAAAAAAAGCAGGGATTATGTAGGGTGGAATTAGGAAATGTGAGAAAGGATTCAGAAGACCCAGAGGGCCTGAATTCTTTACTTCTCCACCCCCATAAGGCGCCCTTGGGCATCCTAACTAAACCGCATGGCGCATGGTATTGCCACTGTCTGTCTCCATCATTTGACTGGTTGCTTCTAGAGGTCCTGCAGAACACCATCCTGTGCATCACTAAATGAGGCAACCATGCTGGCCGTCCTCCAGTAAGTGGTACCCACATGTGCTGTGAGCTGGAGCTCTCTTTTTTTGATCTTGCAATGTGCTTGCCTAAAATATAGCATTTCCCAGCCTTCCCTTTGGGGGGTGGATGCCGAGTTTTGACTAACTTCTGGCAAGATTTAAACAAAAGTATTATGCAGGAATTCTAGGAATGCCTAGAAAGTGAACTGACTTATCTGAGAGGAAGACTTTTTTTTAACCTTTTCTCTCCTTTTCCTTCAAAGACATGATAGCTGGAGCCCCAGATGGAACTGCCATCTTGAATTATGACCTTGAAAAATCAAAGTGCACATGCTAACATCTGGAGGCAGAAAGATGACTTGTGGGTTCCTGATGATCATGGGCTTCTATTTGGCTGGCCCTGAACCATCTGCCTCCAGGGTTCTCTTATGTGAAAAAAGAAAAAAAAACCTTTTACCTCGTTAAGCTGCTGTGACTTTGGTTTTTTTCTGTTGGTGTACCCAAACCTAACACTCATATAGTAATCAAGGCAGACCTTTTGAAGGACATATAGGACAAAAGACTAAGGGTAAAGTGCATTTACAGTGGGCAGAGGAGGCAATAGAAGGCATGGGAAATTCGGCGAAAATTATTTCTTCCATGAGATACTTTTTTGCAAAACTAGACCTAAGAAATTTGGGGGAGACATTTCTCACCCAATTGCATTTTTCTTTCCAAAGAAGCACCACATGTAATAAATCCATGGGGACTTGTGAAAATAAAAGTAAGATATCTCAAGTAATCAGTGAGGTCTTAAGGACAAATTTCACTGCAATTTCACTGCACTGCCAAAGATGAGGGTTATAATGACCGTAACAAACACGCACAATTGAGGCAAAGTTTTTTCGGGAAGCACTGCAAAGAAATCTAATTAAATGATTCCTCTTCTAGGAAGAACCTCCTCAAATTTCAATTTAAAAGGTAGTTATTATCTAGCACACTTCCCTACTTTTGGAGAAAACATGAGAGGAAAAAGTGATTTTGTCTTGTTCTTAAACGTTATATCCTCTGCAAATACCGGTGGGTTTAACTTTGGCCTCCGCTGCTCTAGAGATTATGGGGTCTTTTTACTCACCGTGGCATTTTCAGACAGAAACCACTCAGGGATTGCAATATAGTGATTGGGAACTTTCCGTGGGATGTTCTGTCGGTCCTCTGCCCCCCAGAGCAGTGTGTTTAAGTCAGGAAAGTTGTTGTTGATGTCTATTCCGTCATGGGTCCAGCGTCCCAGGGACCAGCCTCCCAGCTCCGAGCCCTGAGAGAAAATTCAGAATATGAGGAACCCACAGGCTTCTGGATCATTCTGTCTCTCACATACATGAGGCACCTCCGTCTCCATCTCCATCTCCATTTGGGGTGTGTCTCTAAGCCTCTACGCACCCTCTGACCCAAAGATGACATCCAAAGGAGAATATTTGGTTAATAATCTGTTAATATTTGGTGGGTGATGGATAATATAGCCAAGCAACTCCAGAGAGGGAATGCACAGAATCATTCCTGCCATATGGCAGCGCTCAGAAAAGTATGAGGTCTCCCCTGCCTCCTCTTCCTTCACCTCTTCTACACAGGTTGAATGAAACTCCAAGTAGTAATGAATCTAAGACTGTGTCAGTGCAAAAATCAAACGCCACCATATTAATGCTTTCTCCCTGCAATTCTGGCTCACTATTTCGCACTGCAAATCCCTAACCAACCATTTGCACCAATAAATACAACCAAAACTCTGCACTTTTGCATTTGATAGGTACCATTGTTTTAAGTATAGTTTTCCATTTTATTCCCAGATACTGTGAATATAATTATGAATACACAATACAACATTATACTAACTGTAATCTATACATAACTCTCTATATAACTCTAACCTATATAAATTCTATATCATAATTGGAACATGACATATAAACAATATATCAGAATAATAAAAATAACTGTCCTCAGAGAACTGATGAGAGGATTGTAGGTAATAATCAAGGTCAGAACGTGCCTTAAGTGCTCAATCAATGCTAGGTGTTATTATTATTCTATCCTATTGTTCCCACTGTATATATAACAATATTATCATTCATGCTCATTTTCTTCAGTCTGTTAGTGTCTCCCCGTAATTCTCAATTACTGCCGTGCATCTTCCATAAGCCTTGCGGGTTTCCTTGTCTCAGCGGAAAGACACTTAAGAAGAAAGCTGGTAATGTGCAGTTCAGATCAATCATGGCTCAGCACATTGTGCGGGGGGGAGGGGGGGAGAGCTGCTGTGCTGGGCGAGAGGAACGGTCCATTACCCCCTCGTAGGCCTTCTCATAGCCGTCGGGGTTGAGGGAGGGGATGATGTGGATCCGGGTCTCCTCCACCAGGCGGACGATGCGCGAGTTCCGGGCCAAGTACTCCTGGCACAGAAACTGCATCAGCAGAAGCATCAGCTCCCGGCCCAGCACCTCGTTGCCGTGGGCCCCCGCGATGTAGTGGAACTCGGGCTCACCTTTACTCAAAGATGGGAAAAAACAGAGGATCATATCGGATGCTTCCAGCAAAACAGTCCTCGTCACATTGTATTAGGAAAGAAATCTCTGAATAATAGAAACTTAAATTTTAGCCCTCTCTGTTCTTTCAAATCAACCACAATTATACCAGTACAATTTTTATTAATTCCCAGAAAGTCAGATATATAAGAAAATGAGCAGAAAAGTCTCAAATGATACCAGCCACGGGGTAGGAATGTTTAGCATTATTTGGCAAGAACAAATACAATAACACAGTGTTTAGAGTTTAAAAGTTACAAATTAGACACAAGCCAGAGCAATTATTTTTCTCTTCGGGGAGGCAATTATTTTTCTTAAAAGAACTTTGTATTCAATTTTATAAAGATACAGAGATGAATAAATGCAAGCAGAAAGTAGTGTCAGGGCAAGTCAGCAGTGACACCGTTTTGTAAAGGGGGCCTGTCTTTGAGCTTGTTCTCTTCAAAGCTCAGCTTTTTCAACGTCGGATTTGTCAGTGCGGGCGTGAGCTGACAGCACTCCTGCCTCTTTTGTTGGCCAAGCTACTGCTTTTGCGGAAATGTGATTTCACCCACAGATAAAGCCCTTACCCTTTGAAAGGCACTCCTGAGAGAAACTCCTGGAATACCGATGAACATTGAAGTCGAGAGAATCAGACAAATCTCTGCATTTCTTGCAGTGGATTTCTAAAGGGCTCACAATTTTACCAGAAAGAAAAATCTCTGACCCCACTGCCTCTCTTCCGCCCGCTGACTTGTAGGAGAACATAGTTTTGGGAGTGATCGAATGAGAAATGGCTGAAAACAGGAAATGCTTGAAAATAGGATGGAAATTTAAAAGAAAATTAAGGGAACCATCTCTAACTAGAGCCCTTAATGACCGGGGAGTCCAGAATTTTCTCCGGGAAAAAAACCCTGTCCTAACCATCTCCAGCTATTTTCCCCTTTGGTTAGCGTGACCGGTCTCAGAGATGGGGAACAGAATTAAATACGGTCCATTTGGAGAAAAGGAGGGTATTTCTTAAGCAATTTGACAGCCCACATCATAAAATGAGGGGTTCACAGAACCAAGATCTGCAGAATCTATGTAAGAGTGAGTGCGTGGGCAGCTCCCGCCCTGTTTCGTGACCATCGCCTCACTCTTTAAGAAAGCAGCAGACTCGAAGGGCCGGAAGCACTACAGAGGGGCAGCCTCACCGACTTCGTGCTCCCCAGGGTGGTCGGAGATCTCCACGGCGTACAGCTTCAGGCCCTGGTGGCTCTTGCCAATGTTGTAAATCCTGGTGATGTTGGAGCACATTTCGTTCACGACCTTCATCAACTGAGAAACAAGATGGGTTTACGGCCCTACACAAGGATGGCCACGCTGCACGGAGGGCAGACCTCTCTAGAAGACAGTCCTCTCCCACGGCCCCCTGCACACGCCCACCCTCCTGCACACCAGTGCTATCCCCCTGCCTGGAATGTTCTCCTCGTGGCCCCTCTGCCCGGTCTTCCAGCACCTCGTGCCTGTGTTTCTCACCTCCCTGAGCTGGAGTGTCACCTCCCTGGGTGACGAGGTGTTACCTTTTCACCTTGGTTTCCTGTTTTCTTATTGTGCCCTCATTAGACAGACTGAGCCTTTTCTCTCTATACCCTTGCCTAAATAAATATTTATTACTGAACATCATTTTTCTCTTACACTGTAATGAGCAATCTATGATGTCAGGCTGAAGGAACACACACGGCTTCGCCCTCCTGGAACTCAAAGTGAGGTAACAGATGGAGTGCCATCGCCACTTCATTGGTGCCAAGTAGGGGGTGCGTGGAGGCCAGGGTGACGGGAGCCGTGCAGTGAAAGCGTGAGGGACGCAGGCTTCTACGAGAAAGTGAAATATATACGGGTGGTTTCCTGAATTTTGCTTGGACAGTCGAGCTTGTCAGACAGCTGCCAAAGGAAGGGAAGAGGGTCTGCTCATCACAGGAGCCCTGGGGCAAAGGACAGAGACACCCCCGCCAGAGGCTGCTGCGCCCCCATCTCTGAACGGGTACCTGTGAGTGAGCTGGGTAAGTGGCCTTGACTTTCTGGGGGAAACTGTTTAGCCATCCCCAAGTGAAAGAAGCTGTGATGCAAAGGCTGTCTCTGCCAGGCACCAGACTAGCCACGCTTCCCCATGGTGGAGTCAGGTGTGTTCATGAGATAACTTCTGACAGGGTGTTAGAGACCAGGGGGGAAGCTTGCGTGCCGTGGAAGCAGCGAGGGAGGACATCCCAGCCAGGGGTGTGGGCGGGCGCCCACGGAGCCTGCGCGTCCAGAGCCTGCGCGTCCGGAGCCTGTGCTCCACAATGGGAGAGGCCACAGCAGTGAGAGGCCCGCATACCGCAACAAAACAAAACAAACAAACAAAAAAAACCAAAACTATGGAACTGGTAAATCGGTATCGTAGAATTTCTGATGGAGTGGAGTGACATTGCACTTGGTTTGCCTTTTGTAACAGAGCATTCTGCACTGCTGGGTGGAGGGCGATCCCCGGGCCTCGGTGCGCATCTCTAAAGGAATGGAGCTTTTGCTGCTGGTGCTTTGCTTTTACGACACACCTACGAGGTGTTACAGCCACAGCCCTGCTCAGGCATTCAGGGTCTATTCTCTCACCACTCCTGGGAGGGGGAAACATGCTTTGCTTTATGATAACTCACTTTGTGTTATAATACCTAGGTGAGAGAAAGAGAAAGCTGACTAGAAAGGACTCTTGTTCAAAGAGGGAAGAGGCAGAAACCCACCATCACTGGAGAAACCACATGCCAGCAAGGTTAACGTAGCTTCACACCTCTCACCATGAGGGATACATACCGAGGGGCTGAAGCGGAGGCACACAGGCGTAGGCCAAGTTTTAACAAGAGACACGGTGATAATGTCACTAGCAACGTTCACCATCGCGGTCACAGTAAGTTCTATTTCTCTACTGAATCTCATTGTGAGGACCCCCAGGGAAGTAGATAAGCAAGGAGGCCTGTCCCCATTCTACAGCTGTGGAGACGGAGGCGCAGAAGGACATTGAGGGATTTGCCCAGGGTCACCCAGCTAGTACCAGGTGGAGCCAGGGCTTCGGACTCTTGAGTTCTTATCTGTCCATGAAGGTGCAGCAGAGCGATCAAAACAAGCAATGCCACCCCTTTTGTCTGTTGTACCTGGGATTGTTCCAGTAGACGGCCACAGCACAAGCACCATCTGATCTGGGCCTCTCATACCAGTCCCTGCTGACCACACACGCTCCACTAGCAGCGTGGCCCTCAGCAAATCCTGATCAGCAGGTGACCCACGGTCCTGCGTTCAGATCAAGGACCGGTTCTGCAGACACAGAGCCACTCGGCTCACCCTGAGCTAGGTGATCGACACAAGCATTCAGTACAGAGTCCGGCTGCCATTTAATGCCTGCCCTCCTTCCCCTTTTGATGAGCTGCCAGAGGAATGCGCCCCCTGTGCTGGGTTGTCATTTAATGCCTACCCTCCTTCCCCTTTTGATAAGCTGCCAGAGGAATGTGCCCCCTGTGCTGGGATCATGACCTTGACATTGGAAAAGGACAAACAGCATCTTCCCTGGATGCACACTTAGCCAGGGATACAGCCTCTCAGGATGGGGCGATTCTTAGCCATAACTCATTGGAGTCACCTCTTTATCCTCTACCCACCACGGCAGTATTTTTATACCAGTCACATTTTCCTTCTTGGTGTTGTGGTATCACGAGTATCTTTTCCACGCATAGGAACGAGAACACGGGCATTTGAAGACTCCCTTTAGGAAGGTTCTTGACAGTTCCCTCCACACCGTGGCCCTCTGCAATGCTGGGAAGGATTTCTCCAGGGGCCATGGGCACCCTCAAAAACCCAGCTGGTGAGCCACCTTGCTTATTCCCAAAAAGAGTCAGAAGATTTTTCGGAGTTTGAGTCTTAATGGTAAATGTTTGAGTCTTGATGTCTAAAGTAAGAGAAAGGGACAGAATTTTCTTCACTGCCTTGCTGAGGAAGCATATTCATCCCCAACAAGGATGACATCACCCAAAGGAGGTGAAAACTGGTTTTCCAGGGGCTCAAAATCTTAAATATTACATGCATTGTGGCCCTCCAACGTGCAACCCTACCTAACAAAATTTTATTCCTTCGTTTTTAATGTAATGGGTAATTAAGAAAAGTGTCTAGAAAGGGCCAGTAAGGAAACATGGCTGAGAAACACTGCCCTCGAGAGTAGTGGGTTTTGTAAGATTCTCAGCGTCCTGAAGACTCTTGTCTCCTCATCTTGGAGGTGGGAATAAATCACATCCTGGGATCTACTGAATTCCTGGCTCGGTTGCTTCCCTCCTCTCCTGAAGGAGACAGAAGAAAGAGCCCCCTTTCCTAGTAATTCCGTTTCGAGCAATACATCAGAGGATCAGAGTGGTACATCAGAGGTAAATTACGTGCACGATGACACTTGCCGGAGCAGGTTTCATCCTCTCACACAAGTCACTGCAAGTGGGGAGCTATCCAAAGGCTCCAGGGCAGAAAGGTAGCTGAGAAAACTGACGCATCCACTCACTGGAACATTCCGTAGCATCCAACAACAATTATGAAGACGGCAGTGAGACATGGCTAATGATCCCATATTAAGTGAGAAAATCTGGGCAAAGTTGTAACCATCCTCTGATCAAAATCGTATGAATTCTGTGAACACAGAAATGCAAACCCTGGATAGAAATGGGGGAAAATGAAAACCACTGATTCTTTAGGGTATTGGGTTCATGGAGGATTAACCTTGAGACTTTTAGTTTGCATTTGATATGGTTACAATATTGTTTATCCAATGAATTAAAATGTTAAAAAAAAAAAAAAAGAAAGAAGGGAGAAGAGAAAAAGTCCTCTTCCATCATCTTTACTCATTTGTCTGAGAAACAGACACTGCATCTGATCAAGTGAAAACGAATTCCAGAGGGAGGGGGAAGGAAGAGAGCCAGGGTAGGAGGCATCCCGTGGTGGGCGGAGCTGGGCTTGTCTGGATCCGCAAGCCTGCTGTCCTGCCCGGGCTTCCTGCCACCATCGTCCACCCCCAGGGTCAGGAGCTCAGCGACCCCACTGCCTGCTGCCCACGACCATCCTCAGCTGCCCGGGAAATCAAAACCGCTAGCCGGCTGCCTTCCAACCCACGTCTCTCCTGGACTCCTTTCTACGTCTCATGCCACACGCTCCTTCTCAGCCAACCAACCAGAATTTCCTGAGCATTGGGCACCTGACAACAGCAGGTCCCCAACCAAGTCCAATCTTTCTAACCTCTCCCCAAAACCACTTCTTTTTCTCCCGCTGTGGACGGTATCCCAGGCCCTGGGAAGCACACCAGAACGCTATCTCTCTCCAACTTATTGGGGAATCCTAGGACTGGTCAGTCCCTCTCAGAAACCCCTCCCCCCATCCTTCTTCAGACCCGGCAGGTCCCTCTCCTGGGACAGAGCTCACCAGTCTACTGTCCATACAACTGCCGGAAGGATCTCCCCAAACACAGCTCTGCTCCTGGAAAAGACCTCCTGATTCTCAGACTCAAGACTAAAGCGTCTCCTGGCACTGCCAACTGTCCCAGAAACAGGCCGTCCCCTCCTGCCTCCACAGTCCTGTCCTCCTTGTACTCACTGCTCGGACCACCCTTCCTTCTGTCTCTTCCTGCCACAGGCCTGGATGACGGCGGACCTCATCTGCAACCCCATGCCGGCCCTGTCTCCCACATATCTCCCCTGCAACAACTTCAAAAGTACAGTTATCCAGTACACTTTATGGATTTAAGATAAAATGACAGAGTCTCTGCCCTCGCGGTTCCAAATGACGGAGAAAGGTAACGTACATGTAGACACAGAGATGACTGAGCAATTATGAATGGTGACTCATGCTGGGGAGGCCTTCAGTGCTCAGAACAATTAACTCAATCTGCATCATAATATCAGCATTTGCGCAACGGCCTCCTGCCTCCCCCGCTTCCCCCCATCCCCTTCCCGAGCCCCCGGGGCTCCCCCAGCGGGGAGAACGGCGGCTTATAAATCAGTGCTCCAGAAATAATTCTCACACGCGCTGGTCGCACACATTCTCACGACTTCCCTCCAAGCAACGGCTCTTCTGCTTTCTTTTCCTGCTCCCACGTCTGCTTCTCATTTCTGTGTTGTTTGTAAATGTCTCTCGTAATACTCGATAAACTAACATTTTTTTTTTCCCCTGAAGTAGAAAGATTTCTACAGCAATCTAGCATACTCCATACAGGGAATTGCTAAAAGTGCTGGCTTCTTTCCCATCCCCAGGAGCCAGGAGTTCAAATGGCAAATCACTTCTGGCTTGAACACTCTTCACGATTGATAGATGCCCCCAACCTCCGACAGTTTCCAGGTGAGTGCTGCGGGGTCCTGAGAGATCAGAGTGGGGCCCCCAGCGTCCCCTGAAGGGGCTGCATTGCTTTCTCGGACTCCTCTTAGCTCTAACATCTACCAAGTGATGGGGACCAGAGTCCCGCAGGGCAATGAAGCACATCCATTAGCTCTCCTCATATGAGAAGGACCTCCATTCTCCATGCGGGACAACTAGTTAAAGGTACCACACTCTCTGTGCAGTGAGCTCATTTTAAATGCATTTAGATAGATTGCTTTTGACATTAACTGCACCAACTAAGTTGATATTTGCCTAATTTCTGGGCAAAAAGATGTCCCGAGATGCCCACTGAGCAAAGCTGTGTTAAGACACGAGTTCTTCATAAAATGGAACGGCGAGCAGTCGCACACACACCCGGAAGTGGAGAGCAGCAGGGATGACTCACAGACCTCAAGTCCAAACACAGACCACGAGGCAATTTCTTTAGCACATCCCACCTCTAAGTCTGTGCCGACAGGTGCCTGGAAGCAGCTGTGTGTATCTCCAATTAAATGACATGGAGACTAACCGGGTTTGTTGACTCCCTGGGATGAAGCAGAGAGCCCTCGTGGCAAAGCCTCATTGCTCCGACCTCAGGAAAGTCTCGTGCCCTTGTACCGCGTGGCTGGTACCGCTCCCTCAGCACCTATGAGCCCTCGCTTTGAGCCATGTTATTTTGGCCTCTGGTGAATGCTTGTTCATTAAACATATTTGTGAGTACATTTCTCTGTTCCTTCTCTTCCGACAGATTCTTACATGTCTAAGGATTTCTCATTTGCCAACACTGGCCCGCGCTTTCTAGCACAAGGCTTGGGGGGAACGCTGCACAGGATTACACAGGCAAAGCACTCAGCACAGGGCTGCTTTTTTAGCCTGTCCTAAAAAACTCTTGGTCCCTTCTCCCTTCTGCACCCACTAGACAGATGTTGTCAATAGCTCAGGATTACTTGGTTTCTGTCATTAAATCTGGGGCCAATCTCATCTGGGACGTCTTTTCCTCCTAAGAGTCTATAGCACTGAGAGCCATAAGGTATCAACCAGCTGTTCTGAAACCTGCCTGTATATTAGAATCACAAGGAGAGCTTTAAATAATTTAGATTCCCCAGTCCCTTTTCCTCAGGATTCTGCTTTAATTGGCCAGAGGCAGGTTTCAAGTATAGGTATTTTTCCAAATTTCCCCCAGTGATTCTAACACCGAGAATCAGAGAATCAGAATAACAAGGGGGGTGTTACATAGTCCCTCCGTGGCTCAGTTTCCCCATCAGTAAGACAAGGCCAACAACAGTCCTGCGCTCCTAGGGTGGTCAGAGAGACTGCCCATGTTAACATAGGTAAATTCCTAATGTAGGGAAATTGATGTAGGTCATATGTGAGAGCTTCCTGCTATTACTATCACCAGTGTTATTCCGGATTCTTTTCCTTCTTCGACTCTGCACATGACTATTGTCCTTAAATCAGTGATACCACTCAAACACACAGCGATGTATTTTTTTAAATTGAAGTATAGTTGATTTACAATATTGTGTTAGTTTCAGGAGTACAGCAAAGTGCTTCAGTTTTATATATATAGAGAGAACATTATTTTCCATTATAGGCTACTACAAAATATTGACTATATTTCCCTGTGCCATCCAGTAAATCCTTGTTGCTGATCTATTTTACATACAGTAGTTTGTATCTGTTAATCCCATACTCCTAATTTATCCCTCCCCCTCTCCCTTTCCCCTTTGGTAACCATAAGTTGGTTTTCTATGTCTGTGAGTCTGTTTCCGTTTTGTATATAGATTCATTTGTATTATTTTTTAGATTCCACACATAAGTGATGTCATATAATATTTGTCTTTCTCTGACTTACTTCAGTAAGTATAATATTCTCTTGATCCACCCACGTGGCTGCAAATGGCAATATTTCATTCTTTTTTATGGCTAATATTCCATTGTATATACATATACCACATCTTCTTAAGCCAATCGTCTGTTGATGGGCACTTAGGTTGTTTCCGTGTCTTGGCTATGAACATTTGGGCACATGAATCTTTTCAAACAAGAGTCTTCATTTTTTTCTGGATATATACCCAGGAATGGGATCGCTGGATCATATGGTAGCTCTATTTTTATTTTTTTAAGGAACCTCCATACTGTTTTCTATAGTGGCTGTCACCAATTTACATTTCCACCAACAGCGTAGGTGGAAGAAGTATAGTATTAAATCTGAAAGCTTCGCTTCGAATTCTGCTTCAATCACTTGCTGACGAGGGAGGTTTCCTCTGGTCACCTGAACCCCAAGGCATTCTCAGCCTCGAAACTACAAGCATTTCCTGTGGCTTCAACAAACCATAAAAGCACAAAAACAAACACCTACGTGCTTCTGGGCACAGGAGAGATTTCTCTTTGACAAACCTGGATCTTACCTGACGCATTTCCTTATAGCTGTGGTGCTTAAAATCCAGGTCATCGGTGGTGGTCATTTCATTCCGTCGGTGATAATAGTTATTTGGATCTAGGGACAGAAATATGGTTTTGAATTCATCCACATTATTCTATTACTTGTGGTGGCTGTGTTAGGTGCCTGATTTGTGTGGGAACACAGCTCAACCTCTAGCTTCTAACTTTCGCACAGAGGTGAGAGAGCCAACTTTCAAGAAGCATCTTAAGTGTCAGAACTACCCAGTGGGGAGAGCATGGGCCTGGAGCCAGAATGCCTGGGTTCCAATCTCTTCTACTTGTGTGCTGTGTGACCTTGGATAAGTCACTGGAGTTTTTCCTTAGTGTCTTCACCCATAAACAGGGGAACACTGGTACCTCCCTCACTGGTTTATTGTTAGTATTCGTGCCTGGCAAACAGTCACACTAAATGAAGGAAGGAATAAGTGAATGAATGAATATCACAATTGCATGGAAATTTTCAGAAGTGCAGTAGACTCTATCACTTGCTTGCCCAGCATGGAGTCCACTTTCATCCTTCCTAACAGAAGCCCTGTGTTGTTTGGGAATCCCCTCTTCTCCACTTCTAGGAAACTGACCTCATGCCTTAAGCTCCAGGGGTCCTACATGACTGGTCTAAGTCAATCAGAACATAGCACTCCTGGCCACTCTTATTGGTCCAGATTGAAGGGAAGGACTTTAATGGCACAGAGGAGTGAGCGAGAATCTCTCCAGAGTAGAGGCCAGAGAGAACCTCTGAGTGAACCAACCCTAGATCCCCATCAACCTCCCTTGGGACTTCCAATCACCTGACATAAAGAATTCCCTGAACTGCTAAGCCAGTGGGAGCTGGGGTTTCTCTTGTTGGGGCTGAAGCACCCTAACAGGCATAATCAGGACGCATTAGCAGTGGTGACCCCTGAGGACTGGGGAGGAGATGTCTGCTCTTGACTTAATTCTCTTCCAGATAAATTGACTTTTTTCTGTAATTCCTATAAGCCGATGTCGTTTATACAACTACAAAAACAAAGAGCACTGAGAAGGAAGGAGGGGCAAGGGAACAGGAAGAGCTGGAAGGGGGATGAGGGGGCAGGGACTGTTCAGTGGGCCCTCTCCTGACCTGACAGAGTCGGAGGCTTACAGAGCCTCAGCCAGGCTTGCCATCTCCAGCCCCAGCTCCGTGCAGCCAGAAATCCCGGTCCGCTCAGACCCCTCCCCAAGGCAGAGAGCACATGGTACTTTAGACAAGTTAACCTACTAACTCCGGAACCACGTGAGCAAAGCTGGAACCATAGCAGCTGTCTGATCCAAGTGGCTCAAGGGATAATTCTGGAGGTGATGGTGGTGGCGGGTGATGGGAGGACGAACACCAGCTCCCAGTGGTATTAGGAGCAGGGAGTCCTAACTCGTGCCACCAAGCAAGGCCACAGACCAGCAACACTGGTTGCTTGTAAGACGCAGCCTACGCCTACTGAATCCGAATCCACATTTTAAAAAATCCACAAGTGTGAGAAGTACCGTGTTAAAGTACTGAGCGCACTGCCAGCAGGGTTGAGGTCCGCGGTGCACATCACACACATCTGCGATCACGCGAGCTGGCTGCCTGTCTGCAATCCACAGCCACCTGGCGTGACTGCCACCTGGAACCTACCTGCCGAGGGCCCCTTAAAGACTGGCTTCACCCTTGAGAACTGCGGCCACATGCGGCACGTTGAAAATCACATATAGACCCACGCACCAAAAACGACTTGGTGTTTAATATTCACAGAAGGTTTTCCAGTAACACTATTAGAAACAAATAATCACCATTGAAAAAGAAATAATGCAAACTGACATTCTGTTCCAGAAAGAAAGCAAAAGTAGTTCAGGTTCAGCAAAGGCCCCCAGTTATGTTCCAAGTTCTCTCCTTTGGGGAGTGCAGGCTGACCGTACCTTCCAGCAAGCCTCCTGCCCTTTGATTTCCAAACCTGTATGTTTCAAAGCCAAGGTAAAGCACATTTTCACATTACTTTACACTGAATTACTTTACACTGCTGATTCCTTAGAGCTATTCCACACCCCGCCCCCAAGCCCCAGGGGCCTCTTTCACAAGACTCTTCCTGAAAAGCCCCTTTTGTCTTCAAACGCAAGTTATGTCTTCAAGGTTCTTAAAAAGGACTGAAGAAAAACTCAGAACTCAACGTAGACAGATCTCCATGTTTGGCAACATCCTTCCTTCCTTGAGACTAATCAATTTGAGGATATGCATACAAGTTCCAGAACTGACTCAGAACCACAGGTGAACATTTTCACAACCTTCAGTCTTCCACCTTTCGAAGAAATACTTCTAAACTTGTCCACTTATTCTGATTGGATAAAGTTTTATTGAGAACCTATCAGGGCCCCAACACTGTAGGTAAGGAGTGAGAAGCAAGCCCCGCCCCCCCGCCTCCCTGGGGCCCATAGTCTACAAACCCACCCCGCTAGTCAGCCAAACCCACTGTCCCCTTCTCTCTTCTGTGGACAAAAGAATCCCAGTCTCCTGTGGGGAATCTATTCTAGATGCTTCCAATGGAATAGCCTTGCCCAGCACTCACAGGTATGGGCGTGTGATCCAGGTTCAGCCAATGAAAACACACGTCCTCTGGTCACAGCCACTGGCTCAGAGATGGTCCCAGGATCCAAGCTGGGCTGATAAGACGACTCCTCCCAGAGCTCCTCCCCACGAGGGTCTCCTGCTGGCGTCACTCACATGGTGGATGAGTTTGGGGTGTTAGTGGCCAAGCTTCCTGCCTGCACGGTGGTGGGAGAGGAGCCCTGACTGCACAAGAAGGCCCTGAGATTGCAGACCTATTCCTACCTGAAGCCGGAGTCAGATCTACCCCGGGAATTTTCATTCCTGTGAGTGAAAATTTTCCTTCTCCCCCGACCCCTCCCAAGGTAATTTGAGTAGGACTTCCGACATTTGAAACAGAAGTCCGGATTTAGTCTGCAAGGCTTTTATCCTTGCAGATGGAGCTCTGGAGAATCAGTCTCCTGCTTCCTTTCATGTGGCTGGTTTCATATATCAGATGTACTGAAAACCAGCTGATTCCTTCTGGAACACCTTAGTAATGGGAATAGACAAACTGCAGACGGGGCACATGGAGTCTAAAACTGCCCTCCCAACATTACGTCTCTTATTCGGTGACCCAAAGTCCTGTTCCGTCCCAACGGGGCTACTCATTAAGCCTCTTTTGGGTTGAATGATGGCCCCCCTCCAAAAAGATATGCTGCAGTCCTAATCCCCAGGACCTTAGGACGTGACCTTATTTGGAGAGAGGGTTTTTACAGAGCTAATGAAGTGTACATGAGGTCCTTAGGGGGGGCCCTATTCCATTATGACTGTGTCTATCCAAAGGGGAAATGTGAACATGGAGAGAAGCACGCAGGGGACACCATGTGACAGTGAAGGCAGAGATGGGGGTGATGCATCTAACAAGCTGAGGAATGTCAAAAGTTAGACAGCAAACCACCAGCAGCCGGGGGAGAGGCAAGGAACAGACTCTCCCTCATGGCGTCAGAAGGAACCAGCGCTGCTACACCTTGATCTCAAACTTCTACCTCTAGGACTGTGAGACGATAAATTTCTGTATCCTAAGCCACCTGGATTTTGGTACTTAGTTACGGCAGCCCTGGAAACGAGTCCACACCCTGAACGTTCCCAGCTCCTCACTGATGTGGACACTCGCTATTCTCATCCCCAATCCGGCACCAGCTCACTACACTGTGCAGACCAAACCCCATTCCTGGACATCCAAGGGGACACCACCATTCTTGGACCGTTCTGCCCAGCTGTTTGCTGCTCTGGGGGTTGGGACCTTGCTTTGCGGGTGCTCAGCTGGGAGAGGAAAGGCTGTCTTTCCTGGAAAGGGGGCTCACTGCAATCTAAATCGCTAGTCTCGTGACACGCTTTATCCATAGAGACACTGCAGATTAGAGGTTACCCCGTGGAGGGGGATCCAGAAGTGATTACTCAGTGGGTCCAGGCTGGTTTTGGGTCCATGACAAAGTTCTGAAACTAGAAAGAGCCAGTGATCATACAACCTTGTGAATATACTATCACTGAACTGTACGCTTTAAAAAAGCTTAATTGTATGTTATGTGAATTTCACCTCATTTAAAAAAAATATTGCTGGCCTCCAAGTGCTCTCTGAGGACTAAGGGGGATACCAGAAACGCAGCCACCACAGAGCTTTCTTTCCCTGCCACGAGGCCAGCCCCTCACCCAAGGAAATGCCCATCACTGTGGCCTTGTGACCTCTCGAAGCCCCGACACCCCCAGCACGGAGCCCTGAGCACAGATGACCTGGTACCATATGCAAACAGCACCAAACCCCTTCTGCAAAGAGCTGGCTCCCTAATGAGAAGAAGTCGCACTTGTCCAGCGCCATCTGACTGTTCTTATGACAAGGTCACTCCAAAAGGGGCAAGGGGGAGACGTGGACCCCCAGGCAGAGCCCATTATGATCTCAGGTCATTACTGTCAGTGCAAGCATCAAACCCACAGCTCCGTGTGGCTCCGAAGAGGGAGCAGCACATCATTCATGCTTATTTCCTTGCCACCCCGCCTCATATAACCCCACCGCATAGCATCTCCACCACGCTGCTTGCGTGAGTCCAGGAAACGCTCTGATTTCTTGGCCGGCGCACCTTCTCCAGGAAGTCCCAGGGCCAATCTGCAGGCTGACTGACAGGAGAAACTGTCAGGAAAGACAATTTTCAAGAGTGTTGCTGTTTATACAGTTTCCTAAGATAATCAGGCAGTTGGACAAGAAGAGAAATCACACGTTTATTTAAACTCAGAAGGGCAAGATGCCTTCTGCGACAGGGGGGACAGGCTGCAGCCAGCAAGCCTGGAGCCCCCGAACTGAGAGGGATTCACTGGGGAAAAGACGCCGCCACGCCTTCCCCACTGGACAGCGAGAGCTCTGGGAGCAGCAACCGCGGCATCTTATCTCAGAATCCTTGGGCCCTGACTCCGAACGGGTGCTCCCGAAGCGTTTGATGATGAATGAATGAGTGAGGAATGAACGGATGGATGGATGGATGGATACTCCAATCAAGTTATGTAGAAAGGGCTAGTTACAAAAAGATAGCACTTTTTAGGGCCCAGGTGACCTCTGAGAAGAGGCCCACTTTATGCCATGATGCTATTACCTTATCACTATGGCGGAACAGAGAATGGAGGGTAGGGTGGAGTGAGTGGTAAATGAAAAGCACATCCTCAGGATTGAGGATAATTATGGAACATTATGCCGTCTTTGGATCTGTTAGTGTACTGGTTTCCTAGGGCTGCCATAACAAAGTGTCATAAACTAGGTAGCTTGAAATTTCTTCTCTCACATTTCTGAAGGACAGAAGTCTGAAATGAAGCTGTCAGCAGGGCCGTGCACTTTCAAGGCTCTCAGAGAAGATCCTTCCTTGTATCTTCCCAGTTTCTGGCGGTTGACAGCAATCCTTGGCTTGTGGCCTCATGATTCCAGTCTCTGGCTCAGTCATCACATGCCTTCTCCCTGTGTGGCTCTGTTTTCTCTTCTTAAGGACACCAGTCATTGGATTTAAGGCCCACCCTAACCCAGTATGATGTCATCGTTAACTACTCACATCTGCAAAGTGCCTCTTTCCAAAAAAAGGTTACATTCTGAGGTTCCACAGGGACATGAATTTTGGGGGGAGTGTGGCCTGACTTGGTGAAGAAAAGTGGAAGGTAGTAAAGCAAATAGATTTAAAAGGTCCTTGCAGTTATGCTGATCCAATAGAACCCATCCTTCTCCCAATTTATACAAATTGTTGAGAGGGGGTGGGGCAGGCTGAAACATTATTACAGTTCAGCGAGACTGTAGGTGGTCTTACAATTAAAACATTTTCTCAGTGGCTTATGAATGGAGGGTATGTGTAGTCAGAGAAAGGAGACACAGCATCTCAACGGGTCCTGGCCTGCCCAAAGGGATGATTCAGGGGCAATGCCCTTTAGCAGCTCCTCCATGCTTGAGGGACACAAGCTCCTTTCCACAGATCTTTGTACAGCTCACCACAAGCTCCTCTGGGTCAAATTCAAGACCCTGGACCGCTTGGCACTGTGCAGAGAGAGGACAGTTGCTCAGACCTGGTGGCCAGGAAGACGAGGTGGGAGGAGTGAAGACTTGCCCCAAAGAGGTCAGAGTCTCACATTCATAATAGAAGCTGCAGACCGGCACCAGGGGCTCAAGCATTGCCACCGCCTGCCCTGCAGGGTTATTTCCCAGGACCCTGGGCACAGTCCTGTCACCCTGTGGGGAAATCGTGTGCAGAACAATGGAGCTCCTTTTTGAAAGAGGCAGAGCACATTGCAGTGTTGTTTGCAACAGCAAAATACCTGAAAACCACCAAGGCTGTGATCTGCAAATCAGCTGGCGTGTGTCTTCACCTGAATTCTTCATTATTAAAAATTTATCTTACGAAGCTCTCCCCAGAGTTTCTGATATGCATAGATCCTTAGTCCAAAATGGACAAGTCCATTCAAATTTGGGGAAGAGGACTTCCTTTCACTTTTTAAAAAAATGAACAACATTTAAAAGATTTGCTTGAATTAAAAAAATTTTTTAAATCATGGTAAAACACACATAACATAAAATTTACCATTTTAACCATTTTCAAGAGTACTGTTGAGTAGTGTTACATATATCCACACTGTTGCAGAAACAGATCTCTAAAACATTCTCATCTTACAAAACTGAAATTATAACCATTAAACAACACTCCCCCTTTTCTATTCGAGCTTTAAAAGTCCTATTAATAGACCATGGTATAGTGTAATTCATTTTCTAGTTCAAAAATTTCTGGACACATTATTCATGAAGACTTAAAAAGAATCTTCCCCTTCCTCTGCTCTCACCTGAGAGTCCACAGGAAGACAGGGAAGACAGAACAGAGAAGAAGCAGAAGCAAAGGTAAATGTTTTCATAAACAAGAGTTCCAGGAAGATAGACTCTGGGCGTTTGCATGTAGAGCACAAAGTCACCTTGGGTTTGAGCGGCTGAGTTGCTTGGGTCACCCCTGCCTTTGGCCTCGTTAACTTGCATAAAGGAATTGCGTCGACAACAAGGCAACTGAGCAAGGTTCAATTACCCACGTGGACATGGGGCCCCCGTGCCACCCCAGGCCCTCAGATGTGACCACCGCTGGGCGGCATGCACAAAGGCCAGCTCCCCTCTGGGCAGACTGCTAAGTAACTTCTAGAAGAAAAATGGCCCTAAGTATTCAGGGTTGGAAAATAGAACCATTCCAAGTCCATACTTGAAACCCATCCAGATTTCACATGGTAATTCTGTCTTTGTGTTTAAATTGCCCCCAGGACCTATCTTCAAACATACACCCACCAAGAATAACTTAACAGGAAAATATTTATTTCATGAGACTCTCACAGGCTGCCCTTTGCCCTTTACCAACAACAGATGAATTCCCGCCCTCAGAGAGAAACCGTGACCCTGCTTTTTAAAGCAAGCAGACCAAGGCTGTGCTGAGTGACCTGGCACGAAGAAGGCCTCACAGACCCCCACCTATGTCTCTGCCTGCGGATGCAGTGAACTCAGGAACGCCCAGCAGGCCCTGGCCGGCAGCAGGCGACTGTCACCCCAGGCTGAGCCAGCCACAAAAGGAGGCCCGGATCCCAAATCTGGATCGTCCTTGGAAACACATACTTCCTTTCCACCAGCAATCCCAGCCACCGTAACCTAATGTGAGCAATAATCCCATAATTTACACTATAATTTTGGACACGCACAATGACACAGAAACAAAGATACGCACTGTGGGATTCTGTAGAGAATCAAAACACTGGACACAACTGAACTTCTAACTATAAGAGGCAGTTTGAAAACATGAGATATTGTCCGCAGACTAGAATAAAAGCATCCACAAGACAGAGATGGTCTCTAATAGTTTAAATGACATGAAAAAAGTTTGCCGTCTAGTAAGCACAAATATATAACAAAGAATCCGTCTGGTGTGAGGGTAAGTAGGTAGGTAGGTAGACCCATCTTTCTCACCAATACAGAGCGTATGTTCTACAAATTCATACTTGGCAAAGCAAGATCATGGATATTACGGGATTGAGGGAAAAGCAATAAACGACATGAAATATGCTTTGAAAACTCAGTAACTGTAAGTTCACGGTGTGGGGGGTGGGATGGCTGTAGAAATAGCGTGACGGATATAGCAGCACCTGAGACATCAGAGCTGGTGGTGCCCTTCCCCTGGCAGGGGGAATCCAGAGGTAGCAAGGCCTGACTCTCACTAGACAAGAAAGCTGAGGCTTTCCTGGGGGAGAAAGTATAGGAGAGAGAACCCGAAGCTGTGCTCCTCGTTCCCTACGGCCTGACTGTGGGTGGACAGGAAAGTGGAAATTCCTAGAGGCCCTAGTGAAGGGCCTTAGGAATGTTCTGGAGGCCAGCTTCCTTCCCTGGAGATGTCTGGACAGGATGAAGGGGCTGCCACATATGCACACGAACTCATAAGTTCTGAAAGGCCGACAGAGCACCAAAGCCAAACAAGATCGGCCTGTCCAGAGCAGACACCAGCAAGGGTCCACGTGTGAACTCAAGCCCCCATCTTCCTGCCACTCTGCGGTCGCACCCAGATACCACGATGTGAAGACAGGGCAAGGGGAACACAGCCGAAAGGAGCAAGCATTTTCCCAAAGACACAGGCATCCAAGCGAAGTTACTTTTACGGAGAGACTGTGGACATGGTCAAGTTTAAAATTAACTCCTACCACCTCCTCTACCCAGTGTAGCAGGAGCAGTCAAGGGCAATTAAACGTGTCACCAAAAACAATGTTATCTAATTTTTTTTTTTTGCCTGCTTCTGAGTAGTAGCTTTGAGTGAATTTTCAACCTTGCAACATATATCATCTTAAAATCCCAGTAGGCAAAACCACAGCTGACATGTTACTTTAATACACCAAATGTTCATGGTGTTTCTGAGTGGGGTTATGGGAGATTTGTATTTATTTTCTTTTTGTTTACCTATGTTTTCTAAATATTCTGCAATAGATGTGGTATTTTTTTACATGAGAAAAAGATTGTGTGGCTTATTTTTATTCACCTTGCTGGCTGAGCACCTGTGCTCCGTCAGCACCTGCCCTGCAGGAAGCACGGGCAGACTCACCTGGCAACGGGCAGACTCACCTGGCAACGGGCAGCCGAGGATCTCCATCCTCATGCAGATGCTCCCATTATCGAACCAGGACCGTGGGTTTATGCGGATGTAGCGCGCCACCATGGGGACGGGGAGCTCATTGAGGACAGGAATCTCCTTTTCACTGTTTCCTTCAAATATCTACTTATGCACAAGGGGGAGAAAAGAGAATCTTTTAGAGCTTGATTATCAAGGCATGAAAGAGTCAGTAATTCACTCATTCCACGAGATCTCGAGCAACACCTAACGTGAGCTGGGCATTGAGGGGGAAGGAGAAATGGATCAGGCCTGGACCCTGCCCTCAGGAAGCCCCAGTCTAGTGGGGGGGGCAGGGAGGAGGAGGGGCGTTATATTTAGATGTCATAGGTGAAATCTATTAGTGCCATGGCAAAGAGACATCCACAAAGCTCTGGGATGTCAGAAGAAGGAAAGGACCAGGCAAAGCTTCAGGGATGAGGTGTCATTTGAACTGGCCTTGAAGGAAAAGTCTTTAGATGTGTGGGGATGGAAGGGATTGTAAAGCAAAGGAAGCAATGGCTGGAGAAGCCCAGAGATGGGATTCAGGAGAAGAGCAACCATCTCCCTGTTACTGGAACACAGAGGAGTGTGTGCAGGGTTGGGGGGGTGGGCGGGGCGCGGTAAGTATGATAAAGAAGGTTGAATTGGAGGCTGCAGTCAGATCTTGGAAGGCACTGGATACCATGTTTGGAACTTGCACTTGAGAACCCGAGGAAGAGGGTGATAGGATCGGAACTGGCTAACCCGAAGGGAAGCGTGGAGCTGAAAGACCAGGGTTGTTAAAGAACGTTCAGGAACTACTATAAATGACTAGCTGTGCAGGTCCCAATATTCCCCATGGGCCGCTGACCTTCCAGGGCTGAGTTGTGACTTGTGGAAGAGACCGAATTCCAGCAGCTCTGAATTGGAGCCCTAAATGTGGGCCACTTGGTTCCGAGCTTCCGGGTACGGAAAGGGGGTCATTATCCATCAGACTGGATGGCTGGTCTGGGTTGACACAGAACCAGGCAACATCCAGGTGCAAACACTGGTCGGGTGTCCACTGCCTCTGCCAGGCCCTGCACAGCCAGACACCCAGGGCGTGGTCGGAGGGAAAAGAGACTCACCATGTCTCCAGATCCATTCTTAACAGTGACCCACGTATGGCTGTCATTGCTCACCATGACCTTATAGGAGGTTACCCAGTCACTCCTAAGAAAAAACAAAACACCATTGGGACTACACACTTCAAAATGTTTCCCTCTTCCACGCAGAGGTGCAGCAATAGAGAAAGCAGGTCCCAGAGGTGGACAGCACTGGGTCACACCCTGGCCCCCACTGCTCACCCTCCTGTGGCCTTGGCCAGGTAACAGACCCATCTAGGCTACAGTTTATTCATCCACGAAGTGGGAATTATAAGAGCACCAAGCTTAAAATATTAATGTAAGCATTAAATGGTTTCATACCCTTTAAACACTTAGGACAATACCTGGCCCCCAGGAAGAACTAAATGTTGGTCACGCACATAAACGTACACAAATAACTTACATATTTGTTTATGCTGAACATTTACGTCACACACAGTAGTAGAGTTCCACGTGGGAAAGAAATCTCAGCAAAAGCGGCAAGTTGGCCTAGAAATTTCATTTGGAAAACTGTTTGGGAACATAACAAACTAGATCCCACCAAGCACAGAAACAGCAGCCTGAGTCTCTAAGACACACGAGGTTTCTCCTGGGCTGTCACAGCCGTGCAGACAATTCTCCCACCCCACTCCACAGCCAGCAATAATCCAGTGATATCTGGGCCCCAGGCCAGACCCCTTTCATCACATCCTACTGCACAGAAATTACTGAGGGTAAAAGAGCCAGAATTTGACTTCCCAGAGTGGAGGTCAATTTGATAAGCAAAAAAAAAATGACTTTCCTGCGGAAAACACATTTTTCAGCTCTGCCTCAGTTTTCTTTTTTTTTTTTTTTTGCGGTACGCGGGCCTCTCACTGCTGTGGCCTCTCCCGTTGCGGAGCACAGGCTCCAGACGCGCAGGCTCAGCGGCCATGGCTCCGCGGCCAGCCGCTCCGCGGCATGCGGGATCCTCCCGGACCGGGGCACGAACCCACGTCCCCCGCATTGGCAGGCGGACTCTCAACCACTGCGCCACCAGGGAAGCCCCTGCCTCAGTTTTTTAAAACATTAATTGTTAAGCAACATAGACAAGTCTTCCTGAGCGTCTTCCTTTCAAATTTCTTAAATATTGGAACTAAGCACCAATGTACTAATCTTTTAGAACATTCCACCAGCTGAAGCATTTGGAATCCTTGTTTTCCTACTGTGAAATCTCCTTGGACTCAGGATCCAGACAGATCCCAAGAAGGTTCTCAGTTTCTAGTCCAAATCAATACTGTCTAGTAAAGTTTGTTTAGAAAGAGCTGCTGGCTCTATTCATTCTGAATTGCCTGACTCGTTCAAAAATTATTCTTAGGTGCTTTTATATGTGCTTGGAAGCCAACCCTCTGCTGAACTTTCTCCCTTCTCTCACCTGTCCACCAGGTTTCTGTGACTACCTGCTGGGAGCCAGGATCTATCAAACAACGTGCTCCTCCGCAGGAGGTTACGGACTTGAGCCCACGCCTGCAGATTAAGATGTGCTAAGCACGCCTTTCGAAAGGCCCCTCAGCAACAGCTCAGGCCCTTTGCACTGGAAAATGATCCCCGCCCCAAACAGCAAACTGTTTCCAACATTCAAATCATTTCCAAATGACTTGCATCTGCAGTTCCTTTGCCATCTGTTTTTCTGCTGATCACGCCCCACAGTGACCCAGCGAGGCAGTCAGCAGAGGTGAGGGGTGGCAGAGGTGAGGGGTGTATCCCTCACCCACGCGTGGGTGGAAGTGATGAATTTAGGAAGCCTCTCAGTCAAAAGAAGCACACAAACAATAAGAGAGGGGTGGAAAGAAAAATTCAAACAAGTCCTCCAAAGAAAAGGGGAGAGAGAAAAAAGGAAATGCAAACCAAGTAATAATTTCTCAAACTTAAAAAAAACCAAATATGGACAAATCCAACACTTATGTTTGAAGGGTAATTAATGATGTGGCTCAGCCCTCTCTTCTGAACTGCAGACCTACATCACATCCTTCTGCCTAGTTGACCTCTCCACTTACCGTCTCAGCGATGTCTCTAATTGAACCCGCCCAAACCAACTGATTTATTTCGTCCACTCTGTACCCCAACCTGGGACCCCCTGCCTCAGAAAAAGTACTGCCATCCACCCAGGGCAACAAAATCCCAGAGTCCTCCTTGGCCCCCCTTTCCCTCTCTCCCCTACAGTGAAACCATCACCAAGTTCTGTCAATTGTACCTTCCACATCCTTCTAGAATCTCTCCACTCCCTCCATCTTCACTCCCACCACCCAGCCCATTCTCTCTGGCCAGGACTATTGCAGTTGCTTCCCACTGGTCTTCTGAAATGTAAACTGCCCTCCAATCTATCATGCAGTCAGAGGTTTACTTTTCTAATGAAATACTAATATGTCACCTCCTGCTTAAAGTATCAGCTATGTTAGTATTAAGACCAAATTCCTCATCATGTTCTATAAGACCCTTGCTTACCTCCTGTTTTCCATGCTCTTTCTTTCAATTCCTGATACTGATTATACTCTCTCTTGCTTCAGGGCCTTTGCACATACTGTTCCATTTGTCTGGACTCCTCTTCTCCTGTTCTCTGTCTGCCTCTAAACCAGCGGTCCCCAACCTTTTTGGCACCAGGGACTGGTTTCGTGGGAGACAATTTTTCCACGGACCGGGGAGGGGGATGGTTTTGGGATGATTCAAGCGCATTACATTTATTGTGCACTTTATTTCTATTATTATTACCTTGTAATATATAATGAAATAATTATACAACTCACCATAATGTAGAATCAGTGGGAGCCCTGAGCTTGTTTTCACTTGCCACTCACTGATAGGGTTTTGATATGAGTCTGCAAACAACTGATTTGTTATGGTCTCTGTGCGGTAAAACCTCTCAGCTAATGATAATCTGTATTTGCAGCCACTCCCCAGCGCTAGCATCACCGCCTCAGCTCCACCTCAGATCATCAGGCGTTAGATTCTCATAAGGAGCGCGCAACCTAGATCCCTCGCATGCGCAGTTCACAGCAGGGTTCGCGTTCCTGAGCATCTAACGCCGCCGCTGATCTGACAGGAGGCGGAGCTCAGGCGGTAATGTGAGCGATGGCGAGTGGCTGTAAATACAGATGAAGCTCCGCTTGCTCGCCTGCTGCTCACCTCCTGCTGTGCCGCCCGGTTCCTAACAGGCCACGGACTGGTACCGGTGTGAGGTAAGGGTCAAGATACATTGTTTTCCATATGGGCTTTCAATTGACCCATAACCATTTATATGATTACTTTCCTATTGCACATCAACGGCACCATTGCTGTAAATCACGTGACTGTACATGTGTGGGTATGTTTGGGGATGCTATATTCTGTTCCATTGTTCCTTATCTTATGCTAAACCCACTCTGTCTTGATTTCTGTAGCTTTATAATAGGTCTTTGTATCTGGTAGTGTACATTTTCCCATTTTGTTTTTGCTTTTCACAATTTCCTTGACTGTTCTTGGCCATTTGCATTCCTATATACATTTTAGATTCTGCTTGTCAATTTCCAAAACAAAGCCTTTTGGATTTTAATTGAGATGGCATTGAATCTATAGGTCAGTTTTAAAGGAATTAACATTTCCAATATTAAATCTTCCAATCCATAAACATGGTATACCCCTCTATTTATTTAGGCGTTATTGTACTTATCTTTTGTTAGATCTATTCCTAGATAGTTGATGTTGATTATTTTATAAATAATATTTTAAGTTTTATCTTCTCCTTTTTTGTTGCTGGTGTGTAGAAATATAAATGCTTTTTGTACGTTGACTGTGTATCCAACCACTTTGCTAATTCATTAATAATTCTAAGAGTTTGGGATTCCTTTGGATGTTGTTAAGGACATGATATGTCATCTGAGAACAATGATAGTTCTGTTTATTTCCAATTGTTAGGGCTTTATTATTTTTTTTCTTGCTTTATTTATTATACTGACTAGGATCTCCAGTTCAATGCTGAAAGAGATGCTAATAATAGACATCTTTGTCTCATTCCTGAGATTGAAGGAAAGGTTTAAGTATTTCACCATTGAGTATTTCACTACGTTTCCAGTAGGGGTTTTTTTCCTTTGTTTATGTGTTAGTTTGTTTTTATTGTAACCAAGTATGAGTTCATTCTTTCTCACATAACAAGAGAATCTGGATGTTTGCAGCTGCTAGCACTTATGCAGCTGGTTGACTGTACCAGAGTCAACATCAGTAGACATTCATTTTTCATACTCATTGTCTCCAAGGGTTGTAAGATGGGTTGTAAGATGGTTGCTGCATCTCCATATCATGTTATGTTCAGAAAATACTGAATAGAGTCTTTCAGCTTCTATCAAAATACTTTCTAATGTTATAACAGGAGAATATGTAATTCCTGCTGTTTGGACTATTTCTTTTTTTCACATTATAAAAAACTTCTAGTTCTCAAAATGAGTCAGTACATACAAGCTTTGGAGTCATAGCAGGAGCTCCAAGCAGAGTCTGCAGTGTGAGCCCCAGTGCCCCTCACTGCAAGGAGCTTGGCTATACTCCACCATGGGCTTTTGGTAGATATGTTTCTTCAGATTAAGAAAGTTCCTCTTTATTGCTAGCTTAAAGGGATCTTTTTTCTTTTAAACACAAATGGCTATAGAATTTTCTCAAAAGCCTTTTATGCATCTATCAGAGTGATCATATTATTTCTCTCTTTAGTTCTGTTTATGTGGTGAATTATAGCAATTGGTTACAACTGTGGCTAAACCACACTTACATTCCTGGAATAAATCCCACTTGGTGGTGATGGACTGCTGGATCCACATATTGCTGGATTCAATTTGGCAATACGTTGCTTAGGATTTTTTGTATCTATGCTCAAGAAAGAAATTTTTTCATAAATTTGCTTTTTGTAATGTCCTAATCAGATTTTGATATCAAATTTATGTCAAACTCATAGGTGGGAAATGCTTCCCTTTTTCCATTTTCTGGATTTTTTTTAAGTGCTATACCTTTCTCAAATGTTTGGAAGAACTCAAACATTCTGAAATTGGCAGTTTTCTTTGTGGGACAATATTTAATAATGAATTGACATTTTTAGTAGATATTGGACCACTCTGATATTCTATTTCTTCTTCTGTCAGTTTTAGTAACTTGTGTCTTTTGAAGAATTATTGCGTTTCAGCTATTTTCAATATTATTGGCACAAACACGTTCTTAGTATCATTTTATTGTCTTTTACGCGTCTATAAGATTTTTAACAATGCTCCCTTTTCCAATTTTGGCATTGGTAGTTGATTTTTTTCCTCTTTCCCTGGTCTGCCATGAGTTTATTCATTTTATTAATCTTTTCAAAGAATCAACTTTTGGCCTTGTTGACTCTCTCTATTATTTGTTTCCTATTAAGAACCATATGAAACTACCATTTTTATAGATCAAAATGATTGAATATCAGCAACTTCCTAAGGCTCAAAGTAATATTTTATTAATTTCTACTCTTCATTATCTTTTTCTTGGTAATTCTTTAGGTCTGATTTGCTGTTCTTTTTGTACAATTTATTGAGATCACTGATATTCAGTCTTTCTGCATTTCTAATATGTGCATTTAAGGTTAGAAAGTCCCTTTCAGCACTGCTTTAGCCACATGCTATAATTTTGATATGTCATACCTTCATTATCATTCAGTTCAAAATATGAATTCCAGTCGTGATTTCTTCTTTGATCATGAACTATTTAGGAGTATAATTTTAAATTTCCAGTTACTAGGGATTTTCCAGTTATCTATTTATTACTGATTTCTACTTTAATTCCATTGTGGACAGAGAACATACTTTAAATCATGTCAATACTTTGGCATTTGTTGAGGTTTCCTTTATGACTCAGCATATAGTCAACTCTAACGTTCCATGTGCATTTAAACTAATTGCAATTCTGTGATTGTTGTATGCAATGTTCCACACATATAATTTTGAACAAATGTATCAACTGTGTTATTCAGATCTTCTGCATCCATAATGATTTTTCATCTGCTTATTCTATCAGTTATAGAAAGATGTAAAAAGAATGCCAATCTGCCTATGAATTTGTCTGTTTCTCCTAGTTCTCGCAATGTTTTCTATATATATTATGAAGCTATGTTGTTGAGTACATAGGAATTTGACTGTGATATATTGTTCGTAGACTGACTCTTTTATGATTATGAAATATCCCTTTTTATTTCTATCAATGCCTCTTGCCTTAAAGTCAGTTTTGTCTGATAGTAGGATAGCTAAACTTGCTTTGTTTTGGTTAAGATTTATATGATATATTTCCTCCCATCCTTTTACTTTTAACTTCTGACTGCTTAAATTTAAACTGTGTCTCTTGTAAATAGCATATAGTTCATTTTTCTGTATTTTTTCTTAGGTGCAGTATGATAATATTATTCTTCTATTGGATAATATAGTTCATTTAAATGTAATGTAATTAGTACTATATTTGGATTTATATTTACCATCTTACTATTTGTTTTCTATTTGACTCACCTATTTCATGTTCCTTTTTTCTACTTTTTGAATTTTTATTTTATGATCAAATATTCTTATTATTCTATTTTCTCTTTATTAACTTACTAGTTATACATTCACACTATTTTTTTCATAATTACCCTAAAAATTACCTATGTACCCTTGAACTACTAGTCTTATTCAAATTTTAATTTCTACCACTTCCATGATAATACTAGAACCGGTACAATAATTTAAGTCCATTTATCCCTCTATCTTTTACATGACTTTTGAATTTATTTTTAATTCTATAAATAAATTTTCTAAGACATTACTACTATTGTTTTATATGGTTGATAATTATAAACCTACTTATTTAACCTTTCTGATATTTTTCATTTATTTTTGCATTTTCATATTTCCATCTGAGATCATTTTCTTTCTGCTTGAAGAACTCCCTTTGTTATTTCTTTCAAAGCAGATATGTTAGCAATAACTTTTTTCAGTTTTTACTGTCTGAATAGGCTTCATTTCACCTTCATTTTTGAATCATATTTTTTCTGGGAATTCTAGGCTGACAATTATTTTCTTTCAGTACTTTAAAAGTTAGATTTGATTAGCTCCTGAGGCATTGTTTTATTTACACACAGACAGACATTTTGAAACTATTGTTGTGACATTTAGTAAATAAATGTACAATAAGAGTATGAGTAGAGAAATGAGTGCTAACCACTTTAGCTCAAATCCAGCACTGTTGTTTACTAACTACATGTACTTGACAAGCTGTGTAACCTTTCTGGAAATAATGATACCTACAAGGAGGTTATATGTTAATTTATAAGTTGAGAGATGTTATAGTATATTGGTTACAACCTCAGGCTTTGAGGTCAAGAAGCCCAAACTAGACTCCTAGTTCTTCCACTTACCAGCATGAGAGTCATGTGACCTCTGGGCTCCAGCTGTAAGACAACTGTAAGGTAACAACTCTATGTCTTTGCACAGTGATTAGGGAGTGAATGAGGTAATGCATGTAGAGTCTGAGCATAGCACCTGGAACATAATAATTGCTCCATAAATCTGAGCTCTTAATAAGAATAATATATCATAATTAATATACTGTCAAATTCTATACCAACATCTAGGATTACCAGTTGAACTAGAAACATAATTCTCATGTTCCCTTCAGACACTTCCAGAGAGCGACTGATATTCGGGCTTAACCCTTTGTGCCCCAGTAATAATAAAAATCTCTCACAGCTACAAAGAAATAAAGAATTAATTCCTTTTTATTTAAATTTAAGAAGGTTGGTAATCCAGGGTGATAGAAGAGATATTTGCCAATCAGTAATGCTGGGGTAGGACTGAATTGTCTGAAAGTTCTACCTGCATGAAAAGATGAAGGCAACATGGAATGTGTGAAGTCCTGCTCCTAACCCTGCAGCCATTACATTGCAAATACCATGCCAGCCTCTGAGACTACAAAGATAAATTAGACATGATCTATTTACTCAAGATTTTTACAGGTTAATGAGGGAAATGGGGACGTAAACTAGAAATTTCAAGAGAATATGATTAAGTGCTGTGAAGTTGTGAGAGGGCAGAGAAAGGGTGTGCGGCCAAGGGGAATGAAGGAGGTTGGGGGCAGGTTAATGAATGCAACACACTCCTTATCTAACATAAAAGCTGCATATTTTCTTCTTTTGTGACTGACACATCCATTGTTATTAGAGAACCAGCTTCAAAAACTGGAGCTATAATGCCCATGCTTCCTGTCTCCTAATCCTTGGAGAAGGCTTGACATTCACAGCCCTTTGTGGCTTGTTTCCAGTTCCCTCAGAGAGATTTTCCACATCACAAAACCACCTTGACATTTAATTCTCTGTGACTGGAGATTTCAACTCAACTGCAATGCAGCCCAAGTAAAGATGTGCTTGTGTCAAAGACTTCCTGACTGCAGAAAGGCCGAGAGGCTCTGCTGACTCTCCTCTGGGCTGCAGCCACCTCCCTCACGTAAAACAGAAACAAAAATAAAAAACAATCCCCCCTCCCCCAAAATTCTATCCTGGTATGAGATTACGCTTCCCACCAATCCAGCCTTCCTTCAGATCAGGAAAACAGAGGAGGTGGGCTACAAGGCAAAAAACCGGGACACATTCAGATATTTTACTACCTAATGTTAATTTGGTTAAAATAAAAACCAAGAATGTCCCCCATCGACGAAATGGTAGACTAAATGCTTACAGAGCCTTCTGCTTCAGTACAATGAGATCCTGGTTACATTAAAACAAATGAATGTTTTAAAACACCAGTGGGCTTGCAAACAAGTAAAGGACATCTCCAAGGAAAAAAAAAAAGATCTGTGAACTGAAAAAAAACATGAAGAGTGAGCAAAGAAAAAGGGCAGAGTCGCCCTAGGGAAAAATGCACCATAACAGTGCTGGGATCAAAACACTAAGCCTGGGGCTTCCCTGGTGGCGCAGTGGTTGAGAGTCCGCCTGCCGATGCAGGCGACACGGGTTCATGCCCCGGTCTGGGAAGATCCCACATGCCGCGGAGCGGCTGGGCCCGTGAACCATGGCCGCTGAGCCTGCGCGTCCGGAGCCTGCGCTCCGCAGCGGGAGAGGCCACAACAGTGAGAGGCCCGCGTACCGCAAAAAAAAAAAAAAAAACCACTAAGCCTGGGGACAACAAAAGGTAGGGAAACTGATTCAGGGACTTTTTCTTGGACCCTCAAAGGGGGCTAAAATGACTTCAGAACAGCAGTATCCATCCAGCTCCCAAAAGAAGCACACATGAATCCCCTCTAAAGAAAAGAGCCTTCAATTTAGGTTCTCAGAGGTTTCACTAAGTTCAATCACGTAGATGCTCACAATTTTTAAAATATCAGTAAACACACAAGAAAACATTCTCTATGGGAAAGAAGCAGCAGAAACAAAAAGCAACAAATTTAGATCCCGAAGAATTTAACTGACTACAAAGAAAACTGAAAAGA
Source organism: Lagenorhynchus albirostris (assembly GCF_949774975.1). NCBI lineage: Eukaryota > Metazoa > Chordata > Mammalia > Artiodactyla > Delphinidae > Lagenorhynchus > Lagenorhynchus albirostris. The sequence continues at coordinate 76,012,968 of NC_083110.1, forward strand.
AACTAGAAAAATTATTAGACCTGATAAGAGAGTTCAGCAAGAGACTGGACATAGGCTACTATACAAAAATTAATCACAGTTCTATACATAAGCAGCCAAAAATAAGATACTTAGAAATAAAATGAGCAAAAGATGTGCAGGACGTTTATGGAGAAAACTTTATTGAAAGACATTTCAAAAGATATAAATAAGTGGAGATCTATATACTATGTCCATAGATAGAAAAATGTCAATTCTCAATAAAAATCCCAATAGCATAGTAAAGAAACTTGACAAACTGATACTAAAATTTATAGGGAAGAAAATAATAAGACACTTTATAAGAAGAAGGAACAGGGGGCAGGGGGGAGTTGCCCTATCAAGATATTAGGACTTATTTATAGCCTCAGTAATTAAGACACTGTGATATTGATGGATGAATAGACAAATTGTAAATGGAACAAAATTGAGAGCCCAGAAACAGACTCATGTACGTATATAAACTTGATAGAGATGTCTTACATATCAATGGGAACTAAATAAGCTATTACAATGTATGTCCAAAGGCAACTGGATATTAATATAAAAAGAAGTTGAAATTGGACCCTATATTTCACACCTTTTACAAAAATCATAACCAAATGGATTAACTACTTCAATGTGAGAAGTAAAACTTGAAACTTAAAAAAAATTAATGAACATATGGGAGAATTAGTTTGTAACCATGGGGTATGAAAAGATTTTATATATGACACAATCATTCTAATCATAAAAGACAAATAAATTGAACTACACTAAAAATAAAAACTTGTGCTTTTCAAAAGACACCATAAAGAAACCAGTAGGAGAAACCTTAAGCTGAGAGAATATATTCTGAGTACATTTCACTAACAAAAGGATTAATATTCAGAATATATTTTTTAAATTCTATAAATCAATGAGACAAAGGAGAAAAACACAATATAAACATGGAGGAACATGACAGGTATTTTACAGTAAAGGTAACAAAAATGGCAAGTAGACATGGGAAAGGAAGTTCAACCTTATTAGTGATTAGGGAAATGCAAGTTAGGACTACAGTGAAAGATACTGCTTTATATTGAAAACACACTCTTTATATTGAAAATTTAGGAGAATGGCAATACCCAATGTTGGTGAGGATGTGGAGTAACAGGAACTCTAAAGCTACTGGAGGAGAGGCTGCTTGGACAACCACTCTGGAAAATAACTTGTCATTATTCCATTAAACTCAACATTTATGTACCTTCCAACTCAGCCATTCTGCTCCAAGTACATACCATGGAGATCCCCTTGTACATGCGCTCCAAGAGACATATACAAGAATGTTAATAGCAGCATTATTTTTAAAAGTATAATAAAAAAAGTATAATAAAATAAAGTAACAAAAAATTGAAAAGGGGTCAATTCAATCTCCATAAGGCATATTCCCAAGGTTAAATGGCAGTACAAATTACTGAACTACAATTACGGGCACACAAACAATCCTTTGAAGCATAATGCTGAGTTGAAAACAAGTTTAAAAAGCTACATAGGGCTTCCCTGGTGGCGCAGTGGTTGAGAGTCCACCTGCTGATGCAGGGGATGCGGGTTCGTGACCCGGTCCGGGAAGATCCCACGTGCCGCGGAGCGGCTGGGCCCGTGAGCCATGGCCGCTGAGCCTGAGCGTCCGGATCCTGTGCTCCGCAACGGGAGAGGCCACAACGGTGAGAGGCCCGCGTACCGCAAAAAAAAAAAGCTACATAAAGTGAAAAATCTTTTCGATAAAGCTCAAAAAGAAAGAAAACTTCTTGCATATGTTATACATACATGATAAGATTGTTTTTAAAAGGCAAGGGAATAATAAACCCCTAATAAGGAGAATGGTTTCACTTTTGGGAGGAAGCAAATAGGCGGGATCAGGAAAGAGCACATAAATAGTTTCAAAAGTATTGGCAACGTTCCAGCCCTTCAGGTGTGTGGTGGGTTGCTGAGTGTTGGTTTTATTATAATGCTTAATACCTTAAGTGCATGTTACATCAATGGTTTTGTAACCATCAAACATTATGCAATGAAAAAGATAAAATATTTATTTGAATATTGTGGAATAGCCTTCTGCACAGGAAAATGTCCCAATCATCTCTTGGGACAGGACGTATGTGAAGATGCTACATTCATCCTTAAAGACATATTTTAAGAAAAAAAACATAAAATCTTTGCCCTGGTAACTTCTTATAAATACACGATAATTTTTTCTTTGAAAGAGCAACTATCCTAACATGTCCTAATAATAATTCCTATGGCCTTCAGTTTACGAAATGCTTCCACACACATGGTCTTACTTTATCTCAGACAAACAAGTTAAGTTTCTCATTAAGGACGTGGCTGTGAGCTGGGCTGGCAGGAGGTGAGCTGGGCTGGCAGGAGGAAAGGGTCAGATTGCTTTTCATTCCTGTTTCTCCATCCTGGATGCTCCAGTCTCCCATCCTTTGGTTTTCATCACACTCCTCTTTTCCCTCGGCTCTGGGTGCAGGATTTCAGGATCCCCAGAACAATCACCAACCTTTTTGGGCTATTGAAACAAGTTCTCCGGAGCTGCACATGGGGACTAGTAACTATTCTCAGTCAAAAAATGCTTACAACTTAAACCTATAATCAGCGCTTCTCAATCCCTTGCAAATAATCTCAATTTCTACAAAATACAAACACGAGCTGGTGTGTGGTCACAAAAACAATTTTCAGAACTTAAAAAAAATCGAACATTAAAAACATAACCTAAACATGCAAACTAGATCTTAATCAACTTTTCTAATGAGTGTTATGTAACAACAGTTGTTTTCAACAAGTAGAGATGAGAATCTCAACTATTTGAAGGTGTGTGCCAAAAATGGGAATTATATCTGTCTGGACACATTGTTTTATATGTTCAGCCTAATATTTTCAGGAGTTATCTTTCCATCTGTATCTTTCTACATGATTACCTTTGAAGCAAATATTTTAGGCAGCATGACCCCGCACCTTGGCCACGGCTGAATGGCCGAAAGGTGGGCGCCAGGCCAATCACAGTACCTTGATGATGTGACCACAGTTGATTTGCCTACACTTGATACTTGACCCAAGATAAGTCAATACATCCTTCCCTGGGATTTTGTATTTGAGACCACGTGACACTCGCAATTGTAAGTTGCAAACCTTGAGTGCTGATGGCAGTCCCGTTCCCCATAATGTGGCTGGAGAAGCAGAGGCCAGTCTAGAGGCCAGACGCAGAGCAGAGTCAGCCTGAAGCACAAAGGAGCTCCGAGGGGACCTCAGACAGTCCCGGCAGCGCTACAACCCCAGGTTCTGGCGGAGGAGCCCAGCTCCACCTCCACTCCTGCTCATCGGCTCCCTGACACACCCAGTGTGCCTCAAAGCAGACTTGGGTAATTTCCACCCAAGGGAGTCCTATTCGAAAACTGCTAAGTTTTTGCTAAGTCTGAGCGAGGCAGACAGTACGAGCCTAGGCTGGGAAGTTGGTGATTACTGTTCTTCAGGAACAAACCAGTTAAAGTGTTACCAGCTGTGTGTTTGTGATCCAGTCCACAGGTCCCATGGAACTAGGACTACATAGCAAAGATAAGATATTGGAGTGGGTTGGCTACATCTTGCAGCCTCAATAAGGTATTCATTACATTAAGAAGAGACAATGTTCAGTAAAGACTGATTCACTTGGAAACAGGTAAGGAACAGCGAGTCAAGGGCAGGTGTTGTTAGAAAGTCCTACCGGCCCCACCAACCAATCTGAGTCTGCTGAGGGCCAGAAAACCAAGTACCCAGCCAGCCAGCGTGAGCCGAATGTCCCCCCGCAGCTTGAGGAGAGCTTGTGGATTAGAAAACAGAGATCACCACCATGACAATGGGGATATTTGAGAAGAGCCAAAAGAATCAGAGAAGCCTGGTCTCCCCAATCCTTCCCGATACCTTCCCTGTGCTCCCAAGCAACACTGAATGCAGTCAGAGGGCAGACCAGCATTATCAGTACCGTCTGACAACTGCCATTTGTGAAGATTAAATGAGCTAATGTATATAATATATGCGTCGACTCTGGTACTCAAGAACAGCAGCTGGGCTTCCCTGGTGGCGCAGTAGTTGAGAGTCCGCCTGCCAATGCAGGGGACGCGGGTTCGTGCCCCGGTCTGGGAAGATCCCACATGCCGCGGAGCAGCTGGGCCCGTGAGCCATGGCCGCTGAGCCTGCGCGTCCAGAGCCTGTGCTCCGCAACGGGAGAGGCCACAGCAGTGAGAGGCCCGCGTACCGCAAAAAAAAAAAAGAACAGCAGCTGTACTAGAAATATAATACCATCCTCTTTCAAACCTCCTGATAAAAATAGTAGGACCACACAAGGAATATGTAAGCACCAAATTGGAATAGATATGTATGGATGGTGGACTGTAAGTGATAGGATATAAAGCCTTCTAAGTAGTCTGGAATTTTGGTTTCTGCCCAGAGAAGCCCATGTCTCTCCAGCCTGCAAAGCTCTGTATTCTGGCCAGTACAAGCACGCGTACTCACATGCGCGCACGCGCACACACACGTCTAGTAGGACCAGGGTTACCATCTGAAACAAGGGATCAGTGCTCGCTCTGGAATGTCTGCTCCCAAGCACCCCTGCTTTGGGCTTTATGCTCACCGGACTCCTGTTTCGACCTCTAGACTTTGAGAGCCATATGGGTTTCCTATGGCTGCTGTAAGAAATTCCCACACATTTACTGGCTTAAAAGAACACAAATTTACTACTGTACAGTCCTGTAAAACAGAAGTCTCATTGGTCTAAGGTCAAGGTGTCAGTAGGGCTGGAGGCTCTGGGGAAGGATCTGTTTCCTCGCCTGTTTCAGCCTCTAGAGCCTCCTCCATTCCTTGGATGATGGTCCCCTTTCTCCAACGTTGAAGCCAGTGGTGTCGCATCTCTCTACCCAGTCTTCAGTAGTCATGGCTCCTCTGACCACAGCTGGAAAAGGTTCTCCCTTTTTAACCCATATGATTAGATTAGGTCCACCTAAATAGTCCAGAACCCTCTCTCCATTTCGAAGTCCTTGACTTAATCCCATCTGCAAAGTCTCTTTCACCACGTAAGGTAAGAGAATCACAGGTTCTGGGATCAGAATGTGGACATCGTGTGGGGGGGACACCTGCCCACCACAAGGACCCCACTCAGACTCTAGTTCCACTCTTAAACTCACTCCAGCCCCTTCCTCTCCTTCCCTAGGCTTGTGGGTCCAGACATGTCCTACCACCTCAGTCCCAACAGGATAAAACAATGGTTGGTTAATTCCATTCAATGAATGGGAAGCTTAGGGCTTAGCCAAAAACCACAGCCACAGAAATCTAAGTCACCCTGCCCATCTCAACACACCAGTCTCTCCAAGTGGAACTAGAATCCAAATCGCCACTGAGGAAATTCCTTCCCATCCGACAAATCAATGTTTAACGTCATGGTTCATTTACCATAGGTGAAGTTGCCTGGTGTTTCTCAAAACATTTGGTTCCTCCTACGCGATGTTAGACGCCATGTGCCAGGAAGAGGCACACTCTGTTTTTTACCCGTCATGAGCCCAGTGGCAAGAGCAAGCAGGTCATCATATTGGCCACTGGAGACTTCTAGAAACACTTCCAATTCCAGCCCAAGACCCGATATGCTCTCCTGAGCACTCCATCAACCACGTGGGTAGACTCTCACTGCACTGTGGAACACCGACAGGCCCTGAGCAGTGCTACCAACTGTATTTGACTGGGAAGAGACCCCCAAGTCTGAACGTACAGCAACAGTTCTCAACTGGGGTGATTTTGCCCCCCGGGGACATTTGGCAAGGTCTGAGACATTCCTGATTATTATGACCGGGGGATGGGGGCTAAGTGTGGTGCTACCATGGGGGGCACCTAATGCATAGAGGCCAGGATGCCACTAACAGCCTAAAATGCACAGGACAACTCCCAGAGCTAAGTTATCCAGCTCAAAATGCCGAAAGTGCAGAGGTTGAGAAACACCAGTCTAAATAAGTCAAAAACAAGACAGTAATTCTCCATGTGATTTGTTCAAACAATTTTGAGATAAATGCTATTGGCAATTTCTTATCAAGGAAACTGAGAAAGGGGGTTTTCAGGGGTTCATGACATTTTAAATACCGGACGGATGCTGGCTAATACACACTTCCTCAACGTTCTCCTGTTTGTTCACCTAAATAACAAGAAGGACTCAGAAACAGATACATGACCAGCCAAGCTGGTGGCTGAGTGAGTTCACGGAAGGTGGCTTGGCTGTCTGATGGACACATGCAATAAATAGCTGAACAGTGAACAGAAACTGGTTTTCTCCCTAGTGTTCTGGAAAACCCCTGAATAAGGTTACACTGGGACTTCGCTTATTAAAACTTGTCTTTATAGATGGTGCCAACCTCAGCTCACGCCGTGTTCAGCCTAGCATAGCTGCAACCCGTGTTCACTCGAGCAACACGCACGTGTCAGACCAGGAAGAGGGAGGGTGCCAGGCACTGGGTTGGAGTGAATCTCAAAGTAAACCCGGCCCTCGTCTCAGGGAACTTACAGTCTACTGAGGAAGACAGAAATTGCATAATTAATTGTACAATTACTTATTAAACTGCAACTGCGATATCGTTCAGAGGAGAAATACAGAGAGTTTATAAATGGAGGGGGGTGCTGACTTAGTCTAGGGCTGGATGGGGAAAGTGTTCCTGGAGGGTGGTGTCTGAGCTGAAATGTGAAGGATGAAAAGGAAGTAACAGGGTGAAGAGTGGTTTGCGTTGTATTAAAAATTAATACAAGAGATTCAACATGCAAATAATAATAACTTCAAAAAAGTTGGCAGGAGACAATGAAGGGAGAATAAGAATAAGAATAAAAAGAAGAATAAGAATTTCCCAGAACTGAAAAATATGATCCCTTATTTCAAGGTCACATCAAGTACCAGCTACATACAAGGTGCAACATTGGGCAGTTTTTAGCACGAGGGCTATAGAAGTTACCCTAAAACTTCATTGAGGTGAAATAATTCAAAAGTTTGTAAGTATGAATATACTCAGATCTTTATACTGTAAAACTGAAGATAAAGAGGCAACGGAAAAATGTTTCCAAATTATAAGGGATAATCATCTGTTTCAGGGATGATGAAATGTTATAAATTGACTGCTGTGATGATACCACAACTCTGTGACTATATTAAACATAATGAATTATACACTTTCAATGAGTGAATTGTAAGTTATGGGAATTATAGCTCAATAAAGCTGTTAAAAATTCTTAGGGAAAATTATTTCCAAACTACCCATCAAGGGTGAGGTCAACAAAAAATGCATTTTCAGGCGTACAAGGAATCCAAAATTCTACCTCCCGAGCTCCATTTCCAGAAGGCAGGTACCACGAAAATAAACAGAAAAACAGAGAAACCTGGGATCTAAGAAATACAGAATACAACTCAGGAGAGATAGGAAGAGAATTCCAATAGGCATGACAAGAGCAACGTAATAGGCTTGAAAAACCTACAAATTCAGATGCCAGCAGAGGCCAGATGGCTCCGGGAGGGATCTCTCCAGGAAGAAAATGAAAGAGTGAATTGTTCATATTATGGACACATTCAGAGGAGATTTTCAGGTCTATCAGACAGCTTCGGAATGAATTAGTGAGAAGTACCTTGAAAACCAAGGAAACCATTAAAAAGAAGTGATTATTAGCTCCAGGAAAAGCAAAAAAGTTCCACAGGAGAGGAAAGGTAATTATAGCATACCATGTGACCCAGCTACAAATCATAGCTCAACGATGATCCTGATGCAAAAATTAAACACCGATTTAGCTAAAATTGATAATATAACTCCTTTGGGAGGATGGGAGGAGACACACACACACACACACACACACACACACACACAGAGAAAGAGACACAGACAAAGAGAATAAGTGTGTGGGGTGTGTGTGTGTGTGTGCGTGTGTGTGTCAGAGGTAGGTCAGAAAGAGATTTAAATTCTTCCTTTTCATAGTAGAAAGTCAACAGATAAATAATTTAAAAGAATCAAGAAAGAGTACTAAAGCATTTTGTTCAGAAACACAGGGTTTAAGAAAAATAAAACAGAAGAAACAGCTGAAGGGTTTGCAGTAGTTACCTTGGGATACCAGGAAACAGGACCAAGGGATATGGGGACACGGGCTACTATTTTAAATTATAAGTAGTGCTATTTGACTTTTTAAACTATACACATGATTTGTTAATTACAGAATAACCCCCTATTCTCTCTTTCTCCTTTCTGCTTCACTCCTCTGGCATTTTCTCAATGTTTCCACCCAGTTCAGGGTCATTTTCTTCCAACGCATGCAATTCCAACGAATTGAGGTGAATTTACATCTTGGTTATAAACAGAAAGCAGGATTAAAAAGCAGAGTTTCTTTTTTCTTTTTCTTTTAAGAGTTCGCATTTTACTATGTTACTTTGGAGAGAAAGTCAGTGGAATTTTACGTGAGCAAAATTGGAAAGCATTTTGCTTTTTACTTCCCGTCGCCTGCCTTGTGTTCTAAATGTATTGCCAAGTGACTACTCTGTTGGCCACGCTAATGTTATTTTTCAGGTAGACTTTAAAGAAAAATCGGAGATCAGAAGGTTATGTAAAAAGAAGAAAAATAACAACTGCTTTGAAACTTAGCAAAGATTTTAACTTTAAAAAATGCTTAGAAATACCATGGGTTCAACATTCCCTCAACCTGGATGGGAGCTAGCGAAGAATGAAAAGTCTCCCCCCAAAAAGAGAGGCCTTGGTAGAAAATAGGAAGCACTCCACCAGGCATGAAAGATGGTATCAAGGAAGCAAAACCCACACCAGGAGAGCTGAACGTTCTCAACCTCAGCTGGAGCAGACAATTCCTGGTGTAGGATGACATCTTGGAAATGCAAGGGAGAACTGGGCTCGAAGACTCACTGGGCCACGTACTAACCGTGCCACCTCTGGCCTTTGCAGTTCTTTGCAAGAGTAAGTGGTTAGATACTAACTGCCAAGATGCTGCAAGGAACAAAGTTAACACGTATGACGCACTTACTACTGAAGCAGCTCAACGCGCGGCAGATATTTTCATCGTGACTGTTTCGGAAGGAAAGGTGACATCTTCCAGCGCATGACATGAGGCAGCAAAGACTCAGGTGGTCAACTGACTGCCATTCTCCTGACCTAGTGGAAGGGGAGGGGCCAATGCAGAAGAACTCGCACCCAGAGGAATCATGTCTTTGCCTGTTTGAAAGCCTACTTTGCTCCCAAATCAAAACTACGAAACACGGTTTGGAAATTTCTGCTGAGATGGTTGGACACCTACCAGCTATCCCAGGAAGACTAGAAGCTTCTGGGTAGAGGATGACGATGGGAAAACTTCAACTTCCGGACCTATGCTGTGCCTTAACCACAAGTGAGAAGGGATTTCATAATGTGGAGGATCCACTGGCTAGACTTCATGGAGGCCTCTCACACCACGTGTTCTACACAGATATTCAATGTGTATAGATATATAAAGGAAAGAATCAATCTGAAAAAAAGAAATTAATGAACTCAAAAACAGAAACATAGCAGAACTAATAAAGAATGCCAAGGAATGCTTGCTCTTTAAAAAAAAGAGGGAAAGAAATGATAGACAAACCACTGGGTAACATAATGAAGAGAAAGAGGAAATTCACAAATACTTAAAAATAATAAGGAGAAAATAATCACCAATCAGAAGAAATTAAAAGAATCTGTAAGACAATTTTGTTGAATCAAATACAAATATTTCTGAAAACACAAATTTTCTAGGACAATAGAATTTATCAAAACTGATGGAAGAGACAGAAAATCTAAACAGCCTGAGTACCACAGCAGAAAGCAGGCCAGTCATCAAAGAGCTCCCTACCATGTGTTTCTTGGCCATATATACACAACTATATATAAAATAGATAACTAATAAGAACCTACTGTATAGCACAGGGAACTCTACTCAGTGCTCCGTAGTGACCTAAATGGGAAGGAAATCTAAAAAAGAGAAGATATATGTATACATACAACTGATTCACTTTGCTGTACAGAAGAAACTAACACTATATTGTAAAGCAACTATACTCCAATAAAAATTAATTTTTTAAAAAAAGAGCTCCCCTGAAACCACATGCCTGTATGTATTCAAAGCATAGAAAATTTTATACCAAAAGCAACAAAGATTGCTCACAGAAAGGAAACTTCAGCCTAATG